>NC_090265.1:1077581291-1077893791 GCF_040414725.1 Anabrus simplex | reverse complement strand
ATTCTAATACGTATATTCTGTTATACGTGGACGACTTGCTGGTAGCTGGTAAATCTTCAGAATTAACGGCAAGGGTTGGTCGAGAACTACTGAGTTATTCAGACTTGAAAGACTTAGGTGATGTAAATCATTATTTGGGACTCCAGATCGAACGAAAACCAGATGGATCGTTTTTATTAAACCAGAGGTCAAAAATTGTGAACTACTCGAAGACTACCGATTATCAGAAGCAAAGTAAGCAGTTACCCCAATGGAAACGAGTTACCTGTATTCAGAAACAACTTATAGTCCAGATTTATAAAACAATACAGCGTTCAGAAAGGCAATAGGATCTTTAATGTATTTAAGTATAGTACCAAGGCCTGACATCAGTACGGCAGTTTGCATTCTTAATCGTCGTGTTGAAAGACCAAAGCAAAGTGATTGAAATGCTATGAAGAGGGTAATGCGTTACCTTGCTGCAACAATAGATAAGAAATTACATTTATCTTCACACGGAAATTTAGAGTTGAAATGTTATGTGGATGTTAATTGGGCTAGAGACAGGATGAATCGAAAATCGACAAGTGGGTATGTATTCCTACTCGGAAAGGCGACAATTGCCTGGTCTAGTCGCAAGCAAACATCTGTTACAATGTTATCAACAGAAGCGAGTTTTGCCATTGATGCTTTCACGGCCCGCACATATAGACATGATACTGTATAGGCTTTTGGGCTTATGCCGTGTCAAGAAAATAAGGTGAAATTCTTTACGTTTTGCAGAGAACTGTGCTCTGCGTCCTCAGAAGAAATCTCGATTGTCCATGAGAAAGGCTTCTTAAACAACGACTCTTTAAAATGTATACGTTATAATAGAAGTGGAAATGGTACGTGCATTTGCCACCAGATGGCTCTCAGGACGTGGCACAACGCTAGTGTTCGAATCGGAAGCTGACGAAACCATCATAAACATTCTAAGCGGTTCACATAACGTGTGTGCATAACATATGACATTGACAGGGACACAAGCCTGGAATGAAACATCTGGCGACGAGGAACGTACCAATTTGGAAAACACCGAGACGAAATAACAATAATGAAAGGACAGGGAAGGGAACTACCTACGTAAACTCTTAATGGCTGGCAACCAGGTATTACTTAATTGATAGCCGGTGTACTTGTTGAAATTGTTGGATTTCTATATATACCCACAGCTTCCCGGAAAATCCTGGACCTGTAGTGTCTAGTGTGGGTAAGAGCTCGATCATCTTAGAACATGACATTATGACCCGACGATAGAGCGTGCTCAGCTATTGCCGATTTGTCTGGTTGGTTGAGACGAATATTACGTTCGTGTTCTTTGATAAGGGTACCAATGGACCGGCATATTTGTCCAATGTATACCTTACCACAAGTACAGGGAATTTCGTATACCCCAGGATGTAACAGTGGGGACAATTTGTCCTTGGTTTTACTCAGATTGCGCACAGTCTGAGTAAAACCATTTTACACTATTTGTCCTTGGTTTTAGTCAGATTGCTCACAGTCTGAGTAAAACCCAGGACAAATTGTCCCCACTGTACCCCACATTGCCTGGAGAAGTTTATAAAATGCAATTAAATGCATCCCTCACTCCTCGAGCCCTTAAAAATATTATATTCCTATTGTCTACCCCAATTTGCCTTACACTTCAATGCTGAAGTTTTTTATGTGCCATAGTTTACCTCTGTTTCTGTACAAACCAAAAATAGCCCCTGTAAACACCCCGTCCCCTTTAGTTCATAAAAATAATTTGCAGCTTTGTTTCTTACGCTTTTTATCTTGAACTAAAATACTGAATTTTCCAAATGTATATGCCGCAGTTTATCCATGATGGTGTTGAGGAGAGCTGTTCCATATGGCAACTCTGTTGTCATAAGAGATAAAGTGTTTTCTTAACATGGAATGAACTACAGCGTCACAAAATTCGTGAAGTTGTATATTGGCAGACGTGAAGTGAGGAACCACAAGACGCTCAATTGTAACGCAGTTGAAGTGTTAAAGAATATTGACTAGGTTGAACCATTTATCTTGCTATTCGTCTAGGAACGGATCATCCCAAACAATCTGGAGTTCCATAGGTCTTATAAGAACACTTTATATGTAATAACAACTTGACATATAAGTTCCAAAGGATGAAACGTAGAGGCAGCTTGGAAGTGGCCTCACGGATAGTAACAAGGTGCCTTGAATGGAACTTGAAGTGCTTCTTATCAGGAAATGGTCTGTTTTAGGCAATCATCCTCTATTAACACTAATCAGAGAGAGAAACTCAGGGGTCTGACACTTCGAAAAATGAAGGTCTCGACCAAAGAAAGACAAGGGCCACGGAGGGCGTGAAAATGGAATAAATTCTAGGTCTCGACACCTAATACCGCCGGGGTCGGAAAGGAACAAGTGTTGACCAAGGGAGGTCGGATAGGGTAAATGAAAGTGAGGAGCCTGACACAAGTAAGTGGAAGCAATTTCAGGACTCAGCTACGGGCCTTGTGATCGCCAACCCCACGCCCCCAAGTTGAGAGACCCTTATGCCCCTTTTAGTCACCCTTTACGAGAGGCTGGATGTACCGTGTGTTTTTCTACCGCCCCCACTTACAGAGACTTTCCAAAGTAGGCCGAGGGTATCGAGCGAAGTCAGATCTTGAGTTTCTTTATGAGCGAGTGGAATTCTTTCCAGAAGTTCTCTACGTTTAGCTGAGGACTTCCGTAGCTCAAAACCGCCCTTCTTGAACAAGGCGATCAAGTCTTCTTGTAGTTGTACCGCTTCTTCAATAGTTCCAATCTTGGTGATTAAGACATAGAAGTCCCTCTTCAGAGTTTGAGAGGATGATTCATTTCATCATCAGCTAGTTGTTGTAGAACACGTGTTGCAAGAAATGGTGCACAACTAGTACGGTACGTTACTGTTGTCAGTTCATAGATCTTAATCTTCTGATCTGAGACTGGTCTCCAGAGGATGCGTTGGATTGGAGAGACTAGTTGGTGCTCACAAAATTTCTGTGTACATTTTTCAAATGGTGGCAAGTAGAACACTTCCCTTTCGGAATTGTTATTATCAGGAACTTCTGTCACGTGGCATAGTAGCTCATATTCCGACATGAATTCGTTGTAGGCAATCCGAACATCTGGTTGTCTCTGCAGACGACCTTCCAGCTGTAGCAACCTCTGTCTTGCATGTGAGTATGATTGGCCCAACGGACCCAATTTTAAGCGACGAGGAACGCGGAGAATGTAGCGACCAGTAGAATCTCTCGTAGTGTTGTAAATGACGTGTTCTTCACATCCCTTCGAGACTTCGAGGTTTGTTTGGGAGGTTTTCTAGTTCCCAGAACCGTTGAAACTGAACATCCAATAAGGTTTCTCCTCGGATGAAGAATGAGCGTTGCACCAGTACAGCTGAAGAGTGGGTCCTTGATGCCTCTATGGTTCCGGACAGAATCCATCCAAGCCCTGTTTCTTGTAACATTGGGTAGTTTCCTGTCGTGGTCATCTTCCCGTGACGCAAAATTTCGTAAAATATTTCAGCACCTAGAAGTAAATCTATTCCTTCTGGCTGATGGAAGTTAGGATCAGCGATTTGGATGTCATGAGGGATATTCCGATCATCATACCAAAGCTTGAAAGATTGCATCTCCCCTGTAACATGTGGTAATACACCACAAGCGACTGTTGACTTGTAATTGCCTGCAGTAGACTGCAAGTGCAGAGATACTGAGTGTTTCGACTCTGATATTCTCTCATGAATTTCTCGAACTGGAAACGAAATACGAGACTTCTTTAACCGGAGCTTCTGAACCAAGGATTGTGTGATGAAATCAGTTGTTGATGCAGAATATCTAGAATAACTCCGCATTTGTGAAATTGTCCCAACTGATTATGTACCATGACAATGATTGTAGCAAGCAATACATGAACAGAAGGCTTAGGCTTAAAGGAACAGTGGGAACCGAATCTTTCGCGTTAGCCTTGTGACGAATTCGACTCTATATTATGCTCGGCACTTAATGACAGGGCAGACTGGATTTGGTGCTGATGAACAAGGGTATGATATGTCTTGCCACACTAACGGTACACAATACCTCAGGGATATTAATAGCATTGTGTCCGCTAGCCAAGCAATTAAATCACAGTTGATGTTGCTTAACAATGCCTAACCTTTCTTGAACATTAATATCTCTAAATCCTGTACATATATAAACAAGATGAATGAAACATGCATTGTTAGTTGAAACGTAGCCGTGTTAGTATCTGTTTTTCATCTTCTCTTGTTGAACAATGTTAGAATTAATTTTCTAAGGCATGACATCTTTTCTCTAAGAATTGTAGAAATCCATTGAGTGATGGAGATTGTTTTGCTTATAACATGAGTTCCCAGTCTTTTCTTCTGTTGGCATCAACTTTATATAGCTGAGAAATTATTAGTTCGTGTAGAAGAGTTAACAATTTTAGTGCTTCAATTATTTATTTACAATTACTTTATGAAGAACCGGCGACGATGGGACGGGAAAGGGCTAGGAGTGGGAAGGAAGCGGCCGTATCCTTAATTAAAGTACAGCCCCAGCATTTGCTCAGCGTGAAATGGAAAACCACAGAAAACCATCTTCAGGGCTGCCGACAGTGTGGTTCGAACCCACTATCTCCCGAATGCAAGCTCACGACTGCGCGCCCCTAACGCCTAACTGCACGGCCAACTCACTCGGTATTTAGCGCTTCAATGGCATATAAGTGACCTTTACAATGAATAGAATAAATAAGGAATGAGGACAATCCTTAGCGTTGTTGCTAATGGAGATAACAATGCCTTTATATGTGGACTAACTGATGTACCCGTGCTTCGCTACGGAATTTTACATTGTATACAGAATTCTAGATTAAGTAGTGTACACGCTGTGAGTAAGATTGCTTTGAATTGCATAGCTCTTAACGTTACCCCAGAAACGCAACGGGGAAGTCACCAAACGTCTTTTCTCATGTGAAGACTGGGTTAGAGATTTTTCATTCTAATGGTAGAATCTCTTGCCTACCATCAGTCACAATCAAGTTAGGGAGCTTTCATTATAATGGCAGACTCTCACTTTCCATCTGCCTTTTTACATCCTCAGAAAGATTGTCTTAGTGGTTTTCCCGACTGAAATCAATATAGGTCATTACAATGACGTCAGTAGGAATGTCGCGATTAAATGCAATGCTACGAGGGTTGGGGCAAAAGTCATGGCAACTATTTTTTCTTGAGATACCAGTCCAGGTGGAAAATGTGACATATACAGTCGAAAGGACAAGGTGTTAACTACATGTGTGGACAATGAATAGCACTGAAATATCGTAACACACTAATTTATTATTTATTATGGCCTTCCCGGTGCAAAAGAATAACAACACAGTACACATAAAGTTGACATGACAAACCTGGGCCTAAAGACCCTAAAAGTAGTCCCCTGCTACTGACACCACACGCTGCCAACGATGTAGGAGGCGCTGAATACCACCTGCCTCAGCATTAGCCGCACCATGTGTGAATCGGGTCACCTGTTGCCGCACAGCATTTGCAGTGTCCTCTCGTGTTGCAAACCGCCTACCACATAGTGATTCCTTAATCTTTCGAAGGAGATCAAAGTCACAGGGCGAAATGCTGGGAGAGTACGGCGGGTGCTCCAATTCTTCCAATCCCCAACGTCGCAGTAGCTGCCCTACACACTCTACTTTATGTGGTTTTGCATTGTCGTGCAGGATTATTGCACTGTCTACAAGATCCAGACGTTTCTCCCAAACGCCACACCATACCTGTCACACTAGGAAGTCCATGTAGTACTGTGCGGTCACTGTTCTGCCATGTGGAACAACATGGCAAACAATGACCCCCTGACGTCATACGCGACGATCACCATCAATTTGACTGGGGAAGGATTTTGACGGACCTTCTGTCTCCTTGGTGATCCAGCATTTCGCTACTCCGTGGGGTAGCGTTTCAGTTCTGGTTCGTATGCCCTGGCCGAAAATTCATCGATGGCGATTATTCGTGACAATAATTGATCGCCGTCCTGTTGCCAGCGTGCAAGGTGGTCGGAGCCTATTGAATTGCGCACCCACCTTTGATCTTCCGTTAGTGCATGCGGTACCCGCCGCGATGCGATTATGCGCAGTGACAGCTTATTACACAATATACTGTGGACGGTGCTTTTCTCGATGCCACTTGCCCTCTCTAACTCCAGCAGCGTCCATCGTCTGTCTTCATCCAGGACCTGATAGATGACGGCACGTGCTACGTCGGACCACACACTAACAGGTCGTCCAGAACGTTGCTCATCGCTGGTTGACACACGTCCTTGCTGAAACTTTCCTACCCACCGTGCTACTGTACTGTATGGTAGAGCATTATTACCAAGGGCTTTCACTAATTCACTATGTCATTCCCTCGCATTTCTTCCTCGGAGAACGGCTATTTTGATTTAAGCGCGCTTCACAACACGGGTTACTTCCATCTCGCACGACACTCACCAACTGACTGATTTCACAGCCCTCACTGCGCTACTACCAGGTATCACAGAGCCGTCTGTTGTTCTGCATACACACTATGCCTGCAGAATTTTCACACGACACATATGCGTTTGTGATCCGTTCACGTATCTACAAGAAAACATATTTGCCATGACTTTTGCCCCAATCCTCGTATTATATGAAATACTCGATCAAATGAAAAATCACACATTTTCTCATTTTTAACAAAGAGTACTTCGCTGCCGATCTAACAGTCCAAAGTTCCAGAGCTGGAATGACCAGGCCGCAGACAGCCGTGAGTCGTGGGCAATCCTCTGCCATCATGCCGCTAAGTGTGGACACTGCTCATTCCAATCAGCACCTCAGAGTAGGGATCGAATAGCTGGAATACGATGAAGAACCAGTGGGTTACATACCAGCAGTGCCACAAAATGTATGAACCTGAGGAATGGAATGCTAAAGAACAAAGTTATCTAACTCCCCAGCTATTTCGCGCTAATATTCAAGTAGGCTGTTATACTCGGTACGAAGCTATAATTCTATCCATCGAAGGTGAGTGGCAGCAAAAAAGACAAAGAACATCACAACAAACAATGGTCAATGTAATGTCATTGTTGATCAATTTTTTGAGCTTTCGATATTGTAGGCCTTCACATTTAGTTTTCGTCCGACTCAGAAATACCACTCTTGTTATACTTGGTACGGTAAAACTGAATGAAGCATACATGATTGGAAATTATATTCTCTATTAATTTTGTTATGTAGTACTTATCGATAGGACCATTAACATAGGTATTTTGAAATTAAATTTAGACAGCTTCCCCTAAACTACCATTACATCTACGGTGAATAACATTATTTATAGCCTAGACTGTAGTTTCTTATTCCCCGATTCTACATACCGATTTTCATTAAATTATGTTTATCCATTTTCTCGTGGCTGGGCTTCGATATGGATTTAGCAACAAAAATACAAATTAATGAATACTTCTGTTATCATAGCCGCTGCGATAAAAATGTATAAGCCATAAATTATCGGAAATGTGATTCTATATAACTTCAGTTATGTAGTAATTATTGATAGGACCACTAATAACGTAAGTATTTGAGAACTACATTTTAGGCTTTCCACTAACTTCCATTTCACTTAGAGTGAATAAAATGATTTATAGCCTAGATTGTAGTGGCTCATTCCTCGACTTTACATACCGATTTTCATTAAATTCTCTTCAGCCATTTTCTCGTGATGCACGTACAGACAGACAGACAGACAGACAGACAGACAGACAGACAGACAGACAGACAGACAGACAGACAGACAGACAGACAGACAGACAGACAGACAGACAGACAGACAGACAGACAGACAGACAGACAGACAGACAGACAGACAGACAGACAGACAGACAGACAGAGATGAAGGAAAATTAAAAAGTGCATTTCCTTGTTATTGTGGACACGTCAATACAGAAATATCTTTGTTTTTAAATTCTGAGCAATGTACAGATAAAACTCTGATTTTATATATATTGATGATTGGCAACTAAATGTGGATTGTCATATCAACATATCAGATTCCAGGCAATATGGAAATTGTCAGCAGTGACCGACAAGTTTTCAGTTACCAGTAACTTATGTACTTCACCTGATACCGGTGTCAATAATTAATAGTATTTCTAAATCTTATCTCTAGTACCTTTATTAATCACCAAAGAAATGATGTATCATGAAAATTCCCGAAGTCAGTAATGTCGTTACACAGCCACCTTCATATGGCGGCAGTTTTACGTTAGCCCAGCGTGAGCCTACAGAACGTAAACTTGGTGGCAAATTACTGCCCTCTTGATCTTCGATTAATCTCGTCACGTGAGCCTGCAGATCGTAGTACAACTCGGAGAACTATTCCATGTCCCTTTCATGACACTGCGAGTCGTCGTTTTCTATTTCTGATGATCTTACACGACAATATGGTCCTGCTACGCTTGTTGTAAAACATCAAGTCTAACCTTAACACTGAATTTGTCAATATGATCAGTTAAAGAATTGGTATACTTCATTAGGTTGATTACCTTTGATTTTGAGACCCCACGGTTTTTTATCTATACTGATATACAGTATAAAGACGTAAAGTTTGTTTGTGTGTAATGGCTAATCTCATGAACTACTGGACCGATTCTAAAAATGATTTTACTAATGTAAATATACATTATCCCTGAGGGACATGGGCTGTATTTTATTTCAAAAACAATTCGAGGTGGGAGAACGAAGGTGGAGATATAAAAATAATAGGCTAATACAGGCAAAATATCTAATTTGTCGTACAAGGACGAGACAAAGCTCATTTTAAGCCCCTTGACGCAAAGAACAAAACTCGATAAGCTCTAGGGGCCCGAAAACCATGTTTTAAGGCCCTAAAACCAACCGTTATGACGATATTGGCATCGCACTACCCCTACTCTAGAAATCGGATAAAGAAATGAACTGCCGTAACCATGGCAACGTCAGCTTCAGGATTCTAGAGCAGTGAGATTATGCATGTACGTTTGGGCATAGCTGCGAACCAAAATTGGTACACGTATTACTTACTATCTGAAAAATAACACTGTTGTGTAAGACGCTCATAGGACTCCTTTGGGTGGTTATGGAAAGTGGGTGAAGTATAAAAATCATACATATATAAATGTCATTGTATGTACAGTATGTGTGTATGTATGCATGTATGTATGTATTACATCTCATCCTAAACCACAGGAGTGATTTCAACCAAATATTGTACACTTATGACTTAGTGTCAGTAGACAAACCGCGCGGGGATAAGACACCCCTAGCGCCCTTATGGGCAGGGGGCGAGTAAGGTATAAAAGTAATCGAAAGTAGTATCGAATCCATAGTTGTCGGGGTCGCGAGATGAACAGTGACACTCCAAAATTTTTAAAGTCCAAGATCAGCCCCTTTGGAGTGGGGAACGAGGGAAAAGTGAGAAATAAAAATAAAAAAATAATGTCGAATCCACAGTTTTTGGGGTCACTGGGATGAATGGTGACAATCCAGATTTTCTATTTCTTAGAGGTACGGGTGGGGGCGAGAGGGGAGCAGTCTCATTGACAGTTGAAATCCTGTACATCGTATCTATATGGTGACGGCAAAATGCATATAGTTATCACCTAACCTCGTCGCATTTATATCCACAAGATTTGAGGTTTCGCTTTCTATTTCATTGGGCCACTGCATGCGAATGGTCGTAGGGTCTTGAATAACGCTCTGACTCGATGGTTGAATATTTGTATCCCTCCCTCTTGATTCCATTAGTATCCTGCATTGTTTACCATATTCTCCGATTCAGTATAAAAAGATGTGTTTTCATACCCATATTTCATGAGAGAACTTTCTGTACTAGCGTGATTTTCATTCTTATATTGTCTACTAGTGGATGTTTATTGTTGCTCGTGTTGGTTTTATTTTGATAGCTGTGTTTTTTATTTTGTGTATATTGCGTAAGGCTGACTTCTGCTTTGTGTTGTTCTGCAACATGGGTGTTATTAAAGTTCCGCTCAGTGAATATCCCTCATACACTTCCGTCGTTTAGCTGACCTTGATTAGTCCCTTACGAAATTTATAAAATTACGCGCTTCATTCCTGACCCGGTCGATTGATTGGAAAATAGGCTATGGATTTTCATTTATTTTGATTTCCATCACACTTTTTATAGGCTTTGGACTAGCTAAATAATTGAAATATTTACAAAAACTTCGTCTATTTTTCTTACCAGAAAGATTTCTCTCACAGTCAGTTATTTGCTTTTTATTTACAGAATACTTTCAGATCAAGCATCAGGTCATACGTTATGGCAGATGACTATGTTTCATCGATTTTATTCCATCTTTTTTAACGCTGTAATGTTGTTTGTATCTTCGTACACCTTTATTGTGTTCTCAGTTCTTTCATTCTACCTTCGGTATGCTGTTTTCCTTCTTTTTCCGTCAATGAGATATCATGCACGCGAAGGGTGAATTTCCCACTTCTTTCTTCAAGCGAAGAACCACGCCTCTGATTCTGGGATTTGGGTGTTCCAGTAGACTATTTGGGCGATTATCCCATCCTTCAAGAGTATTCGTAGTTCGGTACCGTCTCTTGTAGCATGTCCACATTTCGACAGTAATATCTAGTATACGAGGAAATTCGTTATCTTATTCAAATACGTCCAGCGCTCGCTTTTCTCAAACCTGAAGACATAATAAGTACCTAGTTTGTTAAAGATCCAATCGCAGGTTCGTCAATGCGAAGATAACTGAATTCTTTTTATTACTTTCTAGAGAGAGGACTGGAAAAGTTCGTTCGTGGCCGTCCTTCTCTACACACAGAAAAGCAAAATGCGAACAACGAAGATATTAGTTTTGAATAGGAATGGAAGAGCTTCTTGCCTGGATTTCTTGTACAGAAAGTCTGAGAATAGCAATAATTGTTCAAAAATATTTTGTATCGTCATAATTATGAAATTCTGATCTTAGACGCGTCTCTCTGCGGGACACTCTTCTATAACCACGATCGATCTGGCAGAGTTTAGTTCTGTGCGCATAGCTGTAATGCCACTGTAAACGTTATAGATGTAGATGAGGACCATGCTGCGCTTGGTAAACAACCTGCAGCAGCCCGCAAATGCTCAGCCCAGTATCTAAATATAATAAATTGGCATCGTATGAGTCATAGACTAAAGTTATCTTTAGCCACAGACATATAGACCTAGATTGGCAATGAGCAGCAGGATTCTCAAGCCCCGCGGCCATTTTACGTCACTACATTACCCCTATGCATAAATGTAAACTAGAAGGTGAAACGGGAATATTGGATAGGAGTTAATTAAAATCATTAAAAGCGCATCGAAATAATAACAAAGACTGATTAATTAGATCTATTAGGTCCTTCATTTTACTGTTAAAGAAAGAAACACTGGTACATCAATTTACGAATGCTTAAAAATAGCCAACCTGTTTTAGACCGATCTATGGTCAAATCTGTTTCCATTCAACTCTCTTAAAGCACGATTTTCACGTGTGTTCAGGTTTGTTTGTTTGTTTGTTTGTCAAACCCTTGTTCCGTTTTTGTACAGGGTCGTATATGAAGTGAGATGAATCTGTCGTGGCGAGTTTTTATGACCGGATGACCTTCCTGACGTGAACCTCAACAGAGGAGTTAATGAGATGAAATGAATGACGTGATATATGATAGTAGCAAGGGAGAGGGTGAAATCCGATGCCGGCACATAGTCTTTTCTTGTCGAATAGCACCAAGGGGTCTGCTCGAGGCATATCTTCCCCATCCGACGGACGAATCACCATCAACAGCGTCATATGCCCTCAATCCATTTTAGCGCTGCGGAGTGGTTTGGCAAGCAATCTAATGATTGGATATTGTATACCACCACCTCCCCTACCCTTCCGGCCAACATTCTGATGGTGAATTCTTTTTCGACCAATGGGACTCGAACTGGCTAACCACGGTGTCAGACTTCAATGCCACCAGGCGGGCTCTGAGACGTACTTTCAGGTACAGTAATGAAATTACAGTAATGAGGTGATAGACGTGCGCGTCCTTTGAGTTTAGATCTAAAGCATGTGAGCTTAAACTAAAAAAACAACAACAATGTTTCCTACAACTTAGCTGTGACTTCATTAGGTATGTTCCCTTTCATGACTGAGCTTAAACGATTACCTGTGTTCTCTCCGAAATACGAGGTACATCTCAGTAAGTTTGCACACATGAACAACATCTTTCGTAGGAACATGCAGATTACCTTCATTCTTGAAAGAAATGAATGGATAAGGATTTTCTAACAATAATGCTTATTTTTATTTATTTTACGTCTCACTAACTACTTCTGTTTTCGGAGACGCCGAGGTGCCGGAATTTTCCCCGCAGTTCTGTTACGTGCCGGTAAATGTACCGACACGAGACTGGCGTGTTTGAATACCACCAGACTGAGCAAGGATCGAACTTGCCAACTTGGGGTCAGAAGGCCAGCGCCTCAACTGTCTGAGCCACTCAGCCCAGCTAAGGATTTTCTTTTTGCACAATAGCTTTCTTGCAAGTATCACAAGGTAGATAATGACTGACTAACATCTTTACCACCAAATCCTGAGATATATTCAATAATATTCTGTGATGATAAACCTCGCACCTATTTTGATTGTTACAAGCTTACCAATCCTTTCACTCTAATTTTAACAATAATTTTGATATCCTTACAATGTAACTTTAAAGAATAGAAAAGATCGAGGCCACTATTATTCCATTACTATCACCACCGAAATAAAAACTTAAGTTACAACCCAATGTTGTATTATTATTAGGTCCCAGCCGCACTCCATCACGAGGGGGCTAACGCCGACAAATATACACCAGAAGGGAGTGAATTAAGCATCTTCAATAGTAAATAAAATGGCATTAATAAGTAGGCAACAGGTGTACATGAGCACATGTACGCCACTTACCGATGTATTGAAACTCCTATTCCTTCCTTATTCTTTCTTCGTAAATAGGAAAACCCTCACCCAAACACTACTTAGGTATTCACCATTCTGCCACATACTAGTCTGCCGAAGCATTAATGTGAAATGTGCATTAAAACAACATAAAACAAAACTGCACGTAACACAGTAACATGCATGTTTACAGTGGCTCTGTAGTGACGTAAGATGGCGACGGCCACAAGCTTCCGGTTTCACTTGCACCAATGCTACGACGTAGGGTGCTACCAGTCTATTTACAATATGTCTGTGCCTCTACCCGTTCCCATTGATGAGGTCGGCGGTGCCAATGATCTTCAAATTCAAATTTTTACGGACTTTGCTAGCAGGTCACCAATGAATTAACGACAGTGAACTGGGTATACTGCTGAGTTTGAGCAAGCTATGAATAAAATCAGCTGTACTTTATTAACCAGATGGGTGGCAATTCATTCCGAACAGTTTCAGCTATATACTGTATTCAGGATTGTTTCAAAAGCCAAAGAAGATTTTCATTCAGGCATTTCTTAATGCACGACATTTTAGCAGAACTATCTATTCTATATTAAGAACAAAATAGTAATGACTTTACATCCTATATTGCATACTCGAATTAAGCCTCGTTTGATTGAATCTCTCGATGAGAAGCTTTGATACCGGTATGCAAGTTTCAGAGGCCCTAATATCCTCCTAAAATTGACAGCTCTGTTCCATACCATTAATTGATAACCCGAAGATAACATCCCTTAACCAACGATAACTGTTGCCTGGCATGGCAAACAAGCTGAAGAAAAGATGATTTAATAATAATGTTTTTGTTTTTACGTCCCACTAGCTACTTTTACTGTTTGTAGAGACGCCGAGGTGCTGGAATGTAGCTTCGTAGGTGTTCTTTTACGTGCCAGTAAATCTACCGACAAGAGGCTGACGTATTTGAACACTTTCAAATACCACCGGACTGAGCCAGGTTCAAACCTTCCAAATTGGCGTCAGAAGGTCAGCGCCTCAACCGTCTGAGTCACTCAACCCGGTAAAAGATAATTTACAACAACATCTAGCAACGAGTTGACGACTCTACGTCAGCATCACCAGATTTTAAAAATGTTGAATTTGATATAACGTGCTCTTAAATAAAATCAAAGTTCTTGAATGTGATCAATGGCCCTCCAAATTACTCTCGGGGTATGGCGAAGTGCTGGTTTAAAAGGTTTAAACTAAACACACTGAAGATTAAATGAGCAAATGAACTGCACAAAACCCATACGCAGTTCGTCGAATGTGAACTAGTTTCAGCTTGATGTATATCATCATATCTCCTACCAGGAACAGATTTTCAATATCACACATATCTTCAGTAGGCCTATTGTTCGTCAAACTTCATGAACCTGCCTTCAGAGACTGGAACCCAGAACAACAGGGTTGAGATGATACTAGAACTCATGTAACGAAATGGTCACACCAATATGTTGAGAAAAATGCAATGGTGAAGCGTGCCAGCATGGTCTGAATGAACTGGTTTTTTTAAAGCGTAGATGTAGACATAGATAAATTTTATATCGTTAGTATAATTGTTCAATAAAATAATTGAACTATTTGAAATTAGTTTTTATTTCTTGTCTATCAAAGTATAGTCTATTATTATTATTATTATTATTATTATTATTATTATTATTATTAGTAGTAGTAGTAGTAGTAGTAGTAGTAGTAGTAGTAGTAGTAGTAGAAGTGTCAGCCTCTGTGATGTAGTGGTTAGTGTGATTAGCTGCCATCCCAGAAGCCCGGGTTCGATTTCCGGCTCTACCACGAAATTTGAAAAGTCGAACGAGGGCTAGAATTGAGTTACTCTGCGTCGGGAGGTCAACTGAGTAGAGCGGGGTTCGATTCCCATCTCTGTCATCCTCGTAGTGGTTTTCCATGGTTTCCCACTTCTCCTCCAGGCAAATGCCTTCCTTCCCTATCCCTTGTCTATCCCTTCCAATCTTCCCATCCCTCCACGAGGGTCCTGTTCAGCATAGAAGGTGAGGCCATCTGGGCGAGGTACTGGTCCTCCTTCGCAATTGTAGCCCCCGACCCAAAGTTGCATGCTCCAGGTCACTGCCCTTGAGACGGTTGAGGTGGGATACCTCGCTGAGTTCGCGGGAAAAACCAACCCTGGGAGGTAAACAGATTAAGAAGAAGAAGAAGTAACAATAATGAGTCTTTTATAAATTTGTGGACACTATGCTAGTTTATTTGTTTTGGTAGACCCGGTCTCAAAGTCTCCCCTGATGCTATGCCAGTATCTTATACGGTAGTACCAATGTATAGTCAAGTCGTGCAGTATGTTTGTACCTACAACCTTCCCCCACCCAGAAGGTGAACAACATGAACATCTCCGGCACTGTAAAATTTGGGAATATAACACTAGTTAAATCATGTCTTCGGTTCCAGAATGGATGATAGGAATATGCTAACATTGTAGTAGGTGTAAAGCGTCATCACCGAAAGTTTACGGGTAAAAAACATCGTGACAAGTGAGTGGTTGGCCAAATACAGTTGAGACAATACTCGACACTTCCGGATTTAGCCTTGTTAAAATGGGAGACAATTCGCAAGTGGCGCTCCTAGTGGTGTGACCCGAAAATTCGCGCTAAATTCAAATATCACTGGAAATGTATATACGGCAATGGATAAATAAATTACGTCTAGAAAGAAAGTGTTAATAAAATATTAACTTCAAAGTTGCTAAAGCAATTCTAGATAAATGAATGAAGAATTTATTAACAGGTTATTATTTAAAGACTGAAATTATACATATAATTAAGATGTGAAATGAACTCGTGTGAAAGGGCTTGACCTTTCATTTATGCATTACTTTTTTTAGCTTTAGTACACCTGCCTGAACTTTCACGGCTAGATTTGTATTTTTTTTCTCATTTAAAAGCATTGTATCATCACACTAGGACACTAGCTAATAAAAATATTGGCACATTCCTTACGCACATGTTTCAATGAATTTACATTTAAGAGCTGGACAATTTTCCTTTTCACTTGACGTCTACTAACAGAAAGAAAATCTATAAATTTAGCCGCAAAAACATTCAAAATTTTCCTATAATGAATACTTACCATTACATTAGGGTAATGCAAATTTGCATCATCATCTAGTTTTAACAAAATATGTACATTTCTTAAATCACCCATATTTTCTTCAGTGCTTGACAACGCATTACGGCATTCCAAATGGGGTAACTTGGAACACAAACCAGCCACACACATATACATTTTCCTCAATGAAATCAAAACCCACAGATCGCACCTACAACAACACATCGGTGCTGAATGTTAGTTAACTGCTGCACTAATGCAATAAAATAAGCTTATTATATTTTAAGCCAGTTAAAATATGGGTCACGCAGGTCAGAAGTTTAGGAAGTATTATAAAAATATCTTTGTAAATGGAAGAATATATATGCAGACACAGTATTTACTTAGATTTTCTTGTCACGGGGGAAATGGAAGACCGTGAATCGTTCTGTACTTTATAGTTATTGCAGCCAAAAGTAGCACATATCTTTCCATTCATATTGACAGGAGATATAAAGGAATGACACACGCTACTATTTACTTATGTCAGCTTAATGCAAACGCATAAATAACGCCAAAAACTTCACAAACAAATACGCGTGCTCTTATGACGGAATAAGTAACTCCAGGTCACTACACTAGACAGAGATCTAATCGCTGTCCCTGGATATCTCGCAGAGTGTAGCGTATTGTCTCTACTGTATTTGGGTTGGCACATAACTATTCTTCCACGGCCTCGTATGTCGCCTCCTCTAGTCGGCACTAATTTACCAGCAACCAACGTATCGCTGTGAATAGTTTGCCTGGACAGGCATATTGCGAAGTTAAATTGTCTTCCGTGTTGAAAATTTGTACAAAGGAACAACGAAATGATCATTCACATCACGACCTGGGGAAAAACAAGTTATCTGCATTACGAATAACGAATTATTAAACACAGGACCGTGCTACCTATCCAAAGAAAGATATCTGGTACCGTATTAGAAGAAAGTGTCATATCATTGAAATGATAGTACCAAAGTTGGGAGAACCATATTGTCTCAATCGAACCGCCCACAGCACAGTTATTTCATTACTATATTTACAGAATATCCTCTTTCGTAACCACGACACTTAAACGGCATCTCGCAGCAGGTTTTAAAAGATAATGCAGTCTCTACAATGATGTGTTACAATTTTAGTGGCAATGTCTGGAGTGCAAAATATAACTCAAACTTACATTTTGGCTAATCGGATAGTAATCTACGAAAAAAATTAATAATTTTTCTGGAACTCACGACTCATTCCTGGCATCCCCCGCTGCCCCCATGTTGCTCATGTTTATGACACTTGGGTAGGTACTAGCTCAATACCTCAATCATTTTGGCTCTAAATTTAACTGAGAAACACAGACGTCCTGGAAATGTCATTAGTATTTGTCAATAATGCGATCGGTCACCTCTCGTCTAAGACTTTCGAGCCACGGAATAAATATACCCTTTTAGCTTCATAGCTCGGTACCATAGGAATTACCACTGGTGCCATTAAAATACCGTTGGGACTAGATTGCACGACGACACTACGTTTCGCAACTAATTTTATGAAACAGATGTTATGAAAATGATTGGATGGATGAACCATTTTATTTTTTCAATGCATGGATGATTGTTCACATGGAGACACTAGCGCATATTTCAGTTTCATTATATCTTCTGTATTTTACTTCAGAATTGTCTAATTATTATGGGTGCTCAGATCCTTGCAGCAAGTACAGTCGTGGCAGAGATGTTGTTAGTGACTCTAAAAGCTAAGAAAAGAAACATATGAGTATAGAATAGGGCACTATTCCCCTAGATATATAGGAGATCACATTTAGAATGTCCTGCAACCTCACTGAAAAATAATAGCAGAAGCTTGTATCTAAAAAGAAAATATCTAACTCAATATCTTAATGTGATATTTTGTGAACGTTAACAAATTATGCGTAACAATTTCAATAACTTATTTTGTAAACTTTTCGACAGGAGAGAATCAGCAATGGCGAACTAGGGAATTATCGGCTTATACATTTATTCCGTTCAACAACCTGGCTTCTTACTATTCTCTGTCTTCGTTATTGTGAGTTGATTCGTATAGGTATTCCTAATAAAATGGTGTTTGTATTTTAGTTCATCAGCTGTCAGTCTCTCCATATTAGTATCTTCCAGAATAGCTTCAATACCAGTAGTGCATTCGACTTTATTTTGGAAATAACATCTGCCTCTGTGGATCAGTGGTAGAGTGTCGGCCTGCGGATCCCAAGAAAACGGGTTCAAACCCGGCAGAGGTAGTCGGATTTTTGAAGGGCGGAAAAAAGTTCATTCGACACTCCATGTCGTACGATGTCGGAATGTAAAGGATCTCTGGTGACACATTTGGTGTTTACCCGACAAAATTCATTAAATCTCAGCCATAGACGCCCAAGAGAGTTTCAGTTTACTCGCTCCGCCATCTAGTGGGCCTAGAGTAAAACGGAACGTCGAAATTGACGATCAGACAGCCAGATGGCGTTAAATTAAAGTGTCTGCACACGGTAGCTGAGGCCATACGATTATTATTATTATTATTATTATTATTATTATTATTATTATTATTATTATTTTTGAAATAACGTCGTTAACATTCCATAAACACGTCTGGATTGCGTACAAGTCGAGATTCTTCACACCCACCTTCATTTTGCAAACCAAGTAACGGATCGAAACGTGTATAACCTAAAAATTACCAGTTTAGTTTCAAGAAAAGCTGGAAGTAGCTGAAATTTGCTAGTGTCGTAATTTAGTGTCATAACTGCAATTCACGCATGCCCATTCAAATAAAAGCCAGTTGCGAAACTTGGTTAGGAAACCTAGTGTCATCGTGTAAACTCGGTGTAAACTAGTCTAATGATGGTGATACCTCCATCTACGAGGAACTTCAACTAGCATAAAGGAAAGATTACAACAAGCAGCGGTTACAGATAATGAATGCATCCTTTCAACCCACCCACAGAGAATATAAAGAGCTCCGATAAGTCGAAAGAAGGAATTTTCTCTTCCATCCGCAGTGTTCAGAATTTTAATTAATGTTTTCCCGTTATAATAGGCCTAATGGTGTGTGGCCTCCAGAGAGGCCTGGCGCAGGTCTTTCAATTTGACGCCCTATAGGCGACCTGCGTGTCAGTAAGAATGGGCTCTGCCTTAGATGAATTATAATGTTGAAGACGGCACAAACACCCAGCCTCCGAGCCATACGAACTAACTTGCGAAAGTTAATATCCCCGACCTAGTCGGGAATCGAGCCCAGGACCTCTTGAACCAAAGGCCAGCATGCTGACCATTTAGCCATGGAGCCGGACCCCGTTAAAATTGTTTGCCATTGCTTTGTTTACAGCCTGTCTTTATATTACTCCACCGAGGCGAGTGGACCTGCGGAAATAATGTGAACTAACGCTGTGAGGTACGCACAACGCATGGTTGGATGGTTCGCTGTGAGACGGAAATACCGTATAGTCTGATTGGATGATTCGCTGTGAGACAGAAATTCCGTATAGTCCGGTTGGATGGTTCGCTGTGAGACGGAATTACCGTATAGTCCGTTTGGATGGTTCGCTGTGAGACAGAAATACCGTATAGTCCGTTTGGATGGTTCGCTGTGAGACAGAAATACCGTATAGTCCGGTTGGATGGTTCGCTGTGAGACAGAAATACCGTATAGTCCGGTTGGATGGTTCGATTCCGGTCGGATGGTTCGATGTGAGACGGAAATACCATACAGTCCGGTTGTATGGTTTGCTGTGAGACGTGCAAGCATCAACATCGAGTGCGCTGTCCAGTTGTGTGTTTAGTGTGATTAGCTGCCATCCCCGGAGGCCCGGGTTCGATTCCAGGATCTGCCACGAAATTTGAGAAGTGGTACGAGGGCTGGAACGGGATCCACTCAGCCTTGGGAGGTCAACTGAGTAGAGGGGGTTTGATTCCCATCTCAGTAATCCTCGAAGTGGTTTTCTGTAGTTTCCCCACTTCTCCTCCAGGCAAATGTCAGGATGGTACCTAGCTTAAGGCTTCCTTTCTCTTCCTTGTCTATCCCTTCTCCCTACAAGGCCCCTGTTCAGCATTGTAGGTTAGGCCGCCTAGGTGAGGTATTGGTCCTCCCACGCAGTTGTATCCCCGACTCAAATTTTCGCGCTCCAAGATACTGCCCTTGAGGCGGTAGAGGTAGGTTTCCTCGCTGAGTCCGAGGGAAAAACCAACCCTGGGCGATAAACGGATTAGGAAAGAAAGAAAGAGTGTTTCGAGTAGTGTTAGTACAAAGTGAAAGGAAATGACAATCTTCAACATTAGTAACATAAGTAAATAAAGTAAACAAACCCGGACCGGCAGAGGTCATGAGTGGATTGAAAGAGTCTTAAAATTAAATGTGGATCAAGTGGAAGCAATACAATTGGATAATTTGGAAACAGGAGTGTACATAAAATTAACCAGCAAACTTCTGATGGAACGAATTCAACAGCAGGAAAAACACAGGTAAAGAAATTCAATGGTTCCCTCTCAGATATGCTAGCAAGTGCTAATGGACACGAAATTAGTGCGTATAATGAGTCTTCCTACTGAAATGGTTAATGAACGCGTGGCAACGTGTTTTAGTAAATAAGGGAAAGTTAAGGAAATTAGTAACGAAAAATGGTCTATATACATATATAATATATATATAATGGAATTAGAGGTATCCCGACAATAATGACAATTGATGGGTATAGAGCTCAGGTCATTTATGAACGAAAATCAAAAATGTGTTGTTATTATTATAGTGGTAATGACAATCTTCGACAAGACTGCCCGTCAAGATGAGGCACCAATTCGATCGGTTAAACGGGACCTCGGGCGATGAGTGGAGTAGTTTTGCGGGGAACGGTGCTGCACCATCACCCGCGAGCGCTACAAATGTAAACATACAGTATGCACGACTACTACTATTAAAAACATTTTCATTCTTCCCCTGAAGTCGGAGGCGGGCCTCTTAGAGGGTAACGCCGTCGTTCAGGCCGGAAGATTTGTTACGGTGAAGGAGATGGACGGAGAAGGTGAGGGGACTGGCGGCCGTGGCCTATACTAAGATCTGTCCCGGCATTCGCCTTAGTGCAGGATAATGGAAAACCACGGTAAACCATTCTCAGGACACCCGACGGTTGGGGCCAGCCGTGAGGTTCAGCCCTGTCCCGTCTCCCGAATGGAGAAGCGTAGAACCACGGTGGAGCTGCGACCACCCCTCCTCTGCTCGGTTGGCCGATCAGAGTGCAGAGCTGTTGGACCACGGACCGGTCGTGATCACTTATGGGCCGAGACCCACTCTGCATTTACCGACCTTCTTTAGATTGAGTGTTTTGTTGTTGTTGTTATTCACAAGATGTCTTCCATGTGTGTGTGTTAAAATAAATGTGTTTGATTATTGAGGAATTGTACCCGTGTTTTATCGTTTTTGAAGTGCATTTCCAACATTTGGCGACGGCGACAGAACATTAGAGTTATATAACCGGGCGAGTTGGCAGTGCGGTTAGGGGCGTGCAGCTGTGAGCTCGCAGCCGGGAGATAGTGGGTTCGAATCCCACAGCCGCTGCCTTCCCATTCCTAGGCCTTTCCTGTCCCATCGTCGCCATAAGACCTATCTGTGTTGGTACGACGTAAAGCAAATAGCAAAGACTTATATAATCATAGAAACAGTTTCATAAGTAGGCCTAGTATCTCAAGCATGGAAGTGAATATATCAGTTACTACAGACGCCGGAGAAAGATACGGAAAGTGTTTGTGCACATATTAGAAACGAAATACCATGAATTAATAGGAATGGATACTCTTATCTTCGCTATCATAATTGAGAACGTGGAGGTAAGGGATGACGAGTTAGACAAAGAAGTCAATATGGCTGATGAGTATAAGTTCAACTTTTATAATGTTAAGCCTGTTGTTACAAAATGAATACATGAAGATCGGAACTCAGAAGCAACTGCAGTATCAATTAATTGTAACTCGTCACTACAAGTTAAGCGTTCATACAAACTGCCTTTGTTGGAACTGAAGAAGTTCGGAAGTGAACTAAAACATTGGCTTCCTTTCTGGTCGCAATTATTTGAGAAAATTGACGAGGAACCTATTTTGGACCCTAGTGACAAATTCCAGTACCTCATACGGGGCATCATTTATGGATCCAGAGCAAGAGATTTAGTTGAGAGCTTTCCTGCCACCGAAGAAAATTATTGAAAAGTAATATCAAGTCTCAAAGAACGCTATGGGAAGGATGATTTGCTTGTAGAAGTGTACATTTTAGGGAGTTCTTAATTTTAATCTAACAGAATGCTGTGAGTCCTAGTAAGGTATGTTTATCATCCCTATATGATACGCTTCATAGCCACATAGGAGCCCTGGGAACCTTAGGTGTCAAAACGGACAAGTGCAATTCCATACTTTTACCACTAAGCGCTAGTAGAGTCATGTTTGCCCGAGGATATTATATATTTTGTGGGGGGGGGGGGGGCGAATAGATGGAGAGTCCCAGGGCAAGGATATTCTAAGAACTTGGGAGAGAACAACTTCAATCGCACTCATTGGCCGGTCTTCTTTAAGTTGTTCGGGGGGGGGGGGGGGGGCGAATAGATGGAGAGTCCCAGGGCAAGGATATTCTAAGAACTTGGGAGAGAACAACTTCAATCGCACTCATTGGCCGGTCTTCTTTAAGTTGTTCAGCTGCTGAATCAGGGAGCGCTGGTGTCGGTGACCAGAGTGTGAATTTCAAGAATCGTTTAGACAGCTTGATGCAACTTCTTAGATGTGAAGTAGAATAGGAACAGAATATTGCACTGGCTATGGCAGTTTTTGGTGTTTTGCCTTCGCTAGCTGTCAAGGGAGGTCTAAAGAAGAAGGACCAATCCGAATGAGAACATTCCTACAGCGGCAGGTCTCCTTACAGAAACAACAGGGTGTGTATTTTCCACGTCTAATCACAAGTCTCAAGACTGTATTAAGATGACTTTGCAAGAACGTCGTCTTGCACTTGAGACTAAAATTTGCTGGTTTTTCTTGTCTCAAGAGCAGACATCCAGCGAAGAAATGTATAAATAGGCCTAGGTGCATCATTTGTGGTCGAAGACAATTTGTGGTTATCTATCTTATCTATATATGTAAAATCGTAACGACCGTGTGTCTGTACACTGATTATTTTGGCGAAATTTCCGTACAGTTATCCGTTTCAGGTGTAATAATGACCATCTGCATCATTTTTTGCTTTGGTGTCTGTTTGTTTGTTTGTCTGTTTGTCTGTTTGTCTGTCCTTCTATAACTTGAAAACTACTGGATATATTTCCACCAAACTTCATATTTAGAATCCACCTGTCCTTGGGTAGGTTTTAGCGCAAATATCGTTTCTAAATCCCAGAACTGAGTGGGGATTTTTACGAAACCGAAACCGTGATTTTGCACTCCCTCAAAGTATACAAACCGAACTTAATGGAAATCTACCTGCCTTAATGAAAATTAATTTCTAAACCTTTTTTTCTCATGTGCATCATTTCGATAACAGGATTTAGTAAGGGAGATATCATTAACGGACCTTTTTCGGAACAAATCCCAGCGGACTTAACGCAAGAGCGGGTGCGTGTAAGGCGTATTTCTTACAACTTGAAACTACTGAAGATATTTGAACCAAACTTTATATATAGCATCCATCTGTCCAAGGGTAGGTTTCCTTGGTGTCTGTTAGTTAGTTAGTTAGTTAGTTTATTTCTTTGTTTGTTTGTCTGTTGGTCTGTTTGTCTTTCTGTAACGTAAAAACTACTGGATATATTTCCACCAAACTTCATATTTAGAATCCACCTGTCCTTGGGTAGGTTTTAGGGCAAATATTGTTTCTAAATCCCTGAACTAATTGGGGGTTTATACCAAACCGAAACCGTGATTTTGCACTCCCTCAAAATATACACAACCAAACTTAATGGAAATCTACCTGCCTTAACGGAAATTAATTTCTAACCATTTTTTCTCATGTGCTTCATTTCGATACCAGGATTAATAACGAAGGTATCATTAACTGACCGTTTTTCGGTAAGTCCCACCGGACTTAACGCAAGAGCGGGTGCGCGTAAAGCGTATTTCTTACAACTTGAAAACTACTGAGATATTTGAACCAAACTTTATATTTAACATCCACCACTCCAAGGGTAGGTTTTAAGGTTTATACTATTTCAAATTCCCGGAATGGACTGGGGTTTTATAGGGGACCGAAATGGTGATTTTTACTCACTGGAAATCGATCAAACTGTTTGGAAATCCAATTCTAATTTCTTTTTCTCATATACATTTTTCAACTGGAGGATTAATAAGGGAGATAACATGAAAGTTCGGTTTTCAGGCTAAGTCTAGCGGACATAGCCCAAAAGGTGTTATAAGTGGAGCAGATTCCTTATCTATCTAGATAAATCATATCGTAACGACCGTGTGTCTGTGCATTGACTATTTTGGCGAAATGACCACCTGCATATTTTTTACCTGTAGTTTCCTGGAAGTCCTAAATTTTACCCCCCCCCCCCCCCGCCCAAAATCAAGATTGCCTCACAATCTGCCAGACGAGCTGAAAAATTGAAATTAAGCGAATTTATATGTTTTAGACGGTAACCTACGGAAAACTTCCAAGATCTTTAAATATTTCACTTTTTATGCCGAATAATATCGAAATATAGGCAATTTAATGACGGTGCAGACCTTCGTTTCGAGGTATTTCGCGGCTAAACGGTAAGTCCTATCACAAAATGTATGGCACGATCTCCGTTCAATTTCGAGTGATCTACAACTTTGCTCCTGTGATATTTTGTCGTCTCTCTCTCTCTCTCTCTCTCTCTCTCTCTCTCTCTCTCCCTTATAGGGTAGATTTGGCTATATATTTCGATGGTTCGCAAATTTTGTGCTTTTTACACGTGTATTACTTAGTTTGACACACTTATAGGAAAGCTAGAGTCATCGAATTTGGCACGCACATTGACACGACCAATGGCCATATGCGAACCCAATTTCATGATTCTAGCTTTCACATAAGTATGTGAAAAATAATGTAAAATGATGAAAATGTACCCAAATTTCACCCCATTCAAATATCGTAACTCAATCGAACCCATAAATATGTGAGTTACGAGAAAATGTTTTAACACCAAACATGTAGAGCAATAAAGGGACGTCTGAGGGTGCAAACCGTTTGTTGATATGATGCACCGTTTAGGAGCAGTAAATCTCGAAATGAAGGTTTGCACTTTCAAACGTGCGCAACGACCGTCTGTCTATACATTGGCTATTTTGGCGGAATTTCCGTACAGTTATCCGTTTCAGTTGTAATAATGACCATCTGCATATTTCTTAACTTTGGTATCTGTTAGTCGGTTTGATTGTATGAGCTTTTATAACTTGAAAACTACTGAATATATTTCTACTAAACTTGATATATAGAATCCACCTGTCCTTGTGTAGGCTTTAGGGCCAATATTATTTCTGAATACCTAAATTTACTGGGGGTTTTTCCGAAACCGGGACCATGATTTTGCACTTCCTCAAAATATGCACATCCGGAATTAATCGAAATCTACAATCCTTAATGGAAATCCATTTCTAAAACTTTTGTTCTCATGTGAATTTTTCGACAGGAGGATTAATAAGTGAGATATCATGAACGGTTGGTTTTGCAGGTTAAGTCCAGCGGACGTAGCCAAAATGTGTTGTACGTGGAGCAGATTCCTTATCTATCTATATAAATAAAAGCGTAATGACTGTGTGTGCCTGTACATTGACTATTTTGGTGAAATTTTCGTATAGATACCCGTTTGAGGGTAATAATGATCATCTGCATATTTTTTGGTTTAATTTCCTGAAAGTCATAAAATTTACCCCCTCACCCAAAATCCAGATTGCAGCATAATCTACCAGACAAGCAAGAAAATTGAAATTTGGCAATATTATACGTTTCAGCCTGTAACGAACGAAAAACTTCACAGATCTTTATTTTTTTCATTTTTTATCCCCGAAGAATATCGAAATATGGAAGCAATTTTAATTTTGGTGCAGACTTTCATTTCGAGGTATTTCGTGGGATAAACGGGAAGTCCTACCACATAACGGATGGCACAATCTTCGTTGAATTAGGAGTGATCTTCAACCTTGGTCTTATGACTTTTTGTCGTATCTGTATCGCTTATACGCTAGATTCGTCTCTATTTCTCGATTTTAAGTAAATTAGGACTCTTTACCTATATAATTCATACTTTCAGTCACTTACACGAAAGATAGTATGATCAAACTCTACACGAACATTGGCCCACCCAGTACCCATATGTGAGCCAAATGCTATGTCACATAATTATCCGAAAAGTAATGCAATGTAAGATAATCTTAAGCAAATTTCAAGCTATTCAACGTTTTTGACTCAATCTGACCCATGAATAGATGAGATACGAGAAAATATCATAGGACCAGCCATTTAGATCGCTAAATACTGCGCCTTACGGTACCATCCTTTGTCAATATGATGTACCGTTTAGCAGCAGTTAATCTGTAAATGGAGGTCTGCAATATTGTAAACATGCATATACTTTCGTATGTCCATCTATATATATTCATTGATGTCGATTTGTAGCGATCGAGAAAGGGTGTGTCTGCTATTGTAATCAGTACTCCCTACACCGACTTTGACTGCTGGCAGTAGGAATGGGGTCCTTCTCCAACTCCTGTGTAACTGGCATTAGTACGGAGGGCCTACCATTTTAATGAATAATTCACTTCTCGATTTGTCTTGCAGAAGGCAAAGGATCATGCAGTTTTGTTCGAAAGTCCCCTACCCTATTGTGTTTGGCTCTAGGCCAGGGTGCCCGCCATTATAAACAAATGTTCAATCTAAAATTTGACTAGCATTAGGCATAGTTGCCTGCTATTTTCATGGAAACTCACTAATTCTGTGTGACTGGCAGTAAGCTGGCTGGCAGCAGTAAAAAGGGCCTGTCATTATAATGATAACTGCACAACTCAATTTTGACTGGTGGTAGGGAAGTTGCCTGCTATTATAATAAAAACTCCTCAACTGTAATCTGTCTGAAAGTAGGAAATGGGTCTGCCATTGTAACTAAAACTCCCCAAATCGATTGTGACCGCGCAGTGGGCAATGGGGCCTGCTATTATAATGTAAACTTGCCAACTCGATTGTGAATGGCAGTAGGTAAGTGAGCCTGCCGTTATCATCACAACTCCACAACCCTCACTTTACATTGGAAACAACGTATGGGGACCTCCCCAAGCTATTTCTCGGATAAGGCTAAGAGACATGCAAATTTAAAACAATCTCATTTACTGCATGCACAGTATTTACGTCGATATCCGTATACAATGTAGAATACCGTAGCGAAGCACGGGTACATTTGCTAGTATATATTTATAATTGGATATTGGTATATTTGAGATTAGTAGACTCTAAAACTACTGGACCGATTTCGCTGAAAATTTCACAATTTATTCTTAGTACTTCTGAGAGGGTTTATGAAGTTGTTTGAACGAAATCAGATAGGTAGTTTAACTATTATGAGTAATTGTATGTAATGTTATTAAATTGCAAAGCCATACCGAGATTTGATCGCCTTGACGGACAGATTGTCGCTAGGCGATAACAGCTTACGCTACATCATGATAGTCCGGTAATACGTACTATCTGGAGACAAACTGCGAGGAGGTATGGTAACCCTAGCACAGCTAGGGGTGGGGTGGGAGGGACTGAGATGTAAAAATAATCGAAAATAGTGTTGAATCCATAGTTGTCGAGGTCGCTGAGAATAATAGTGACACTCCGGACGTCGTTGAAGTCCATATTCAGCCCCCATCGACATGGAGATGAGAAGGGGTGGAAAATAAATTGTCCAAAATGACCGAAATTACGGATGTATGAGTGTTTCTTCCGACATAGCCCTCATACAAAATTGGTACACATACGATTTACTATCTGAAACAAATACTGTTGGGTAAAACACCCCTAGCACTCCTAGCTGATGTGGTGAAATATAAAAATTAACAAAAATGACTTATATTAATGTCGAATACATCGTTTACGAGGCCTCTGAGTTGAACTGTAAAACTCTGGATGGTTAAGTCATACTTATGGGTGTATGTGGGTACCGGTATGTTCCAGAATAGCTCTCAACGAAACTTGGTGCACATATGACTTACCATCTGGAAAATAGAATTATATGGAGATGAAACATACCAACCTCCGTCGGAGGGTTGGAAATGGGAGAGGATGGCATTTAATAATAATGAAAATAACAGATATTAATGTCGAATCCTTTGTTTGTGTGTCTCTGAGACGAACTGTGACGCTCTGAATAGGTACAGTTTAAGTCCACGTTCAGCCTCCATTGAGACGGGAGGTTGAATGGGGTTTAAGAGTAAGTACTTTAAAATGATCGAAATTAGTGTTGAATCCACTGCTTTTGGGGTTTCAAGGCTGATTGGTGACAGTCTCAAAGACAGTTAAAATCGTGCAGATCATATATATAGCGCGACGGATGAATACATGTAGTTATCACTTACTGGTTTTTTTTTTGAAAGGATCAAATACTTACCAGTAAATTCGAGCTTCCACGAGGATTAATTAATTAATTAAAATTAATGTAAAATTTGTGGTATTCACAATGCATGAACATAACGAGCAACGTTAATATAGAACTGTAAGGTTAGTCATTCCGCGTTACGGGATGCCATTGGCTGTCGCTGTGACGTCACCATGGAACATCGCTGGTAGCTTCAGTCATGTACGGGAGGAAGTTGCCGAACATGTATGTATGTTTAGTCATCAGCCCGAAAGCTGGTTGGATCCTCAACAGCTCCACCATCAGCTGTCATAGATGGCCTAGGCATCACTGAAGAGGCGTACTAGGGAAATGAGGAGTGAGGTAGTTTCCCGTTGCTTTCCTCACCGTACCAGAAGTTGCTATTACATATCAGTCTGCCAAGCCCACTGAAATGCATGCACCAACCGACCCTATGAACAATATTTTCACACCATTCATAGCAGGGACTGGCTGCAGAAAGAATGGCATTACTAGCATCGCTCATACCTCAGTCACTTTCATTTTGTCAAAGCCAAGGATAAGACTGAGACAGATCAATGAAAGTAACAAAATTGCTCTAGCCCATACCAGAAGACATAGTGCACTGTAAACACTAGGTCCCGCCAGCAAAGGCATAACTGCCGTAAAAAGTTCTCCTCCTTCGGCAGGAGCTACAGGTGACACATTGGAAAGAGGAATATCGCAGGAATTGGCTCCTAACATCAACAACAACAATCTGATCCTATTTTTGACCCCAGGTGGAGAAGGATGATCGTAACATGTCCAAGACCTCTTACTTAGGCGCAAAAATAAATTTTCCAGGCAATCTTGATTCAAGCGTGCTGTGAGAATGTATTTAACACCGAAATTAGTGTTGAATCCACTGCTTTTGGGGTCACAAGGCTGATTGGTGACAGTCTCAAAGACAGTTGAAATCGTGCAGATCATGTCTTTTAAAAGGCCAAGCAGGGAACGGATACGTTTCAAAAATCCTTTTTGAGAGGGAAGCATATGTTTCGCAGAGCCATCATGCATGTTCTCACAACATTCATAAAAATCTGTGAGGCATTTTTCCTGTTTATCGCGATGAATGCCAGACCCACGTGCAAGTGGCTTGTCACTCTCAGGTATTCTAGAATTTAAAGTGCCTAGTGTCTCATCGGCAAGCTTATGAATGCACTAACATGTTCTTGGTCTGGCATCAAGTGCCGGATAGCCTATGCTGATGTGTTAGAAAACAACTCAGCTGCTAATCGTACACGCTGTCGCTCCCTGCCTATCACATTAATATGTTGCTGAGAAAGCTTAGGACATATTTTAAATTCACCACTATCCAGAACCAATAATTTTTCAACCACATTTTTCGTTGCTGGTTTTTTGCAAGGTAGTACAATCAATACCTTTGTCCAAGAAGTGATTTCTCATGAAGTACACATTTCTGCTTCCGTTGTGAGGATTAGGAAAATGAGTGTTTAGGTATGTTACCTCACGTTTTTTCCACACAGATGCATTCTTGTCTCCCATGTCTGCCACAGTAGCTACAACATTGTAAGAGATGCACTCCAAGGACAATATTATTCCTTTCAGAAGCGTAGCTGTCATTTGTATGTCAAAATCAACGTAGACAGGTTGTTTCCAAGATGCAAACAACCCGCGTACCATAACAACAAAAACATTGCTATGTGGGCCTACTATTCTGTCTTCTTCTTGGTCATAACAAATTCTGCTATCGATGTTCATTCATCGAATGATACAACGCAGATTCATTCTTTGTCGCTCAGTCCTTCAGCTTGTATTTTCGTCAGAAGTAGAACGTCTTGCAATATGCCTGGCCGACAGCGACAGGAGCGGTTTATCCATGCTCTTAACGTTGAAACTGCAGGCAGTGGGTATCCCATTTTTTCTCTCAAGTAAATGTAGCATTTCCGCGAAACAGCACGTAGAATAATCGCTTTACAAATGTCCTCCTTATTCCATTGAACTCGTTTAGATCCATTTAATAGACGTCTTATTTGGCTGGGTGAAAATATTTTCCTCAATATTCGTTTAACTTCGTAAGACACTAAAGCACTCATGTTCTTCCTTAGTTTGTGAACATTTCTTTGTGAAAGTGGCAGCGTATTCACAAGTCCTTTGTTTCTTGATTTCAATTTCATATTCACATCAGACAACCGAGCGTTTCTTGCTTCAAGGCTGCAACAGTTTTTAATAAGTTGTCCCTTTCTGAAGTGGCAGTAGGATTATCTTGTGTGTTAGTACATTTGTCAGCTGTTCTGTTAATGGGTAATAATTCTTTTACAGCCTCAAGAGCTCGTTTCTGCACTAGCCTTTTGTCGTACCGTTCCCTCCTTTCTTTTGCAGTAGGCGAGGTTATGCAGGCACTAAATGCATGTTATCATTCCTATTCACTAAAAAAGCATTCATGTTAATGCATAAGTGAGGGAACAGCACCGGGTTTGAACACCCAATTCCGAGGCAAATTCAACAATTCAGATCTCAAATCTCGTATGTAGTATGAAAATGAAGAAAGCATATTCGAGCATTTTTAATATTTACCGAGTCTTTTCTGCAACACTTCGATACCCAAACTTTTTGTAGTCTAATATCACGCGGGAAAGCATGTAAGACTATTTAACTTTCTTTGGTGTACCGGTTGTGGGATATACAGTTTATTACAGCGCAGCCTGGCATTGTTTGTCACACAATTCTAGAGCACTGTGAAGAATAGAACCGTCGTCACCGTATCACGTCTATTAAGCGGTGTCTCTGTGAATACATTAAACGGCTTCATTTCACAATTATCTCATGCCTTGTACCGAGTAAGTCACAGACAAACAGCACAAACGAAAAACGAAGCCAGGTCCTCTCACACTTTTAAACACTTACGCACAGTAAACGTAAACAAATACATCAGATACCTGTGATAACTAGTATTGTGCGTGAATGACGCCTGGAATCGCGAGAATCGGTTCCTACGACACCGAACTCGCACTCAATGTAGCATGTGCTGGGCGCACTCACTAGAGTGAATCTTCCGTACACAAGTGGGGCAAATTCGAAGGTGCAATATTTACTATTTACAGTGAAATGTCTTATTGGTTTTCATGAATGAATTATGCCACATAATAATGAAATAACAATTTATCCTCGGGTCTGGAAATTACATTACACATTTTGACACTGGGTGTAGCAATCAACATTGTTATTAATGTTGTAACAACTGGGTCTTTTCGAACGTTACATTCTTTACCCGATACCTCCATTTCAACTCGTCGTTGGGCAGCCTAGTCAGACGAAATGGGGTCGCTCAGCGGATACCTCAGGGTTTTCTAATGGCAGGTAAGACATGCAATCTTACTACAGGATATGCTTAACGTGAGTACGAAGAGATTAACAACTCACGGGTGACGCCTATAGAAACTCACGGCGTAATAGTAGTAACCGTCGACAAATTTTATCTGAATATTTGACTACGTGAGAACTGGTCATGATTAAATGGAATACTTAATTACTCAATACTTCTCTTAGCTAGCAACTAACTTATGAACTAGGCTGTAATGGAAGAATTCATGACACATACAATTGTAGAAAAATAAGATATTTATTGATAAAATATTGGATTATTAAATTGGCATTTTATGCGAGGCATTATTTGGAATTGCGTAAAAACAAGTATGGATTATGAGTCAGCGCTGGCTCGTAGAAAGGGAAACAATATCCAGTATTAAACTATGAAGATCAGTTCCTTCGTGAAGTAAAAATTGAGTATGTACATATTTACAATAGATCACTGGACATCTAAGGTCCATACTGCAGTTGAGACTAAGGTGTAATACCAACACAATCAACTTGTTACGATAGCTCATTTGCTTTAAGACTAATTAAATAAGTCTCACTTAGACACAATGTTAAGCCGAAGTGTATCTCAATTCCACTAATAAGTTCAACTTTAAATTGAACCAAAACATCATTTTTAAATCGGAGGACTGAACTGTATCACGGATATATTTACTCGCCGATCCAATTAGGACTGAGCGTTGAAAAACATCACATGGTAAATTGTAGCTAATACTCAGTCAATGACGAGTCACTAATAAGTAAATTCATGTAAGCAAACTGAAATAAGTAAATCTAGATGCGTAAATTTAACCGGATGAATCCATATGAGTGAACTTAAATGCATAATTCCATATGAACAAGTCTGTATAAATAAATCTGAATAAATCTGAGTAAATCTGAGTAAATCTGAATAAATCTGAATAAATCTGAGTAAATCTGAATAAATCTGAGTAAATCTGAGTAAATCCGAACTCATGTTTTATTGCTACGTTCTCGTTGTGCATGGATAACTTCTTACGAACTAAGGCATTCGTTCCTAGTGCCTGTTAAATACGGCTGTTATTCTAGCCTTTCCCTAGCTGTAGTTCGTTGAGAAAATGTAAGTTCAAACAGAGAATATGTTAATCTATTTAGCTATATAACTAATTTCAACATAATCTTTGGCTGTCATACACATGTCCTTTTAGGTTCAATGTCCCTTTCCTTCGTTATATTCCATAACATTCTACTTCAATGCAAGCTACTTTATTCATACGCAGTTACTATGCAAGCGCTATGCCGCGGTGTTCAGAAACATACTCTCATATATATCGGTGTCGTGAATGCATTTGGTCAAATACAGCTATCAAACGTATCGTTGTATTCCGATATTCATTACAACACATCTAAAGTTGACATACGATTCCGTCACAAGCATACTTCTACAATAGTAAATTCTGTTCATACCTTGGCTTAGGTCGCTCCAGCGGTGTGGGTAATCTCACGTATACGAATCTTAAAAAAATGTAGTGTGGGATATCTTAAACTGCAGGCACTCGATGGCCCCTGCGTAGTGCGAATAAAACTTCTCATATCACTATATAACTCATACCTTTCCTCCAGTTAGCACAATCGTAACCTTATTTCAACATCCATATAATATTTTAACATCGTAGCCTCAATAATAACTCGTCGCGTTCCCAAATACACGACCATGTCAAAGTACCACACTGTTTCTTAAGACAACATTTAAAAGTTGCTATATCTCATAACCTATGATTGAGTTCAATGCCCTTATTGTGAAGCAAAACAATGCGTGATTCCATCTGTTTATTTTTACACCGCGCGCAACCAATCGTGACGTCGACTTGTAGCCTTACCTCTATGAAATCTCTGTAATCTGCCAGTATGTCATTATAATCAGCTGTTTCCAAACTTCTCTTTCAAACCTCACGCTACATACGAGTATTTTGACCGATATACGTTGACGGATATATCCATTACATCAGAAACTACTGCTATATTGCTAGATCATGTAACTACGGACTTAAATATTTTACACTTCGTTGGTAACATTCACTTGCATTTCTTATGTATCGGTCTATAATTGGCCCATCGGCACATACCTAAGGTACATGTGTAGGCAAACCAAAATTATGCGATTAAATATTGTAAATGACTTAGCTCGCTCATGGTTGTCCCTGATCCAGCTGTTCTGCTCCCAAATGGATGTAGTTGGGTCTTCGGTTAGGTCATGGGTTGGACATCTGGTACATCATCCGCTTCTTCATCACGGAAGTGCTGTCTGGATTCCCGTCGCCTTCCTCTTCATGGCTCGGTCGGATGGTTTCCCGTCGCCTTCCTCATCATGGCTCGGTCGGATGATTTACCGTCGTCTTCCTCATCATGGCTCGGTCGTATAGCAAGATGTACTGTTCCAGCTTGGTCCATCATGTGTATTTAGCACATCATCCTCATGGTCTTCTTGTCAGCATCTAAATTAATGATTATAGTGCAGTGTACAGCCATTATACAATTCGTTTTTGACGTCTACAATCCTTAATTTTATTATTCCTTTCGTGGCTCTCCGACGTATCCTCGATTTCGTTGGTAATGATTTCAATGCATCTATTCTCTATCTGCCCTTCTTGTAGATCTTGAGGAAAACTTATTTTTATTCTGATTCAATCATTGGAGATGTTTCTCTTCTTGTGTGTGATCCTTTTTATGTTGGCTTGGTCTCCCTTTGCAGACTATAGATCACTGCGCTGAGTATCCACCCACGCGTATCTCGTAGCTCTTGTAGGTGATTCCTTCTTAATATCTCGAATCAACTATGCTATTTTCGGTGATTTGACTTGTTTCATCTCGTTTCCGATGCTTTTTCCTTTAATATATCTTTAGATCCTTTGTTATTCCTAAAAGAATTATACCGCGGTCGGTAATTCCGTCCTCACTCTCCGTTGAGAAAATTTAAGATGGAGTTTTCTTAACAATCAAGTTTTCTACTTTTTTTTGTAAAACAATTACAGTAGACAGTCCACTGTCCGTTTCACCCTGAATACTTGACCGTTCCATGACGTGTATGGCCTTCTGTGTCACCGCAACTGGTGTCTATTCTTTGCTTCCTATAGATTACATGGCCCATACCTTCAGTCGGCGCCATTTTGAAAGCTGTCGCGGACGTGTGAACGGGCACAATGTATATACTGTATTTTTCTCACGTGGTTTTCAAATATTATTAGTATAAACGTATACAGTCTGTGGAATTAAGTCACATTTTTAATAAGTACACAACTTGTTTCGTAGCATATCTGTCTTCCGTTACATTTAACGAGTTTCCATGGCCACTAGTCCAGTACTTGTTATCTTGTTGCCTCCTGTAAACAATTTGCCTGCAACATCAGCTCCAATTAATAGGGGTCTATTTCTATTGGTCCATAAGACTCGATGTCAGTCAAAACAATGTCCTGACTACTTAGTTCCTTAATCCAAGGCCCTTAGTGTACTGAAGGTATGGCACGACAAATTATTGTTTGGTCTAATGCTTAAAAGTGACAGCTGTAGCTACCATCCAGACTAGAGAGAATGTACACACAATGATGATATACTCCAGTGGTTGTACCGCCAAACAGCGAGTGTTGGGTATTTTCCTGTCTACTGGTTTGGCATCCCATTTCCGTGGCTGTACTCTTCAAAATGTAGGAGCCAGAAGAATTAATCAAGACGCGATTGAAATATCCTACCCAGCTCGGAATCGAAACCGGAACTCAGTAATGAGGAAAGTATGGCTATGGCCTCAATATTCGTTTAACTTCGTAAGACACTAAAGCACTCATGTTCTTCCTTAGTTTGTGAACATTTCTTTGTGAAAGTGATGCACAAGAGAAGCCCGTGTATCATATTTGTGGACTCTAGGTGTCCTTGGCATAATGGATCCTGCGGATAAGAAGAGTAAATTAGAACTTAAAGAGGATACAGTAAGTAGCCTATCAATGAGAATGGTAGTTTTGAGTGCTGCCTACTCTGGAGAGAAAATCATCCCCCACTTTCTAACAACTACAATATGGCTAAAAAGAGAGTCCATTCCACAGTTTAGAGACTAATATTTTTTGCTATTTGCTTTACGTCGCACCGACACAGATAGGTCTTATGGCGACGATGGGATAGGGAAGGCCCAGGAGTGGGAAAGAAGTGGTCGTGGCCTTAATTAAGGTAGAGCCTCAGCATTTGCCTGGTGTGAAAATGGGAAACCACGGAAAACCATCCTCAGGGCTGCCGACAGTGGGATTCGAACCCACCATCTCCAATGCAAGCTCACAGCTGCGCGACTCTTAGGCTTCGGGCACAGTGCAGGCGGCGAGCGGAGCGTTGCTGCTATCGAAAAGTTGAAGAGCGGGGAGGAGATAGCGTCTGTGTGGACATCTAGCGAGAGTCAGTAAGCGGCGCGGCGTCTCACCTGCACGTGGTGATTAAATAATGGCAGTTTCAGAGTTTTCTCGTTTGTCTCTGTTTTTAATTTTTTATCTAAACTGAAGAATTCGACGTAGGAATAGTAAATAATTTCCTGATCATTCAGTACAATAGGAAAGAATTTCGTGATCATCCAGTATATAAATAACGTGAAATGCATGGGGAATTTCATCATTTATATGGAGAACTGAATTGAATTCCTGATAACATTTTTCAAATATACTTGTATGTCCAGTCAAACTTTTGACTTCTTACTAAAACTTAAGGGGTGACTACAGAAGCAAGTCATCAACTTCCAGAGACCCCATAAAAGTCAAATATAATGCCGAGCACAAGTTTTTATCACGGCAATATATTACAAAGGATAATAATATTAATTAAACAACAATAGTAGGACGTACACGAATAATAATAAGAATATGCCTTAAAGACAATATTGTTTATGTCCATAACCGTGATTGATTTTAAACTGAAATTATCTGGTATATTTAAAATCGTTCCAATCTCTTTCCAGGTTTCCCTTGTCAGTATTAGGCTCTCGAAGTTCTTCTCTCTGTGGTTCCTTAGGAAAATTTGGGTTCGAACTTCAGAAATAAGCACTTTCATCTCTTCTGTTGTTAATGTAGGCTACTAAGAGCCATTGCGAGCAGCGCAGCTGAAATATCAAACAGGAGTGAGCGGCTAGCGGAGGGTAGCGTTGTCTTTGAACCAACTTCCCCTCCAAAATGATGCGCCGCTGACACTATGGCCACATGCATCTGCTAACGCAGGTTTGAGTTTCATCTACGCCGCCACACAACGCAACGCTCCGCTCGCCGCTTGCACTGTGGCCGAAGCCTATCCGGACGGCCACCTCGCCGGGTTAAGGTATAAAAATCTGAAAGCTACTATGATGCATATCAGTATATACTGGACGAGTGGATACAGGAAGGTGTAATAGAAGAAGTACCTGAAGAAACAATGGTTTCTCCCTGCCATTATTTGCCGCATCGTCACGCCGTGAAACAGAATAGTACCACGCCTGTCTGCCCTGTGTTTGATGCATCGGCATGTGAAGACAAGAATCTGAGCGTTAATAGTTGTGTTGAAAAGTGACCGAATCTCATAGAACTACTTCCTTCAGTATTGGCTCGTTTCTGATTGAAGAGAATTGGAGTAATGACCGACATCCAGCGTGCTTTCCTGCAGATCAGCATCTCTGAAGGGGACCGGTCATTTTTGAGATTCTTGTGGATTGACAGTCAGGGTACCTTGAAGATTTATCAACTCTGTCATGTAGTGTTTGAAGTGACATGTAGCCCATATCTTCTTGGAGCAGTAACAAAGTACCACCTGCAGACTGTACTAGACCAGTATTTTTTTTTCTAGGGGCTTTACGTCGCACCGACACAGATAGGTCTTATGGCGACGATGGGATAGGAAAGGCCTAGGAGTTGGAAGGAAGCGGCCGTGGCCTTAATTAAGGTACAGCCCCAGCATTTGCCTGGTGTGAAAATGGGAAACCACGGAAAACCATCTTCAGAGCTGACGATAGTGGGATTCGAACCTACTATCTCCCGGATGCAAGCCCACAGCCGCGCGCCTCTATGCGCACGGCCAACTCGCCCGGTAGACCAGTATGAAGAAGGTATATCATCTTATTCTCACAATTTGGTAGAACTGTTAGCTCAGAGGTTTTATGTTGACAATTGTTTGATCAGTGTAGATGATATAAACCAGTTGTAGAAGTTCATTGACGAAGTTAAAGAAATCAGGGAAGTGACTGAAGGACAGGAATGGAGGCACGTTCCAGGCACCATGAATCCTGCAGACCTGCCATCCCGTGGCGCTACTGCTAAGAAGTTTTTAGATCAAGATGGTGGGAAGGACCTAACTGGCTACGAGAACAACCAAGTACATGGCCCAAGGTAGACGTACAGTTTGATGAAGAGATTACCCGCAGCAAGAAGAAAAGTGTTGTTTTATCCATGCTCTCAGCTACAGTACCTGGTTGGATTTTGCCCGCTTGTCTACTTTTAGGCACAGCATACGTTTAATTGGTTGGTTATATCGCTTTGTGACGAATTATCAAACGAATTAACATGACAGATTTCATGGTAACTTGACAACAGAAGAATCAGAGGACATTTTGGATCGTTTCGAAGATGTAAGGGACTCTAAAAGTTAGTGAAAGTGAAGATTGTGATGTTTCTGAATCTTCAGATAGTGCACCAGAGGATGATGGAGCCGTGTCATTGGTTAATGGGCTTACAACAGCTCCTGCAATGTCAAAGAGTGATAGTGTCAGTGCTATGAAAATGACAATGACAGTGCTAAAGGAAATGACAGTAACAGTTGGAGGATTAAACTTCCATTTAAATCTTCTGGCAGTGCTGTAAAGGTTAATAGTATTCCAGTCCAATTTTCACATGCATTATCAGTGTCAGAAAAGTTAGTACCATTGTCACCATAAACAAGAGATGGCCGACCTCTTCTGCTAATGAACCCCCTAGAACTCTGAATGATGCTGTGGGTTAAGTCAGAAGATACCCTATAACGTACATAAATGTATAAATGGTAAAATCCCTTTGCCTGGAGAAAATCACCAAAAGGATTATTCTCGCAGCAGCACATTGGATTTTTGACCCCATTGGAGTAGCTTGTAGTGTCACCTTGCTTCCCAAACTTCTCTTGCAGCAGACATGGGAATCAGGTATAGGTCGGGATCAGGAAGTGAATGAGGACCTTATATCACAATTCTTGACTTGGATGAGGGATTTGCCATACTTAGAAGAAATCAAAATTACCAGATGGCTACCGGGGTCAGTTTCGCAAGAAAATTGGACAATTCATGTCTTCTGTGACGCAAGACAACTCTCGTACACAGCTGTGGCTTATCTACGAGTTGAACATCAGGATCAGGGTCATGTCCAGCTTATTCTCACTAAAGCAAGAGTTTCTCCAATTAGCAAGCCTAACAAGAAAATGGCAATCCAGAGAGTAGTATAATTGAACAGTTCTGCGGCCACCTCCACCTCAGGCTCCCATGGGCCTCCTCCACCTCCTCCTCCCGAGGGACCTTCCCAGGGCCCTCCTCCACCTCCTCCTCCCGGGAGGCCTTCTCAGGGGCCCGCTCCAACTCCCGCGGGAAATTTGAATTGGTGAACAAAGCCACATGCTTTTTTTCGACAGCCGCGTGCTTTTTGACAGACAACAACGCATCGCTAACCTCAGTACTGCCATCTTGACGGGCCTAAACCTTAGTGGTACCAACTTGACCTAACTAGCGCGAGATTTGAATCGGTAAACAAATTCACGTGCTTTTTGACAGCCACGTGCTTTTTGACAGACAACAACGTATCGCAAACCTCAGTACTGCCATCTTGACGGGCCTAAACCTTAGTGCTGCCAACTTAACCTTACTAGCGCGAGAATTGAATCGGTAAACAAAGCCACGTGCAGCTGTCATCCGCCAACTTTAATCAAGAGAGGACCGTGCTGCCCTCTTGCAAGTAATTTCGTCAGCTGTCATCCGCCATCTTTAATCTACAGAGCACCGTGCCACTCTCTTTATGGCTACTACCTTAAGCACGTTGTAGCGGGCAATTTGAAAAATTCCGTCAGCTGTCATCAACCATCTTTAATCAAGAGAGCACAGTGCTGCCTCTTCAGCTACTTACCTTTGAAATGTGGTGGCAGCAAATTCCACGTGCTCTTGTTTGGAAACAAACCTACGTGTTTTTTCTGACAGCTGTCATCCGCCATCTTTAATCAAGAGAGCACCGTGCTGCACTCTACAGCTTCTTACCTTTGAAATGTGGTGGCGGCAAATTCCACGTGCTCTTGTTTGGAAACAAACCGACATGCTTTCTTGACAGCTGTCATCCGCCATCTTTAATCAACAGAGCACCGTGATGCTATCATGCGAGCAATTTCGTCACCTGCCATCCGCCATCTTTAAACTACAGAACACCGTGCTGCCTCATGCAGACAATTTCGTTAGCTGTCATCCACCATCTTTAATCAACAGAGCGCCGTGCTGCTATCATGCGGGCAATTTCGTCAGCTGTCATCCGCCATCTTTAATCAACAGAGCACCGTGCTGCTATCATGCGGGTAATTTCGTTAGCTGTCATCCGCCATCTTTAATCTACAGAGCACCGTGCCGCACTCTTGCGAGCAATTTCGTCAGCTGTCATCCGCCATTTTTAATCAAGAGAGCGCAGTCCCGCACTCTTTAGTTGAAATGTGGTGGCGGCAAATTCCACATCCGCCATCTTTAATCTACAGAGCACCGTGCCGCACTCTTTGTGGTGGCGGCAAATTCCACATCCGCCATCTTTAATCTACAGAGCACCGTGCCGAACTCTTTGTAGTAGCGGACAATTTAAAAGAACATGTCAAGAAATACCTTTGTTCTAAGACAAAAAAGAAAAAATAATAAGGCTACAGTTCTGAACGGCTTGCGTAAGATAGCGATTGTTATAACCTCCTTTTCCCTGCTCTGTCAAGGCATAGCTGTATCGAATACTTGAAGATTATATTACAAAAGAAGTGATTAAGAATATAATCGAACGCTGTACTCTATACAACATATGATCAGAACATTGATTGATGTGTTTGAGGGTGCACCTTCGTTCTAAGAGAAAACAAGACTACAGTTCAGAACAGCTTGCTTAAGATAGCGATTGTTTGTTCAGCATAACTTGCACCTAACATGCTTTTGTAACTTAGCGAAAAAATAAAATAAATTCTAGTCTTGTTACATCAGGAAGGGTAACTGGCTAAATCCTGGTCTTTCAGCGTCAGGAAGGGCATCTAGCCGTAAAACAGATTCTTGCTATTTAAAATCTTGCGTCAGGAGGGGCACTCGGCTGTAAAACAGATTTTTAATCCCGGTCTTGTTACGTTAGGAACCGCATCTAGGTGTAAAACAGGAGCTCCTTACATTTACAGTGTTAAGCTTTTGGAACAGGCAATGTGCGCACACCGGCTTACATCATTTGTTGTTCGATTTTTGTTCCGCTGCTTAGAACACTGTTTTTGAAGTTGTATCAATGCAGTCAGTCAGAGTGAGGTCAGGAATGCATGCGTTGACTGAAATTGTACGCTAGTCTTCCGGCTGTAGTAACCTTCAGCGAGGACACTGCATGCATGATAAGCTACTTGTAACTCAAATAGCATTTTCTTAGTCGTGTTGGTAATTCCTTCTAGTGCAAGTTCCTAAGATAAAATATTATGATTTTACGGAGAGGGTAAAACCCAGTGCCAGCACATAGCCTTCTCCTATCGAAAGGGCCTGCACGGTGCCGCACATAGGCTACTCCTGTTGAAAGAGCCTGCACTAGGTTTAACGCCCCCATCAATAGCGTTATATACCCTTACGTAACGCTGGCTTTTTGCACACCCTCTGGTTATTCGAAGCTGCCTAAGAATGTAATATACAACAGTAGGTAGAGGGTAAAACCGGTGCCGGTACATAGCCTACTCCTACCAATGAAGCCTGCACATAGCTTATCACCTCCATCCGACAGATGAATCACCATCAACATCTTGTACTCACAATCATTTTCGAAGGAGCCTGCACAACGTTTAACGTCCCCATCAACAACGTTCTATGCCCTTAGTTAATGGTGGCTTTTTTCGCACACGCTCTGGTTATTCGAAACTGCCTAAGAATGTAATATACAACAGTAGGGAGAGGGTAAAACACGGTGCCGGCACATAGCCTACTCCTACCGAAGAAGCCTGCACATAGCTTATCGCCCCCATCCGACAGATGAATCACCATCAACATCTTGTACTCAAATCATTTTCGAAGGAGCCTGCACAACGTTTAACGTCCCCATCAACAGCGTTATATGACCTTACTTAATGCGGGCTTTTTTGCACACCCTCTGGTTATTCGAAACTGCCTAAGAATGTAATATACAACAGTAGGGAGAGGGTAAAACCCGGTGCCGGCACATAGCCTACTCCTACCGAAGAAGCCTGCACATAGCTTATCACCTCCATCCGACAGACGAATCACCATCAACATCTTGTACTCACAATCATTTTCGAAGTAGCCTGCAAAAGGTTTAACGTCCCCATCAACAGCGTTATATGCCCTTACTTAATGCTGGCTTTTTGCACACCCTCTGGTTATTCGAAACGGCCTACGAATGTAATATGAAACAGCAGGATCGCCTCCATCCGACAGATGAATCACCCTCAACACTCTTGTACCAGCAATCATTCTCGCTGCTTCGGGTGATAGCGGGTTCGAACCCCTACTGTCGGAAGCCGTATAAATAGCAAATGCTAGGCGGGGACCTGCGCGATCGTCACAACGTGTAATTACATGATCTGGCCGGATGCGGTCTTAGCTCAACACCTTTAAGTACCTACAGGCAAGGGATACCGCAGATGTTGGCTTTTTGCTTAGCTTAGTACCCTCCCGTATAAGTTCAGAGGTCGAGGATCGCGCGCTAACTTTCCTAGGTTCGATCCGCTGCTGAACTCTTAAATTCTGACACCTCGGCATCAACAGCAGGTTCGATCCCAGCTTAGTGCTTAAATACGTCAGCCTGCAGAACTCAGCGTAAGGCACTCGGGAGAACTCTTGTTGCATAAACATTTTGTTCTAACTGTAGTGCTGACGTCTGCAATTCCCGATATCCGCTTAATAACAAGCTGCATATTTACTCGGTGCAGCCTGTGTCAAGCGCTCACAGTTCTCACGGTCTGCTGAAAATATTATTCTCCAGTTCACAGCCTTCAACTTAAGGTAAGCCTAAACTGTTAGTGTTTGAATAAAGGTCTTTGAGTTAGAGATAGCTAGGTTAGCTGTCAACAAACCAAGTAACTTTTGCAACCTTCATTGTTTATAGCATTTTACGATAAGAAGATTAGAAGACGTAGACAAGGAAGAGGTTAATCTTGTAACTTCAAACTCACAACAATGTCTGACCTCTATAGGTTGAAACTGGGTTTCTTCTAAACATCACAACTCTTGGCTAGCTGACTTGTCCTTTCATATCGTATTATTACATTTGAGCTAGGTTAGCTGTCAACAAACCAAGTAACTTTTGCAACCTTCATTGTTTTTAGCATTTTACGATAGGAGGATTAGAAAGCGTAGACAAGGAAGAGGTTAATCTTGTAACTTCAAACTCACGACAATGTCTGACCTCAATAGGTTGAATCTTGGTTTCCTCTAAACATCGCAACTCTAGGCTAGGTGACTTGTCCCTTCATATCCTATTATTACATCTGCTTTTACGCTAGGCGATAAAGGACCTTGAGTTAAAGATAGCTAGGTTGGCTGTTAACAAACCAAGTAACTTTCGCAACTTTCATTGTTTTTAGTATTTTACGATAGGAGGATTAGAAGGCGTAGACAAGGAAGAGGTTAATCTTGTAACTTCAAACTCACAACAACGTCTGACCTCTATAGGTTGAAACTTGGTTTCTTTTTAGCATTTTACGATAGGAAGATTAGAAACCGTAGACAAGGAAGAGGCTAATCTTGTAACTTCAAACTCACAACGATATCTGACCTCTATAGGTTGAAACTTGGTTTCTTCTAAACATCGCAACTCTAGGCTAGCTGACTTAACAGCAAGAGTGCTTCTACTTTGTTCGGTATAGAACATTCATCTCTCTGTATGCTTTTCAAAACTCACGACAATGTCTAACCTCTATAGGTTGAAACTTGGTTTCTTCTGAACATTGCAACTTTAGGCTAATCTCTATTGATAAATAGTTGTTCTCTTCAATCCTTCATGCTGGTTGATCGTTATTAATTGACTTTTCGTTTTTTCTTTGCGACTCGAGGGAAGGATATTGTAACTGTTCGCTCTCCTCATCAAGACACTTGGGGAGATGAAAGGTATTACCTTGGGACACATGAATATCAAATAAACTATATGTGGCTTGCCCGCAAATTGCCACGCAAATAGAAACAATTAACATTCCATGGTTTCCCATTTCTCTATGTGATGTTTGGGCGCCAGGGTTACAGTTTTAAACAAAACTGTAAACTAGCATAGAGACTTATACTTAAATCACAGGGGTAGGATTTTAAATAATTAACCATTAAGTATAGCTTAAGAAAGAAAATTAACGCAATATAAAATACAAATTAATTTATTATACAAAAAATGAGATAAATCGGAAAAGTGCCTTAAAGCGTAGAGGAATTTAGAATTTACTAATTGTTTGCTTTATCTAATTGAAGCTCACCAATTGCAGCTTCCGTTGAAGTCATCTGGTTTCCGTGGTTACTCGTTCTCTTCTTCTCGATGTAGAATTTGCTCCATGGACATCCTTCCTTCCTTCTCTGATATGGTACGGGCTATCTGGACTAGCACTACCTAATTGCCTAGTCTTTAAATTAGACATTGGCACTATACTTGTAAAAAGCTGTTCAGCGTTGATCGTGAGAGGAGAAAATTCAGAGATATGAATTTTTCCATATTAGTAGAAATCTCAATCCAACTGAGCTATACTATTTATACGGTACAGACTTGTACTAAATTCCGTAGACTTGAACTAAACATAGTTCTTCGTCCAGAAGATTTACTGAATATAACACAAGCCGTAAGCTTGTTTCGTTCCACGTAGATCAGATAGCATAACCGCAACTAAGTACTGTATCGAAGCGACAACACACTGTACAAAAATCAATAACGTCGTTCACAGTAGATGTTCACAGTAGAAGTAGTAGTTAGGATCACAGCAGAAGTTGTAGTTAGATTCTCGTCCACAGTAGTGAGAATCTCTATATATCCGGGCTCACCCCCACTCTTGGTAACAGTTCAATCTCAAAACTCATATACAACGAAGTATTTGATTCGTAGATCGAATTATCAGCTCCCCTTCTCTTCTTTCTTTACAAGTCCAGTAGGCGTGGCGATGATGTAGCTGACCAGCTTGCAAGCCTCGCGCGCGGGTCGCTGTTTACTAGCCTTGGCTCATGAGTTGAACCCAGTGAGTCATGCAAATTTCCACGCTCAAGAATAACCTTTCCGTATACACAAATATGAGATGAAATGACAACAACTATATTTCAACATATTAACCAAATCCAATACATAATAAATTCCTATCTTTCATAATACAACAATAAATAATAAATGATGTTATAATATATACAATATGATTGCAAAAACCTAATTTACAAATGCTTGACGTAGAATAAATATGTTATTACGAATAATTGCCGATGGCTGATAATCTTGATCTCAAATGATATCGCGTAAAATGATATTATATTAAATTAGTAGGGCTAGAGAAGCCTGGACGGTTACAATATTGAGTTACTATAGTTTTAACAACAAGAGTGCTTCTACTTTGTCAGGTATAGAACATTCATCTCTCTCTGTCTGCTTTTCAAAATTCATGACAATGTCTGACCTCTATAGGTTGTATCTTGGTTTCTTCCGAACGTTTCAACTTTAGGTAATCTCTATTGATAAATAGTTGTTCTCTTCAATCCTTCATGCTGGTTGATCGTTATTAATTGAATTTTCATTTTTTATTGCGACTCGAGGGAAGGATATTGAGTTACTATAGTTTTAACAACAAGAGTGCTTCTACTTTGTTAGGTATAGAACACTCGTCTCTCTCTGTCTGCTTTCAAAACTCACGACAATGTCTGACCTCTATAGGTTGAAACTTGGTTTCTTCCGAACATTGCAATTTTAGGCTAATCTCTATTGATAAATAGTTGTTCTCTTCAATCCTTCATGCTGGTTGACTATTATTAATTGAATTTTCGTTTTTTCTTTGCGACTCGAAGGAAGGATATTGAGTTACTATAGTTTTAATAACAAGAGTGCTTCTACTTTATTAGGTATAGAATATTCATCCCTCTCTGTCTACTTCTCAAAACTCACGGCAACCAAATAACATTTATAACCTTCATTGCTTTTAGCATTTTACGATAGGAGGATTAGAAGGTGTAGACAAGGAAGAGGTTAATCTTGTAACTTCAAACTCACAACAATGTCTGGCTTCTATATGTTGAAACTTAGTTTCTTCCGTTTTTAGCATTCTAGGATAGGAGGATTAGAAGGCGTAGACAAGGAAGAGGTTAATCTTGTAACTTCAAACTCACAACAATGTCTGACCTCAATAGGTTGAAACTTGGTTTCTTCCAAACATTGCATCTCTAAGCTAGCTGACTTGTTCTTTTATATCCTATTATTACATTTGCTTTTACGCTAGGCGATAAAGGTCTTTGAGTTAAAGATAGCTAGGTTAGCTGTTAACAAACGAAGTAAATTTTATAAAATTCATTGTTTTTAGCATTTTACGATAGGAGGATTAGAAAGCGTGGACAAGGAAGAGGTTAAAATCACAACAATGTCTGACCTCAATAGGTTGAAACTTTGTTTCTTCTAAACAACGCAACTCTAGGCTAGCTGACTTGTCCTTTTGATTTCCTATTATTACATTTGCTTTTACGTATGTATGTATGTTTAGTCCTCAGCCCGAAGGCTGGTTGGATCCTCAACAGTTCCACCAACAGCTGTCATAGATGGCCTAGGCATCACTGAAGAGGCGTACTAGGGAAATGAGGAGTGAGGTAGTTTCCCGTTGCTTTCCTCACCGAGCCAGAAGTTGTTATTACATATCAGTCTGCCAAGCCCACTGAAATGCATGCACCAACTGACCCTATGAGCAATATTTTCACACCATTCATAGCAGGGACTGGCTGCAGAAGGAATGGCATTACTAGCATCACTCATACCTCAGTCACTTTCATTTTTTCAAAGCCAAGAAAAAAGCTGAGACAGATGAATGAAAGTATAAAATTGCTCTAGCCCATACCAGAAGACATAGTGCACTGTAAACACTAGGTCCCACCAGCAAAGGCACTTGCTTTTACGCTAGACAATAAAGGTATTTGAGTTAAAGATAGCTAGGTTAGCTGTTAACAAACGAAGTAACTTTTGTAGCCCTTTCATATCCGATCATCACTATGTGCGATGCAAGTGCTAACGCTACATTCATATATTTTTGTTCTCTTCTAGGTAGATCAAGAGTTATCGTCGACATTTATTCGAGTTACAGACTTGAACGTGCACATTTTATTTATCCGAGTAACAGTTTGCAGTCTGCAACGTGAACATTTTAAAGGTATGTTTCGTTCTTCTTTAATTGGTCTTATATGTTTACATTGTTTTTAAAAATCTAAAAAATAGTATTCCGCTTTTTTGTAGAAAAGTCGTGGAGAAGATTAACCAGATAGGTCATTTTTCAACTCCAACTACCAAGCCGCTGACAAGTCTACCGCTAAATGAGCAGTTTAAAGTGATTTCACTACGAAGATTAAAAACGAAATTTGGAGAAAGGATTTTATTCGTCTGCAAAGACTTTCAAGTTTTTACCTAATAGATTTAGTGTGCTAACTGATTTAGAAATAGAAGAACTAAATCAGCGTTCTATTTGCATTATATATCGCGGAATAGAGAACAAATTTTGTGTTATTAGTTTTGTTGATGCGTAATAAATTAGGAAACTACACCTGTTACACCTTGCAAAGTTCTTAATGCATAAATCACACTAAGCACTTCGAAGTATTTCTACATATTAGTTATATGCACATAAAATTTTAATACAAACATACATCTCAGTGGCGGCTCGTGACAAAATTTTTAGGGGGTTCACAACAGCATTTTTGTTCATGTTTCAAATCAGCAAAAAAGTAACATAGGTACTTCACCAAAAGTTCCTTGTACGGTTCCTTTTTCACAAATAATATGGTAGAACCCCTGTAACCGAGGATAAATTTTATACTAGACTAATCTGTTAGTATAGAACAAAAGTAAAATTCATAATAAATTTAGTACACTGCGGATATTGAAGGATGCGAGCACTATTCTTGGTTTTTAAATAGCACGAAGTTCACCTAGGCACGACGAGAAGCATGGAAATAATGTGTGCAGCATTTATCGGTCGATTTTTAAAAATAATTGTTTCCGAATTTACCGCAATAGTCTCCACATTATCTCGGTTAATCAGGGTTCTGCTCTATCACATGTTAATTTCTTCTCGTCTTGGAAATTACAGACAACACTACCATAGGGAATTCGATACTCGCGTTTTTGTGTGCATGACACTTTTCATGTTAATTTATGTTTGCACTCAAATGAGCAAGGTCTGTGCACCCAGCTAAATTCCACACAATTCTTTCTTTGTTGAACAATAAACAGGGCAAACAAAAAGATGCACTCCTAGACTACCATCCACAGAGCCACTTGCGTGTTTAGTACATTTCTCTCTTAAACTCACGCCTATAGTCGCGTTTGTCAGTTTTTGTAAGGTTCTCAATAATCAAATCTGGTCTGTCCGGTCCAACCCTTATAATTTCTAACTTACCCTGATAGGTTAATATTTCTTTCTTAATCTGTTTACCCTCCAGGGTTGGTTTTTCCCTCGGATTCAGCGAGCGATCCCACCTCTACCGCCTTCAAGGGCAGTGTTCTGGAGCATGAGACATTAGGTCGGGGATACAACTGGGGAGGATGACCAGTACCTCGCCCAGGTGGCCTCACCTACTATGCTGAACAGGGGCCTTGGTGGGCGGTGGGAAAATTGGAAGGGATAGACAAGGAAGACGGAAGGAAGCGGCCGTGGCCTTAAGTTAGGTACCATCCCGGCATTTGCCTGGAAAAGAAGTGGAAAACCACTTTGAGGATGGCTGAGGTGGGAATCGAACCCACCTCTACTCAGTTGACCTCCAGAATCTGAGTGGACTCAGTTCCAGCCCTCGTACTACTCTTCAAATTTCGTGGCAGAGCCGGGAATCGAACCGGGCCTCCGGCGGTAGCAGCTAATCTCACTAACCACTAGGGCCTACAGCACACAGGCGGACGGTTAATATTTCGCTGGTTAAAATTAACTGAACTGAATTCATTTCCTCTTACACAAAGAATACCATGGTTACAAACCATACAAACAGAGAAGCAAAACACATCACTCAAATAAATTTCAATTGGATTTTCCAGTCACAAGGTAAAGCAAACTTCTTCCCGCAATTGCAAACACCTGTTCACGAGCTAGAAAATGCCTATTCAGAATTACTAGCGAAATCTGCCGGTAATGTAATGCAATAGTATCTCCTGCGGAGCTGTGGCTAACAGTAATAGGGGAGGTGGCGGACCCTTGTGGTCAACTGTAATACTGCCACTGGTTTGAGGATTGCTCAAGACGGCAAAGCACGTACCTTACCGTGCTCCTCGCTAATGGGAATATCAGTGCATAAACCATGACGTCATCTGCTTTGTGCATGCGTATAGTCTTCAGCACAATAGCGCATTACCCAGTGTGCTCAATGCACTGTCAGTCAAAACGAACAACTGTTGGTGTAACGGAGCTTCGATATAAGTCGAATGCTTTCGATCGATTGTTGAAATCAGGTCGAAAGAAAGGAAAGTTTTAAATTATCCATGAATGCGTAAAGTTGTATTAAAACTGGGTGTTCACGTGCTCCTGTGCTCCTAAGTGCCCACCGCCACTGATACATCTATACCCCTATCGTTGTTAAAATGCAACAACTTTAGCTAACTTACGCTCTTTAGTTAAAATGTTGTTCTATTGAAGCAGCTTTAAGATATTGTCTTTCGAATGTTACACTACACTGCTCGCAGAATAACATAGTAGATACCTGATGATTTTTTATTTCATGTAGCGCGTGAGGCTATCCTGTCTTCCCTTTGTTACACTGCACTGCTCGCAGAATAACATAGTAGATCCCTGATGTTTTTGATTTCATATGACGCGCGAGTCTGTCTCGTCTTGTAAAGGCTACGTTGCACTGCTCGCAGGGAAACGTATCGGATGCTACTCGATGTTTAGATTTTATATGACGTGCAAGGATGTCACGTCTTGCAAACGTTTCGTTGCACTGCGAGCAGGGAAACATCTGAAAAGAGAACAACCATTTATCAATAGAGATTAGGCGAAAGTTGTGATGTTCGGAAGAAACCAAGTTTTAACCTATAGAGGTCAGACATGATCGCGAGTTCGGAAAAACCAAGTTTTTACCTATAGAAATTAGATATTGTCGTAAATTTAAAAAAGCAGATAGAGAGATGAATGTTCTATACCTAACAAAGTAAAAGCACTCTTGCAGAATAACGTTCGATAAGGGTGTTATTTAATGTCCTTCTCTCGAGTCGCAAGGTTAAAAACTGATTGATTTAATTAGTTAATTGATTTACTATCAAACAGTCTAAGTTTTGTATCGCTCGGTATTTAGTTATAGCATTGTTTACTACAGCATAACATCAACTAAAACTCATACATACAAGATTTGCATTATTAATTGTAAGATAAAGCATGTACATACAAGAATTACATCGAGAAGGGAAAAGTACGTAAACATCACTACAAGTAAAATCATGCATGATAAAACTTGTACATACAAGATGTAAATAAATACTGTAGAATTGGCATATTCTTTTATTTTAGATTAGGTATTACCTTCTCCTCCTACTCCTTCCTCTCGAAGAAGAATAAGAGCAAGAAAGAAGGTGTTGATTAAATTCGTATGTATGTTATCGTCTAGCACCGTAAGTATGTTGAGAAAAGATTTATTTTCTTTTTTCTAAACAGTGCTTGATTCTAGTCTTGCAATGCTGTGTTCTACAACATCGAACTATAGTATGTATATATGTTTTTGAATGGTAGTATGTGTTCAGGTCTAAACTTGCACACTCTCGCTTTTGCAACGCATGTTCGATAAAGATGTACCTTGGCAGAGTAAGTAAAGGTAAAGGAAGTTATAAGAGTTGCTATCTTGCGCAAGCTGTTCAGAACTGTAGTCTTTTTTTCTCTTAGAACGTAGGTGTACCCCCAGACATGTTCTAAACACATCAATCGATGTTTTGATCATATGTTGTATCGAGTACAGTGTTCGATTCTAGTTTTGATCACTTATTTAGTGATCCGAACACATCAATTAATGTTCTGATCACATGTTAAAGTTAACAACATCGAGTGCAGTGTTCGATTCTAGTCTTGTTATGTTTCAATCTGATTTTCATAGAACAAAGGTATCCCCTAACATGTTCTAAATACATGTTGTATCGAGTACAGTGTTCGAATCTAGTCTTGATCACTTATCGAGTGTTTTGAACACATCAATTAATGTTCTGACCACATGTTAAGGTTAACAACATCGAGTGCAGTGTTCGATTCTAGTCTTGCTATGTTGTAATCTGATTTTCTTAGAACGATGATATCCCCTAACATGTTCTAAATACTCATTGTATCGAGTACAGTGTTCGAATCTAGTCTTGATCACATATCTAGTGTTTTGAACACATCAATTAATGTTCTGATTACATGTTAAGATTAACAACATCGAGTGCAGTGTTCGATTCTATTCTTGTTATGTTTTAATCTGATTTAATCTTCTAATCACATGTCGAAGTTAACAACATCGAGTGCAGTGTTCGATTCTAGTCTTGTTATGTTTTACAATCTTGCTTTTGCAATGCGTGTTCGATAGAGATGTACCTTGACAGAGCAGGAAGAGTTCGATTCTAGTCTTGCTATGTTTTAACCTGATTTAATGTTCTAATCACATGTTGAAGTTAACAACATCGAGTGCAGTCTTCGATTCTAGTCTTGTTGTGTTTTACAATCTTACTTTTGCAATGCATGTTCGACAGAGATGTACCTTGACAGAGCAGGAAGAGCAGCTCAGTAAGTATGCTGAGAAGAGAATTTTTTGTTTTTCTAAACAGTGCTTGATTCTAGTCTTGCAATGCTGTGTTCTACAACATCGAACTATAGTATGCGATTCTAGTTGTAATAGGTTTTAAACAGCAGTATGTGTTCAAGTCTAAACATGCATCACTGCAGTTACGCGATATGTATAAAGGTATTCTCAAACATGTCGTATCGTGTTCTATTCTAGTCTTGATCACTTATCTAGTATTTTGAACACATCAATTAATGTTCTGATCACATCTTAAGGTTAACAACATCGAATGCAGTGTTCGATTCTAGTCTTGCTATGTTTTAATCTGATTTAATGTTCTAATCACATGTTGAAGTTAACAACATCGAGTGCAGTGTCCGCTTCTAGTCTTGTTATGTTTTACAATCTTGCTTTTGCAATGCATGTTCGATATAGATGTACCTTGACAGAGCAGCAAGATTTCGATTCTAGTCTTGCTATGTTTTAAGCTGATGTAATGTTCTAATCACATGTTGAAGTTAATAACATCGAGTGCAGTGTTCGATTCTAGTCTTGTTATGTTTTACAATCACAGAGCAGGAAGAGCAGTTCAGTAAGTATGTTGAGAAGATAATGTTTTTCTAAACAGTGTTTGATTCTAGTTATGCAATGCTGTGTTCAACAACATCGAATTATAGTATGCGATTCTAGTTGTAATAGGTTTTCTAACAGCAGTATGCGTGTTCAAGTCTAAACACGCATCACTGCAATTACGCGATACGTGCGCTGTCTTATGCATAAGATCGCGTTGTATGTTCGATAAAGCTATGCCTAGACAGAGCAGGACGGTGCTCTGTAGATTAAAGATGGTGGATGTGGAATTTGCCGCCACCACAAAGAGTGCGGCACGGTGCTCTGTAGATTAAAGATGGCGGATGTGGAATTTGCCGCCACCACATTTCAACTAAAGAGTGCGGGACTGCGCTCTCTTGATTAAAAATGGCGGATGACAGCTGACGAATTTGCTCGCAAGAATGCGGCACGGTGCTCTGTAGATTAAAGATGGCGGATGACAGCTAACGAAATTACCCGCATGATAGCAGCACGGTGCTCTGTTGATTAAAGATGGCGGATGACAGCTGACGAAATTGCCCGCATGATAACAGCACGGCGCTCTGTTGATTAAAGATGGCGGATGACAGCTAACGAAATTGCCTGCATGAGGGCAGCACGGTGTTCTGTAGTTTAAAGATGGCGAATGACAGGTGACGAAATTGCTCGCATGATAGCATCACGGTGCTCTGTTGATTAAAGATGACAGATGACAGCTGTCAAAAAAGCATGTTGGTTTGTTTCCAAACAAGAGCACGTGGAATTTGCCGCCACCACATTTCAAAGGTAAGAAGCTGTAGAGTGCAGCACGGTGCTCTCTTGACTAAAGATGGCGGATGGCAGCTGTCAAAAAAGCAAGTAGGTTTGTTTCCAAACAAGAGCACGTGGAATTTGCTACCACCACATTTCAAAGGTAAGTAGCTGAATAGTGCAGCACTGTGCTCTCTTGATTAAAGATGGTTGATGACAGCTGACGGAACTTCTCAAATTGCCCGCTACTACGTGCTTAAGGTAGTAGCCATAAAGAGAGCGGCACGGTGCTCTGTAGATTAAAGATGGCGGATGACAGCTGACGAAATTACTTGCAAGAGGGCAGCACGGTGCTCTCTTGATTAAAGTTGGCGGATGACAGCTGCACGTGGCTTTGTTTACCGATTCATATCTCGCGCTAGTAAGGTTAAGTTGGCAGCACTAAGGTTTAGGCCCGTCAAGATGGCAGCACTGAGGTTTGCGATACGTTGTTGTCTGTCAAAAAGCACGTGGCTGTCAAAAAGCACGTGGATTTGTTTACCGATTCAAATCTCGCGCTAGTTAGGTCAAGTTGGTACCACTAAGGTTTAGGCCCGTCAAGATGGCAGTACTAAGGTTAGCGATGCGTTGTTGTCTGTCAAAAAGCACGTGGCTTTGTTTACCAATTCAAATTTCCCGCGGGAGGTGGAGCGGGCCCCTGGGAAGGCCTCCCGGGAGGAGGAGGTGGAGGAGGCTCCTGGGAAGGCCCCTCGGGAGGAGGAGGTGGAGGAGGCCCCTTGAGAGCCGGAGGTGGAGGTGGCCGCAGAACTGTCCAATTATACTACTCCAGAGGTTGGAGTTGTTAGCTGCAACAATAGCTTCTAGGATATACTCTAACATCGTTCATGATTTCAACATCCCTGGTGTTAAGACAATACTTTGGAGTGATGATAGTACGGTCCTACGATGGATTCAAAGGGAAGATCAATGGGATGTGTTCATATCCAACAAAAGCATCTTTCATTATGCGTGATTGACAGTTTGAGCTTCGAGGGTGGGAGTTCACAAACCCTTGTTTGCCATCATCAAAGCCTACCAATGTCTCCGGGCTGAATGATGACGTCAGTTGAGAGGGAAGTTATAAGCTCCAAATGTACTGCTCGTTACACTCCACAAATATACAAACACACCCATGCTTTTTATTACTGCCCTTCTCCAACTTGATGAGCAGCCTACCAGCTAAATCGACACCAGAAACTTTAAATATATTAGCATTTCGCACTCTATTCTCAGGAAGAGGTGCCGAATTTTGGATCCTTCATGGAAGACATTAGGTCCTGCCAGTAAAGGCACATTAGATGGCACTGAAATAGCTTCATTTTTGTTAGTATACTCGTCTCCGGGCCAAACTTCCAAATGCTCGAGCGCTTGCTTGTTACACTGAAGACGTTATCCAGAACTGATCGAACAGGGATTTTAATCGCCTCTCATTAGTTCTTTTTGGAACTAAGCAGAAAAGCTGGTTGACAAAAATCGTTTAGATCCTTCCTATGTGAGACTTTTATCATTAGGAGCAGAATTCCATTACTATCAGTGAATGGGACCAAATTCAACAACTTTGGGTAATTCACTCCAGAGAAAGCCCGTTTCTGAACAATATTTATAACTTTGAGCTCAGCTACCACTGATTCTTCATATCCCGAAGTTCACCTTGGTTTAGGCACATGTTTGCCAGAAACAGATTTAAGCTTCTGTTGAAATTCTTTCATGTTGCAGACAATAGAGGCCTTGCTGCCCCTAATGAAGCAAATTATGATCCCTGTGGAAAATTCCAACCTGTTGTTGACCATGTCAATCGAGTTTCAAGGTACTATTTCACTCCACATCAGCAACTATCTCTTGATGAAAGTTTGGTGGGGACAAAGAATCACACAACACTCGTGCAATACCTGCCGAATAAGCACCACCACAGATGGAGCATAAAACTTCGGATTATACGTGATTCAGTAGTGAATTACTGCTTAGGATATTATGTGTACATACGTGCAAAATGTCAAAGAGGTAAAGGCAATATTGCAAAGCACGGTTTAGGGCACTGTTGGTATTGCACATGCTCACTATAGGTAATTATTTACAGAAAGCATATCATGTGTTTGTTGACAAATTTTTTATGTTGGTGCCATTAATTTAGGATTTGTATAAAATGGGGACATTCATAACAGGAACTGTACGACGAAACAGAAAAGGATTGCCTCCAGTGGCGGCACGTGACTTTCGTCACTGGGGGTTCAACAGAAGAAAAGAATTGCACCCCCTTCCTCCACCTCTCCCGTCGTGGGCCGTAACCTACCAAAATAAGATGATAGAAGTTTTGAAAATGTGAACGAATACGAGAGAAGCAGACAATACATGCCGATATTTACCACATGCAAAATTAGAAGTGTTTCACAATCGACTTACCCTATACAGACAGCTTATACAAAAAATCCATCCTGCGCTCCTTGAGGGATGCAAATTTATCTATAACTGCTTCGTTGAAGTCCACAGAGTCTCGAACCAAGTCCTTTTCAACTGAAAGCATAGCAAGAGCATTAAGTCTATTCCCGGTCATTGTGCTGCGCAAGAAAGTCTTTATTCTCTTCAGGGTTGAGAAGCACCTTTCTGCTTCAGATGTCGTCATGGGAATAGTAATAACTATATTTAAAAGTTGTATGCTTTCACCAAAGACATTCTGCAACTTATTTTCTAAAAGAAACTGCAACAAAGTCGTAGCCCCAGAAACAGTTCGAAAATCATTTCTCATGCATAATATTTCAAGTTCGGTTCTCAGTTTCGGTTTGTCGAGAAATGGGTAGGCCTCACACGCTTTGTACAGAAGTGAGTGGGGAAACTGCTTCTCAAAGCTGCCGAAATTCTCAGCTTGAAACAAGTTTGCTGCAAGAAGGTGGTTTGTGAATTGAAACCGTACCTTTGCTTGAAGAATGACTGTGTCACAAACTTCTTTTGCCGTAACTCGTTTCGAGGTACGCAGCGGCCCTCGTGATACCTTCACTGGCGGGGGCAGTATATCATGTTCGTCAGCGATGTGGTCAATTTTATTTGCCCGAACCATTTTTATAGCAGCCTCGAAACCTAAAAGTGCGCCTTTGACTTCCAACGGATCTGAATTTCGCTTTTGTAGCTGACTGTATAAAATGTCCACATGAGGCATTATCTGATGGAAAACAGCCAACCAGAACTGAAATAACGTGTGCTCCAATTTTGAACGCAAACCTCCTGCTTGCGATATGGTGTTAGGCTGTCGAGAGGTAGTTTCCAGTTGATCCAGGCATTCGATGATGGCATCTCTGTTCTCGTAAACTACTTCAACGGTCCTTGATTTAAAATTCCACCTTGTTTTTGAAGCATAAGGTACTCTTCCACCAACTACTTCGGTCAATACACCTGATCGCTGCGGGGAGTTATGAAAGAAGCTGGGGATTTCACTTAAATCTGCTAAAAATATACGGACATCCGTATTCTGGCTTGTCGCTTGTGCCATGACTAAGTTCAAAGAATGGGCATAACAGTGAACATAACGTGCATGCTTAAAATCTTCCCTGATGGGAGCTTGCACTCCTGAATGGCGACCACTCGTTACATTTGCCCCATCGTAACTTTGTGAAATTAACTTATCTGGGCTATCAACAACATCGCTCAAAGAAGTTTTTAAACACTCTGCTATTGTCTTAGCATCATGACTAGCGGGTGAGAGGAAACCCCAAAATCTTTCAAGTGGCTTACCGTTGGGAAGAACGTAGCGCAGTACAATAACTAATTGTGCTGTAGTTGATATATCGGTGGTCTCGTCTGCGATTACCGAAATGAAGTGCGCAGTTGTGATTTCCTTCTTTATTTTCTCGCGACAGATTTCAAACATGCACGAAAGCAATTCATTCTGAATGTCTTTCGAGGTGCCTTTGAAAACAGTATTTTTGGACAGATGGTCCTTTAATGCAACGTCAATTTCAGAACTAAAATTAACGAGGCCTCGAAATATGCCAGGATTCGACGATTCACTTGTTTCGTCATGCCCACGCAATGCCAACTCAAACGCGCCACAGAACTGTACACAGTTGATAATTTTTGACAGCACATAACGATTTTTCCGTACTTGATCGTTGTGTCTTTCCACAGACTGCCTGTAAGCACAATAAAGTTGCTGCCGGATATGTGTCTTCCCAGAATATCGAATTCTAACTGGGCAAGCATGTGAGATTTAGAACTTTCGTGTTTCTTTATTTTTGGGGACAAATGTCCTAAATCTACCACTCCGATTTTGGTCCAAGTCCCTTCGCTTTCATCACTCACGAAGCATAAACACGGAAAACAAAACAACCTGTTAGTAACTTCGCACCCACATATCCACTCGGTTCTTTTGTATATATCCATTCTGAATTTACGCACGATTTCTTTACTTTTACTTCTAGTCTGCCTCGTTATATCAAGATCAGGCATTGGAAGCCCGGCATTCTTAATCTCAAGTTTTCGCTCAAGAGAGAGACAAGAAAAGTTTGTCTTCTTAAGTATCTGGACACTGTTCAAACTCACTATGTAGCTCCATACATTTCCGGGGCACAAAGATTGTAGACGCAACTACAACGCACAAAAACACACACACGCACACGGAAAAAAGATTTTAACTTCTTTAAATCCTAAGAATTAAGTTTCAGAACGGCACAACGGTGCAGAAAAACACTCACACGTTTGCACAGCGTACAATAATATTACGAATCATGATAATTACTAAGTACAAACGTTTACAAACACTAGTTTCACACTTGAAAAACACGAGGAAACTATAGGAATGAATGTTCGCATTTTTCACAATGTTGGTAACTTAATTTTAAGAACTAGTGTGAGCTGGTCAATTAGCGTTTTCATTGGTATTACCTTCCCGCTGCTCTTTGCCTCAATGATGTTTAAGCTATGTTTCTCTCCAAAATAGTAATTATTCCAAAGAAGGCAAATAAATAGATGTTTAGTAAGTATTGATATATTTGGGACAAGGTATCAATTGGAATTTGGCAATTTAATATGATTTTTGGTAGTAATGATGCTGTTCAACACTAGCGCTAATTATGTGCACTATTCTCTGCTGCCTGGTTAAATTCCTGTAAGGGCAACAGATGGAAGGCACATACTATTACAGTTTTCTTACCCCAACAACACGACTTGCGACAGACTTGAGAGAGTGGCATACTGCGCATGCCAACATCACGGATATTCTTTTCTGCGATATCCAGGTCTTGCTTTAATGCTGACTGACTTCCCCCCGCACCTCACTGGTGAGATGTCGCCTTGTATGTGGGTTCATTCCAGACGAGTCTCCAGCCACAGACTATGCGCAGATCACATGAATTGAAAGCCAGTACGAGTATATTACGGACAGATGGGCTTAGCACGAGCTTTCAGAATGACAAGGGATCGTGAAAAGTAGCTGAGTACAATTTGATATAAACTGGAGGTGCATTGCTCCATTGCGCTATACCAGAAACCGCCACTGATTGCTTCAGTATTTGAAACAAAAGTTCGGTGTTGGGGATAGAAAATACTTCAGGTCAGGGCCTGTACTAGCTATGGGCTTTAGGGAAAAGAAAAATCAGAGGAATCCTGCTTCTACTGACTGGTGAAGGTAGGGCTGCTGATAAACTTTCACGACTAAACGCCATGTTCAGTAAAAAGAAATTACAAAACCAGAAGTGGTGTGTAATTATAATAAATACATGGGGGGGGGGGGAATTGACACTAGTGATATGATGTTGTACATGTATCTTGATGAGAGGAAAACTGTAAAATATTGAAAGAAGGTAATTTTCAACATTATTGCAAGGATGGTGTTGAATAGTTACATCCTAAGTAAAGAAAATTTTGGAGGAGCTCGACACCCCATGTCAAGACTGGCTTATACAGTGTCAATCATTGAGACTTTAGGAAGTGAGTGACTTGAACATCTGCAGTCTAGTGTGGTTTCATCTGGCAGCATGAGTGATGTAAATGGAAGTAGCCTACCGGTACTTCTACTAAAGTGCGAAAACTTCCTGAAAACAAGGGAGTCTAACTGTTGCATGTGTAGTACCAAATCAAAAAGGCGTAGATCAAGAACAGGTTGTTGGAAATGTAGCAAAGGCCTGCATCCAGATTTGTGGTCCAAAACATAAGTGCAATGTGATCACATGAAATTTATCATTAAGTTCTGGTGGAGGATTTTGTAATAAATTAGTCTGTAGACATTTTTCATTTTATTGTGGATATTAATTGATTTTTTATGTTCTCCTCATCTTCTGAACTGTTCTGTAGTAACAAATACTGCTACAAGGCACAGTTCTCTCACATGATCACTATTACTCTCTTAAATTAATAAAATATCCAATTGTTGACAAGTTACACTATTGGTGTCCTTCTCTCCACATGTTCCATGCCTTAGGAAATTAGGTAATTCATAAATTGGAAAGTAGGCCTACTTTAACAATATAAATTGGTATATATGATCCCAGATAAGAGTTGATATTAATTATCTTCACTTAGTCACTTTGGATTTAGTGCACAATGTGCTAATTCATTTCAAATTACTTTTTCCTTTTTTAAATAACAAAATAATTATATTTTTGCACACAGCATTCATGATTTTTTTAAATGCAAGTCACATTTTTATATTCCTTGGAGTATATCAAGCCCACACACCAAATTTTACCTCCATAACCTTTAAACTGAGACATTTATTAATTTTTTATACAGGGATGAAAAATCTATTGAAACATGCTTGGCATTCTATGCATATGATGACCTATTATGGGTCGGCATCCAAAGGGTTAAAGTTTTCCTGTGATTAAGAGTGCCATAGTGAGGTGAAGGTATTATTACTGAAGGGGTGGATAGGCGTAATTATCTTGTGTATGCCTTCAGGTTTTCTAGGCATTTTAAAATTTTCCTGTGATTTATAAGAGTGTCGTAGTGAGTTGAAGATACTATTACTGAAGGGGTGAATAGGCGTAATTTATCTTGTAATTATGGATAGGTATAATTGTAATTTCTGCAGTGAGTCATTTAGGGTAAATAAAAACTTATTGAGGCACATCAGTACCAAACATCGTGGCAACCAAAATCAGAGTTTTAAGTGCAACTTATGCAATTTCTCCACTGTAAGACGCGACTCTCTTAAGGGGCATGCATTCCGCGTACATGAAAAGGTCTCCGCAAAAGTTGAGTCAAAAATACTTTGTCCATTATGTAAATATGACTGTGCCTCACGAAGCGAGATCCTTCGACATTACTCGTCGCAACACGATATAGACGTAGTTAATGGAACTGTGGAATATTCTAGTCAGAGTGATTTTTATAACTGGAAATCTAAGGTCGAAAAAGTTAATCTATGCGAGTTTGTATGCAACAGGGGACGTTGGATTAGAGCTACAAATACCTGCTCAAAATTGTCATTCCACTGTCATCGTAATGGTGTTTATAAATCCAGAGGACAAAACGAGCGCCGTCAGAAAATATTGGGAAGTAACAAAATTGATGGATACTGCCCAGCCAGCATGGATGTCACATGTCATCCTTCTGGCAAAATTGAAGTTTCGTTCTTCAAAACGCACGTGGGTCATCGGGCTGAGCTAGGCCGGTTAAGACTTTCGAAATCAGAAAGGGATGAAATTGCAAGGAAAATATCACTGCAGATTCCCTTTGACTGCATTTTAGACTCTGTTATGTCTTCAATTAAAAGCAGCGAATTAGAGCGCCGCGATTTAATCTCAAAGAAAGATCTTCACAACATAGTGAGAGATTATAATTTAAAAGCCGAGGCAGTTAGACATGGCAATGACAGCACGGGTATGGACTTTTGGGTGAAGGAAATGCAAGAAGTAAATTCTGTAGTCCAGTTCTACAAACCTCAGGGAGTTATTTTGAAAGCCCATCCACAGCTGCGCGAAGAACACTTTGTCTTAATTATAACGAATGAGGCACAGATTGAAATGTTACGCGATTATGGAAATAATCGTATTTGCATGGACAGCACGCATGGGCTTAATTCTTACAGATTTGAACTGACAATTCTTCTTGTGTTAGACGAGTTATTTCAAGGCTTTCCTTGCTCGTTCATGTTTTCCAACTGAGGAGATCTTCCGATTATGGAAATCTTCCTAGCAGTCATTCTGGATACTCTCCGCACTTCACTTCAACCACATGTACTTGTGTCTGATATGGCAGAAGTATGCCTTTGCTAGCGAGATGCAGTGTTTACAGTGCACTATGTCTTCTGGTATGGGCTGGAATAAATTTGTTACTTTCATTGTCCTGTCTCAGTCTCATCCTTGGCTTTGACAATATGAAAGTGACTGAGGTATGAGCGATGCTAGTAATACCATTCCTTATGCAGCCAGTCCCTGTTATGAATGGTGTAAAAATATCGCTCATAGGGTCAGTTGGTGCATGCATTTCAGTGGGCTTGGCAGACTGATATGTAATAGCAACTTCTGACTTGGTGAGGAAAGCAACGGGAAACTACCTCACTCCTCTTTTCCCTAGTATGCCTCTTCAGTGACGCCTAGACTGTTTATGACAGCTGTTGGCGGAGCTGTGGAGGATCAAACCAGCCTTCGGGGTGAATACCCAACATACATACATACATACATACATACATACATACATGGCAGAAGTATTTCATAATGCCTGGTTGAAAGTTATGAAATCACCTCAACATCGACTGTTCTGCTGATGGCATGTAGATCGAGCTTGGAGGAGAAATCTTTGCAAGATTAAAGGGCGTGAGAAACAAGCCGATATCTATAAAATCATTAGAACGCTAATGCAGGAGAGAGATGAAGAGGCCTTTCGAAAGATATATGAGGAGGCTCTACGGCTTCTGAAAGGAGACCCAGGCACTTTAGAATTCGGTATATATTTTGAAAATAATTATCGGACACCTGCTCCAAGCTGAGCGTATTATTATCGTCAACACTCAGGTCTCAATACGAACATGCACTTGTAGGGAATGCATGGAGTGATCAAACAAAGGGAAACAACCCCAAACGATTAGATATTGCCATCCATGCTCTAATGAGGTATCTAAGCGACAAACTCTACGATAGATTTATTCATCTGAATAAAGGTAAAGTGACCTCAAAGCTTTTGGCATAAGGCAACGCCAAAAAATCGTCATTTCACCTCGACCCTGAGGATGAAATATACGATAGTAATGTGTGGATAGTGCAGTCAAAACATTCCAACGAACTGTACGAAATAAGGCAAATGAGTGAAAGCCTGTGTAAATGCGAATTGCTTTGTACAGAGTGCGAGACATGGCTCCAAACATTCACTTGCAACTGTCCAGATTCAGCAATTAAATTCAACATGTGTAAACACATTCATTTTATATGCAGAATAGCAAGTAGAGAGTCTTCCCGTGCAGCTGAATCTACAGACAATATTTTAATAATCCACGAGGCATCCACTACAGATCAACAACTTGCAATAATTCAAGAACTACAATGCCCTGGAGCAGCAAAATCCTGTGAGAGTAAAACGTAAAGGCAGGAAATGTTGCTGGATAAATTCATGCACACCCTAAATGAGGCTGAATCTGACGAAGACTTCAATATTATTGACAAACGTCTGCAAAATTTATTGCCAACCATGCAGGCCCGCAAAATCTGCATCTTTATTACCCCCAGTTTCACCAACAAAAGATTTAAATTTGAACCTCAGAGAAGACTTAAGCCTACCAAGAAACCTGTTAAAAAGATGTTATTATCCATCGCAAAGCCCACAGCCACAGAAGAGCAAGACATTGCAATGAAATTATGAACTGCAGTGATCAATCATAGGTCTTCTAAATAGGATAGTGGGCGGAAAATAGCAATATTTATATTATAATTATTGGCAGGAGTGAACTTCAAAAATAATTCTCAATTAGCTACTGATAGACCGGTCATTCAGTGAAGTGTGTGATTTATGAATTTCCAAACTCTAACATACATACAGTATAAGCTTAAAGTATGTCATCTGGAATCATCTTTCTTCAGTGGGATTAATCGAACTGACAACTGGAACTCAAGTCCATGGTGACTAAAGGGTACGTCCTTCTTTTAAAATATTATTTATTTTTCAGGGACTTGAAAATGCTTTAAAAATATAGTTAAGTAGTTAAAACTCTAGGTTATAAAGTTATACAAACATGTATGGCGTCTGGAGGGACAGGTTTTATTTTTACTATTGCTTAAAAATGAAGAAAATGCATACTTAAACGTGGTGCGCTAAGCAGCCTGCAAGTGCCACATGTACCGCGACAACTGACTACACAGTGGATAGTTCTTGGAACCGAAGGGAGCCGAAACGTTCCGAGTGGCTCCCGAGACACAAGTTGGAGTTTGCAACCTTTCAATTTTTCGATTGTGGGGAACTAAACCACCTACAGCTGCTTTTGCTTCTCATAACCATTGGAAATTGCTAGAAAACATCAACTGCCATAAGGTAAGTTATGAAAAAATGGAGATTGCTGACTCTGCTTCTGGGTACCCCAATTGAAAGAGCAGGCATATAATCGATCTTTCTTTTTACCAGAATAATTTTTGCTTTGGGTGGTAATTGTTTAGGCATAGTATACGAAATGTAATCTTAGGGAAGTGTTTTTCTTATAACAATATAGTTATAAAGCAATGTCTAATTCAAAGAAGATAATTTGGTCGCATTAATGTATCACATTTATTGGCAAGACCAGTTAGCGGATATATAAGAAGTGGTACGGCATAGTCTGGAGTTAAATTATTATAAAAGTTAAGTAAAGATAGAATATCCCGGTCATTATTATTTATGATATTGAGATCTTCGTTGCATTATTTTCGAATGGCTGACCGGATGTCATGAGGAGGAGTTTGTTTATTTAATGAACTAGTAAAATGTTCTCTACGCCGAACGTCTTTTTTCATTAAATAATTTTTTAAAAAGTGCGACTATTTTCTTATATTGAAGATAAGTTGCTATTGTTCCTTTTATTTTTCAATTCTTTTAAAGGGGTTTCTCGTCGTCGTACCCACTCCAAACATTCCGTATCCCACCAGTGAATTTTGGGGAAACATCCGTATGGTATTTGATACAGAGCGGATGGTATGTGTCTAAATACATCTTGATAAGATATACTGAGTTTTAATATATTGATCTTTATCCCCTGTTTTGTCTTAGATATGTTATTTGTTGTGAATATAGCTTTGAAATAATGAATAATCTATAGATTTCATTTGCGAGCACTAATTGGAAGTTTTTGTGGCCATCGTACGCCATTAAGATAGGAAAGTGGTTACTTTGATGTGTATCATTCCCGGTTTTCCACTGAATTTTATGTGCAATATCTACAGTCACCATGATAAAATCTACCGCACTGGGATTGGAATTGGGTGCAGTGATCCGTATTGGAGATCCATCATTCAGTATTGTAAAATAGTCTCTATTTATGATTTTGTTGATATCTTGACCTTTTTCTTGCTATATGAAGCACTTCCCCAAATCGGATTGTGGGCATTAAAACCTTCACCGATAATAGTGTACGTTTTGAATTCACCAAAGTAATTATTATATTGACCCTATGTAGGCCGAATTTTGGGATGACAATTTAACGAGACAGTTGTTAATTGACTGGACTGAATGGCAATTATTTGAACATGTGGAATCTTGTATATTAATTCTCTTAATTTAAAGTCGATGTTATTTTTAATTAGGATACAAACACCAGCCGATATATTACCATCTAGCCTTATAATATTAAAATATTTGAAATGAAGAGGGTTCCTCCTATTCAATACAAAGATGTTTATTAACGTGAAAGAATCACATATCTTTCATGAGGTACTAGTATCGGCACCAAATATTGTAATCCCACTTCAATACGGATCATAAAATTTCTAAATATTAATTATAATATTAAAGCATGGAATTCGAAAATGATATTTTTTTCTTTAGCCATGTTTCACAAACTATAGCCGTCTGTGTACCGAACGACTGTATGAAGTTGAATTAATTCATGCTTCTTGTTTAGTACATTCTGACAGTTCCACTGTAACTCTCTCATGTTATGTATTTATTTAATACAGTTATAATTTTATCACATAGGACTTTTATGAAATTGCACCACTGAGTATTTTGTCCCATTTAATTCATTATATATTACATTTTTCAACAATTCTAGACCCCCCAAATTATTACCTGCATTAAATGATCCTGCCTTCATAGAACAGGAAGCATCAGTATGACTGTTACCCTGACTAACTTGTTGGGCTTTGTTATCAGACCAATTTACCATTGATGGATCTTCAGAATTAGAATTTAAATGTGATCTAACTGTAGAAATAGATTGACAGTTATCAGTACCTATCTGAATATCCCTTATCAAATTGAAATAAGTGCTTCTAATGAAGCCTCGTTTGAATGGGTTTTCTAGGCAGACTTTTAACTGTACCGTAGTTGTAAATTTCCTTTTTTTTCTTTCTAGAAAGTAGGTTTTAGGATGTGTTGGAATAATTTTGAGATAGTTGTGGTATAGTGAGGAAATTAAAAGTTTGTTCTAATGGACGAAAAATATTCTTCACTTCGATGAAGACTTATTTTCCACACTCATGATTCATTTACTGTCTTTCTATCTCTGATGTTCGGTACATCTTTTGGTTCCTGTCTGATGATTACCTTCACAATGTACACATTTTAACAATGTCTGATTACATTCCTGTGTATTATGGTTAAAGGTACATTTGCCACATTGGGGTTCCCAAGACATACAATTAGTTGATGTGTGCCCGTATTTTTGACATCATCTGCACAGAATAGGTGCAAAACTAAATGCTTGTTCCTCCAGAATTACATTACAAATAGCAATAGTCTTGGGCAATTGTTGGGATTCAAATATTATCATAACTGTACCTGTTGGTATAAATTTGGTTTTGCCATTTATTGTTGTTCATTGTTTAAGTCTCTGTACCTTTATCACTGGATATGGTGATTCTATGTATTGTAAGATGTCTGTTTTCACTAAAGAGGTGTCCACTCCCTACACCAAACCAACTTGATTAACATTCGAAGATGAACAAAAGCTTTCAACTTTTTCTCTTTAAGAAGTGGGTTAATCAAGAAGCTATTAGCAGATTGTCCAGTACTGAAATTGATCTGCTTTCTTTTGCAAACATTTCTATGAATTTCTTTAATGTTAGGAATCTTCTGTTCATAAAAATGTTTACCTAATGCCATTGGGTGTAAATGCCTTATTTTCTTGCCAGGATCATCAGACTCTATGTTAGCAATGAAAGGTCCTATATGATTTGCCAGACAGATGTTCACTTTAACTGCATTAGACTGTTCATTTCTGGTGGCCGTATCCATATTGCCTTGATCTGGCATCTGATTAGAAACTAACATCCCCTCCATAGGCACTTGTTCAAGAATTAGATTTTCATCAGGTACCGGTACTTGGTCTGGAGGTCTGCCTAAACTTCCTCCTCCACTACTGACCAACATCACTTACTTGGGAAAAAAGAAGTTATATGTATTACACACTATTATCAACTGGAAGAACCTCTCTGACTTACAACTACATATACTATTACTTATCTATTTCACACATGTCTAATGTCACCAGTGACTGGATGTAGCTTCTGCAAAACGACATTGCAGCACATGCGTTCATTTTGGGTTGTCTTAGGATTCTTTTCCAATAAGAGTAGGATTTTTGGAAATTAAATGCCAGTAAAATCCTAGGCCACAAGATACTTACGGCAAAATTAGGGTAAATTAACTGAGGGAACTAAGACACAATACCAGAAGAAAATAAAAGCATAATATATATAAAATCCCTAATTTTGTCTGTCATTCACAGCAATATTGAGAAAACAAGAAGGTTTCAACAAGTGAAATTGTTTCCAGTTATAGACTTTTTTGTCTTCTTTACAAGAAAAATACAACAAACCTCTCACAACCATCACTTGTGTACTTCTTTAAAGTAACATTTGTTTCTATTAGCGCAGTCAATGTATATTTGCCATGATGACGTTGGTACACGGCTGTATCTATCAGCAAGATGATGATCCTGACTTGTGTTACCTTCCACAGATATATTTGAGAGACTTAAGCTGTACCAGTTATGGGTTACAAGAACAATGCAATGACGACCATCATACCTGAACTAGGCCTATTCAGTGAAAACTAATATCTTTCAGTGAAATGAATTAATTTTTTTTTCCATTCTAGGTTTTATCTCTATTGATGATAAGCACGAGACAGAGCAGCACACCTGGTGGCCATGGTCATTAACAATAGAACAGCGAAAGAGGTCAAAATGACACCCACCTTCTTTTTTCTTTAATAATGACGTATCTTGACTTTTCATAGATTTTTGTCCTGTTTATGGTGATGTATCACACCCAGCAAGATATTTCAGTTTTTACAAATTTTTGATGTGACATACCCTGGACAGCGGAAGGGGTCATTTTGACACCTGTACTATTCCTTATTACAATGCAGCAGTTTGCATTGTCAGAGAACAGTGTATACCTGGCATAGATTATTAGTATTGTTGAGCTCTTACTGTCAGATGAGTGTTCCAGTTATCAGGATTATTGTATTCATTCGTGAAGGACACAATGTCAAGAGATAGATTTCAAGAGCTTCTCAGATTTTTCTATTTCAATGAGAAATCAAGCCGAGCGCCTGCCAGCTAACAAGATAAAACGGAAGAAGTACATCCTCCAGCTGGTGAGTGAACTAACAACAGTAGACAAGCGAAGGCAACAACAACAAGAGGAGGTTGCAGGACTGTGTCCATCTAAATAGTGGAAGAAGTGCCCAGTTGGTCTGCGTAAAGGCAACAAGTCTAACGATGCCTGTAACAGTAACAAGTGTCTCAAAGCAATGTGCGGAAAATGTGCACAAAAAGTAGAAGTTGTGTGCACAAAATGTGCTTAAGTTATTTTTAATTTTTTTAAAGTATTTGTAAAAATGTATCATTGATGTAATGTGGATAACAAACTAACAAAATGTGTTCAATTGATTAATTTTCTGAAAACTCCTTAGAGAAACAGAAACATGATGCAGTTGTTGTGATTATTATGAGTCCATCGTTAATATAAAAGGTCCATACAGTAATGTCAGGTCTTTCTTTGTAAATTAAATTTATTGAAACACAGTAGAAAACAATAAATCCCTTATTGAGTTATGATTTAAACGTTTCTGTGCATTTCTTATGATGGATCAAAATGACCCCTTACCGCTGTTCTAGGGATGTGCGTTTCTTAGCCATTCTAGTGTTAATGCATCAAGTCTATATGGTCTGACATTGTAGTTAGCCGGTTCAAGTCCCGCTCATTGAAAATATTTATACCATCAGAATGTCGGTCAGCAGGGTAGGGGAGGTGGTGTTATACAATTTCTAATCACTGGAATGCGTGCCAAAAGCCTGGATTACGTTTCAAACCTCTCCTCAGTGCTCATATGGAGTGAGGGTATATGAGGTTGATGGTGATTCGGTTTGAATGGTTGTATGTAGCTTTCTCAAGAGTAGGCCTATGCACATCCATAGATGTCAAATTACAACTCTGAGCTACAACTGCACTCAATATGGTTTGCAAGAAAATACTATGTGTTTTGCTTCCGTTCAAATACCCTATAAAACCTGGAAAGTGTAACTTTTATTCATAAGATATATTAATAATCCATTTAGAATTTCCGATTACTTTACAGTTAGTAATTTTGAATGTTGAAGACAGTCTTATGTGCTAGTATACTACAAATCCTTTATTAATTTACTTTGATCACATCACGGATCATTCAATATTTGCATACATGTTTTGCTCCTTTCAGGAACTTTTGCCATTCTGAATATGCATAAAAAAATTCTTAGCATGTCATATTGAAGTTAGTTGTGACATGACTCTACACTACTGCAATCTGTCCACTTCGCACTCATCAAAGAGAAAATCCTTTCAACATAGAATGCTAAATACAAAAGATACCAACTTTGATTTTCTTTTAATTTCCTGTAGTTTTGCAAGTTTATGTAGTGCCACCCATTGATCACTGGCATTGCTTTTAAATTTGTACCCTGTTGAGTAAGAAAATGTTTAAGAGTACAAAATCCTGATACATTCAATCTAAATTTAAGATGTCTATTTTAAACACTTCAGCAACATAACTAAGGTCTTCATGCTGCAATGATGATGACTGGAGTCTAAGTTTAGACACCTTTCTACATCACATTGATTAAAATCAAAATACTTGTCAAGATCATCATCATCATCATCATCATCATCATCATCATTTCTTTGCTCCAGCAAGCCGGGTGCGTTTGTGTACGAGCCTCCTTCAGTTTGTCCTATCCATCCACAGATGCTGCTCATATATGCGACACCAGTTCACATCTCTAATTTCAAGGTCCTTCATTATCTGTTTTTCCCAAACATCACGAGGTCTTCCTCTTGGTTTCTTCCCAGGAACATTGTGGTCAAAGTATGTTCAAGGAGTCCTGTGAGGGTTCATTCTTTTCATGTGACCATACCATTGCAATCTCTTCACTTCTAGAGTCTCCAGCAAGCTTCTTTCCAATCCAAGCTGTTGTCAGATATCCGCATTCCTTATTTTATCCATTTTTGTTTTATCTAGACAAGAATGGAGGAACTTCATTTCTGTTGCCTGAAGATGACTCTTTGTTGGTCCAGTAAGTGTTGCTGCTTCCAGGCCATACGTCAATATAGGTACTAGATATATTTTGTACAAGTTGATCTTGGAAACTAACGGAAATGTTTCATCCCAAATATTTGATGTACAGCATGATAGAATTTGTACAAGCTCAGTAAATCATAAAGGATTTTGCATTGTTTCTCAGCATGTTGAACCAAAAATTCTGTCCTCAATCTTTTGCTTGAGCTTTAAAAACAGACCTTCTAGTAGACTATAAGCTTTTATCACATATAAAGAAACTTACATGGGAGGACTTCGAGATTGACTGCAGCAGACTGCCAATATTCTCAATAAAAGAAAAGGTAGGTGCAGTAAATTGCAGGTGTCAAAGACAACCGTCTGCTCATTACATGCTTTAAAATCTCACTCCATTCAGCATTTATGAATTCAAACAAAACTCATTAAATCACGCCTCCTTTTGGCAGAAAGTGAGAATTTTTTATGACTACAGCTTCAAGGTCTACCTCTAGGCAGTTACAAGCATACTTTATCTTCAGAAAATGCTGATACATTTTTCAAGTTCAACTTATACTTAGCTAATGTAGCAGTTTACAGATTGTATATTGACTCAGCTGACTCACTGGACTGTTCTATGAAATCCAGAATTTTCTGTAGAGTCAAAGTAACAAATATTCACCAGAAACATTTTCCTGCTTTTCAGGTTAGAAGCATCTGTTGCTACAGAAATAAACTGAAACAAGTTTCCTGAGGAATTCAATACACTAACATCATCATTAACACTTAGGCCTATAAGCACTATAAGTGCACCATCATTTTGGCTTTCATATGGCCACAAGGAAGTTTAATGCAAATGTTGGAATCACTAAACACATTTTCCATAAATTTGTTTGCACAGTCCATAATATTGTAGCTTAATCCATGTTTAATTGACTGTATGGTATGCAAATGTGGTGTCACTAGTAATGGCGTTAAAATTAGGATATTCAGTCGTGGTCGTGAAGTGGTTTGTTATTTTCAAAGGAGTCTTGTCTAGTTTCATTTTCTCTTTGTGTTTGGTGTGAGTTGAATGAAGTTTCACATCTGCATGACACCATGACTTACCGGTATAAAAAATTATTTCCTAAAGCAACATGTGTGTAGAAATATGAACTCATCTTCCCACTTCTTTAAGTTTCTTTTCCTTTGAGTGGTGTTAGTACTCATTGTTTCTTCTCCATTTTCAAGTTTTTCCAATTCAATCTCCTCACTCTCATTACTTCCTAGAGTAAAATGAAATGTTGAAATGTTGTCACATTAAAATGTCTGCATTTGGTAGCTGAGGCTACATGATTATTTATTTATTTTATATTTATTTATTTTATATTTATTTTATTTTATTTTATTTTATTTTATTTTATTTTATTTTATTTTATTTTATTTTATTAAGTTTGGGACCTATAGATCTGGATCCTTGGAGAACTATTACCATTGGTTTTCCACAGCTTATGCTTCTTGACCTGCCAAAATGGAAGTGAATTCCATGGTATCCAACTTTAAACAAACAAAACCTCAGCTTTTCAGTGATGGTGATATAAGATGGGGAAAGAATGAATAGCATGGAAAATAACTTCATAATCGCTGTTATAAAGACTTTATGCAAGAGCTTTATTGAGTGTGGAATGTTGATTACACTTCAAATGGAACACAGTTCTTGAGGTATTTTTAAATAACAAATCCCTATAAAATTTTAATTTTGTTTCTTTAAAAGGAAATAAAAAATGGTAAACATTCTATAAAATTATAAATATACTGTTTTGATTCCTTTTTAATCTAACACAGTTCTCTTGTATGGCAGTGTAGTGTTCCAGGCTTAGGGGAGGCTGCAGGAGTCTTAAGTACATTTGGTGGTAACTTTCAGCTAGGACCCTTCCTCAAATTGTGGCAGCTCCTTATCTCCTGAAGGCATTGGAATACTTGTGGCAGTGAACCCATGAGTGGTTCAAGTAAAACAGACTGATCCAATCTCCACCCAAAAGCTCTGGTCAGCTTGGCCGATGTCTCGCACAGCAATATCAATGATGGGCAATCGGCCTGCCTTGTCTGTAGCATACGTTATTACAGACTTCGCCCAGTCACTGCGCTTGAACTGAAACAATAATTACATTATTAGTTACAGATTATGAGTAATTTTAGAACAATTATGTATAGGGTTATTCACCTATGGTGGTAACATAGTATCATTTTCTTGTTTGTATGTTTTTCCATGGAATTATTAATAATTGAGATAATGACACAAATTTCATTTAAAAAAAAAATGAACTTACATAATTTCTGAAGTAAAATCACTCCAGATGGCAAAAGTTCAGTCGACATAAAGAGCAGAATTTTCCAAGCAAAAATTGCTTTTTACAAGAAAATGATACTACTTACATCAAGGACTTTAAATGTGGAGACCAAGAAGAAATTTATTAAGTGCTTTGTCTGGAGTGTGGCCTTGTATGGTTCAGAAACGTGGACTATTAGAGCACGTGATAAGAAACGTTTGGAAGCATTTGAGCTGTGGTGCTGGAGGAGGATGGAAAAGATCTCATGGACAGAAAAACTCACCAATAAAGAAGTTCTTCGACGAATAGGCGAAAAAAGATCCTTTTTAGCAACAATAAGGAAAAGAAGAGACCAATTAATTGACCATCTCTATAGGCACAATGGTTTCATAGTTAATGTCATGGAAGGAATGATTCAAGGTAAAAGAGGAAGACCTAGACTGCAATATTCAAGACAGATCAGAGATGACGTAGGAACAGGCTCATGTGGAAATGAAGAGATTAGCGGATTACAGAGAAGAGTGGAGAAGACGAATTGCTGCCAACCAATCTTAGGATTGAGAATTAAGAAGAAGAAGAATTTCTGATACTAGCAGAAGAGTCCATGTTATTATGACAAGAGAAGCTGATAATTACTTTTTGAAATATCTATAATACTTCAACTTATGATTCTAGTGGCTGAGATCAGGCATTTATCTAGTAAAGACAATGTGATGTATTATTTGGGTTTGAAACATGTTTATGACAGGCAAACTAAACAAGGGGAGGAGGTTTATGTTTTTAAAAGAAATAAAATTATAATGTTTTACAGAAGAATGTTACTAAAGCTTAATTGTCCTGTTTTGACAAAACAGTACCGTATAATATGTGAATTGATAAATTAAAATAACACAGCAAAAACAAATAACTTAATTTTAGAAAAGCATATGAATAATGTAAAAGTTAATCTTCACTAGTAATGATGAAAGTGGACTGGGCACAGGATGATGATAAACCGGTAGTATCGTCAATCGGTGATCTGCCTTTAGGACGGTTGCCCAGGTGGCAGATTACCTATCAATTGCTTACTTAATATTTACATTTATTTATAATTGTTTACCCAGATTTTTCTTAAATATTTTCAACAAACTTGGAAATTTATCGAAATTTTCCTTGATAATTTATTCTAATTCCTTGCTCATCATCCTATAAATGAATATTAGCCCCAATCTGTCCTCTTGAATTCCAACTTTATCTTCATCTAATCTTTCCTACTTTTAAAAGCTCCACTCAAGGTTATTCTTCTACTTATGTCATTCCACGCCAACTCACCACTGACAGCTCAAAACATACCACATAGTCAAGAATCTCATTTACAACATTTTAGTAACACTACTCCTTTGTCAGAAATCACCCAGAACAAATCGTGCTGCTTTCCTTTGAATTTTTTTTCAGTTCTCAAATTAAGTAGTCCTGGTGATGGTCACCCAAACTGGAGCCATACTCTAACTGTGGTCTTACCAGAGACTTATATTCCTTCTCCTTTACATCCTTACTACAACCCCTAAGTACTGTGATAACGATGTGAAGAGATCTGTAACCTTTCTTAACTACTTTGTTAATATGATTATCCCAATGAAGATCATTCCTTATATTAACACCTAGGTACTTACATTTTTCTCCATGAGGTCCTATCACCCCATCAACACAATAATTAAAACTTAGATGACTTCTCCTCTTGGTGAAACTTACAATTGACTTTTCATTCCATTCATACCTTTGTCTGCTACTTTAAGTCCTCCTCCAGTCGCTCACAATTCTGCAACTCATTTACTATTCTATACAGTGTAACATCATCCGCAAATATCCTTATCTGTGATTCCAGATCTTTACTCATATCATTTATACCAGGCGGCTCGTGAGTGCTGTACGTTCTACTTACAAATGTCTCGCATGCACTAGTGATGCATGGGATGCCTAATAACTTGTTTTTGAAGGAGTGCTACAGCGTGTTGTATTTTGGATGTTGTGGAACAAATAGCAGTCATTTTACTCCACACATTCCATAAAAGGTTGCATTTGTAAATACACCAAAGATGCAGAAAAGAAAATTTAATAACTTGTTAATTTATACACGTGTAGACATTCCACTCTATAAAAGAGCTATTTGTATGAAACAAAAACTAATACTGTTCAGCAAAATTCCTGTGTAGAAGGCAAACATTTGTTTGGAGCTTCGGTTGCATTCCGACCAGATTCTCCATAGATTAAAATTATGTCTGTGTATTCGTTGTTGCTGAACACACTAGCCGTTGCCAATATGCAGATAGCAAATGTACTACTGCTGTACCATACATCAGCCTAGTAGGCCTACTATGTGGTCAGAAACAAGGTTTACTAATACAAGGGGTTGCATTAGATGGGTAGCAGTAAGAAACAGGCTGTGAGTGACCATCCGGTTGTTCTCTCTTCATATTGACATAACCTGCCTGCTGGCAGTAGTGCCCCTGTGAAAATTAGTTAGTAGACATCCCATTCATCATATGTGCATGCAGGACATTTATAAGTAGAAAGAATACTGCTCAGGAGCTGCCTGCTATATATGCTGTTACTTAAGTCATCAGTCCAGAGATGGTTTGATGCAGCTCTCCATGTCACCCTACCTGTGCTAACCTTTTCATTTCTGCATAATCATTGCATCCTACATCTGTTCTAATTTGCTTGTCATATTCATACCTCGGTCCACCCCTACCGTTCTTACCACCTGCACTTCCCTCAATAAACCAACTGAACAAGTCCTGGGTGTCTTAAGATGTGTCCTATCATTCTATCTCAGGGTCAGCCAACTGCGTGTACGTGTGATGTCAGGTAACACGTCACACACTCTGCTCGGGCAGCGATACGAGGTACTTAGTACTGTAACTGAGAAGTGAAGGCTAGAGGGGCGAGGGGGAATCACAACGTCATTCCTAGGGGGAGGCCCAAGGGCTGCAGGTAGTACAATGCGGTTATGTGTAATACATATTTCTCTCCACATAATTTATTGTAACATAACTTTGTTATGAATTAACATAAAATTTATAAAGCTACTTTATTTCTACATATACAAACTAAACTAGCTTTTTCCGGTGAATCTTCGGAATTGATATGGAACACAAGATTGCTGTGTTTTACAATATCACCCACTGTAAAAAATAGTGCTAATAGTGACAAACAGCACAGTTTTACAACAAAAATAGTACAGAGAGTAACCTGTAAACTCAAAACATACGTTTTATCTCATGATATCGATACTCAGTTGCCACTCGTGGGTTTCCTTGATTTTTGTAGTCTTGTTTCGTTTACTAGTTTTGCAATATTTGGAGTTAATGCTTGAGGAAACACTATGTTTAAGAGCAAACTTCAAATCGTGATCTGACAACTGGCTTCAATGTTTTGGTTTTGTTGATTTAAAAGTTTTGTTCACAGGCATATGTGGAACCGAAAATACTCAACATTCTCGCTGCAAACCTATGCAATAGGGGAAACTTTTTTTAAACATTATGAGCCCAACTACTCCAGAATTGAGCCCAAACATAGAAGGTGCACCATCTGTTGCTATTGAAACTAGTTTGTTCCATAACAAAGAAGCATTTTCAACAACACTTACAATGCACTTGAAAATGTCGATGCCTTTCGTGGTATTCTTCATAGGCACTAAATTCAGTATTTCCTCCCAAATTGTAAAGTTTTTGTCAACCCCTCGTATGAAAACGGCTAGCTGGGCCATGTCAGAAATATCTATCTGTGCCCTCGTCAATTGCTAAGGAGTATGCCCGGAAGCTTTTTGTCGGTTCTAATAATTGTAGGTGGATATCATCAGATAGGTCTTGAATTTTTGTCGACACTGTGTGCGCGGACAAGCTGGTAGCTTCAAACTCTTGAATGATATTTAGACAAAACTCCTCACCTGCCAGAATTAAACATTCCTTTACGAACTCACCACCACTGAACGGTTTTTAAGTTTCTTTGCAATTAAATATGAAATTTTATAACTCAGTCGAACTGCTGACTCAGACTCACTGATCGAATGCTCGACATGGTTATTTAATTTACCTTTTAGTTCTGTAATTACACGTACCCTTTCCTCGCCTTGATACTGATTATAATCTGCAGCGTGATACAAACTGTAGTGGCTTGTAAATTATATATTTTTACATACTGTAGCTCTTTTCTACAAACTAAACATTTAGCTGTAGCAATCCTATCATTTTCAACAAATAAATATAGATCTTCCCATAAAGATAAAAAGAGCAGAGGCGTAGATAGCTTCTCGCACTGTGATGTGCCCGGTTCGTCCATACTTATGTACTGTACCACTAACACTATACGGCTGAGGATATTGATAGGTATGTCAAAATCATTAAAAAAAACTTTTTTCGGAATTTGATCCTAGATTTAACAATTTGGAATGTCTGGAAACTTATATTCAACTTTTAACCACGCCATTTTCAGGTGTTGCAGATAACGTTTATCTGGACCTACAGTTAGAGTTATTAGATTTACAGTGTGATAGAGAACTAAGAGATAAATTTTTAAATAAGAAGGATGTGTGTGGCTTGTTGTGAAAAGTGTCTATAAAAGCCGTAGCCATCAGCATGTATGGCACTTCACGTGTTTACTACAAAGCGAGGCTGTCTCTTCGTATCCAGTCTACGACAGCGGCTCCCCACCTTCTGTGCTCTTACGTCACATGGTCTCTCCGACGTCACACGGTCTCTCTTACATCAAACGCCAGCCGGTTGGCCGACCCTATTCTATCTCTTCTTCTCATCAAATTTAGCCAAATTGATTTCCTCTCACCAATTCGATTCAGTATCTCTTCATTCGTGATTCAATCTATCCATCTCACCTTCAGCATTTTTCTGTAACACCACATTTCAAAAGCTTCTATTCTCTTTCTTTCTAAGCTAGTTATCGTCCATGTTTCACTTACATACAATGCCACGCCCCAGATAAATGTCTTCATAAACATCTTTCTAATTCTGATATCAATGTTTGAAGTGAGCAAATTTCTTTTCTTAAGAAAGTTCTTCCTTGTTTGTGCTAGTCTGCATTTTGTGTCCTCCTTACTTCTGGCATTGTTAGTTATTTTACTACACAAGTAACAATATTCATCTACTTCCTTTGAAACTTCATTTCCTAATCTAATATTTCCTGCATCACCTGCCTTCGTTCGACTGCACTCCATTACTTTTGTTTAGGACTTATTTATTTTCATCTTGTACTCCTTACCCAAGACTTCGTGCATACCATTCAGCAACTTCTCGAGATCTTCTGCGGTCTCAGATAAAATAACAATATCATCGGCAAATCTCAAGGTTTTGATTTCCTCTCCTTGGATTGTAATTCCCTCTCCAAATTCCTCTTTGATTTCCTTTATTGCCTGTTCTATGTAAACACTGAAAAGGAGGCAAGACAGACTGCAGCCGAGCCTCACTCCTTTCTGGATTGCTGCTTCCTTTTAAAAGCCCTCGATTCTTATCACTGCAGACTGATTTTTATTCAGATTGTAGATAATTCTTCATTCTTGGTATCTGATTCCAATCACCTTCAGAATCTCAAATAGCTTGGTCCAATCAACATTATTGAATGCCATTTCTAGATCTATGAACGCCATGTATGTGGGTTTGTCCTTCTTAATTCGATCCTCTAGGATCAGACGTAAAGTCAGGCTTGCTTCATGTGTTCCCACATTTCTTCTGAAGCCAAATTGATCACTCCCAACTCAGCTTCTACTTGCCTTTCCATTCTTCTGTAAATAATACGTGTTAAAATTTTGCGGGCATTGAGATACTAAACTAATGGTGTGGTAGTTTTCACACTTGTCAGCACCAGCTTTCTTGGGAATAGGTATAACAACATTCTGCCAATAATCGGATGGAACTTCTCCTGTCTCATACATGTTACACACTAAATGGAATAACCTTGACATGCTGGTTTCTCCCAAGGTAGTCAGTAATTCAGAGGGAATATCATCAATTCCAGGTGCTTTGTTCCTAGTTAGGTCTCTCACAGCTCTATCAAACTCTGACCTCAAAATTGGGTCTCTCATTTCACCTGCATCAACAGCCAAAATCACCTACATCTTGATACAACTGTTGGATATCTTCTTGCCATCTTTCTGCTTTATCTTCTTTCCTTAGAAGTGGCTTTCCATCTGAGCTCTTAATATTCATACACCTTAATCTCCTTTCTCCATAGGTTTCTCTGATTTTCCTGTATGCAGCATGGAAGCGAAATGAGTTTGCAAAAAAGAAGTAGCCAAAGAAAAGTTGGGAAATATTCACCCAGAAAGTAAAGGAAGATTTCAACAGTGGGAAAAATTATTACAGTATTTGGAACTGTAAGAAATTGTAGGAATGAAACAGTGGAACACCGCATTAGTGAATAATAAAACCAGAAGAGATAATGAACACACGGAAAGAATATTTCAGGGAATGCTCAATGTGAGAAACCAGACATGCAAAGAAGATATCCAGGCAGTAGAAATAGAAGAAGTAATAGAGAAGCAATCAGACATTACAGTGACAGAGGTGAAATGGGCAGTTGAAAAGATGAAGATGAGAAAAGCTATGGGAATAGATGAAGTAACCATAGAAATGATCAAGGCTGCAGGACCAGTGGACATATAGAATACATAAGTGTTGCACGGAGAGAGGAAACATGCTAGAGGATTGGGGAAAAGGGGTCATAATACCAACATTCAAGAAAAGGAGATAAGATATATGCAGTAACTACCAAGGAATCATCATCCTCTCCCATGCTGACAAGATAATGGAAAGGATATTGGAAATTGCTGTTCATACTGGAGATGGATGATGACATAAAGGCAGCAAAGGAAGATTAAAGAGGGGAAAGAATGAATGTAGTGTTGATTGTATGATCTGGGGAGAAGATGAGGTGGAGGTACAATAACAGCTGAATGATATGAATAGAGGGATTGAACAATGAGGATGGATGATCAACGTGGAAAAGAGCAAGACAATGGTGATGAGTAGATGAAGTAAAGAAGGAAAAGGAGCTATCAAAATGAGAGACAAGGAACTTAAAATAGTAGAACAATTCAAATACTTGGGAAGTGAACTGACAGAAAATGGAAAAATTGATATGTAAGTTTGTAGAAGGGTACAACTGAGGAGTGCCTTTTACCACCAGGTATGGAGATTAATATGGAATAAAGATGAAGGCTAAAGAAGTAATGTATAATGACATATGCAGCAGAAATCTGGACAAAGAGAGATGAGAGTATAGGCAGCTGAAATGAAGTTCCTGAGGAGAATGCTATAGAAGACAATGTGGGATAGAGTGAGAAATGAAGGCATATGGAAAGAGCTAAATGTGCAAAAACTGACAAACTAAAGCAGAACAGATTGAGATGGTTTGGACATATCAAGCAGATGAAAGAAGAAAGACTGCCAAGACAAGCACCCACTGGAAAGACAGACGGCAGGGAAGAGAGGATGAGGGAGACCAAGATTACAATGGATGGACTCTGTGAAGAACAGCACAGGACAACAGAACCTGGACTGGAACATAGTGTTGGATGTGGAATGGTGGAGAGACAAGACGAAGTGGAGAAGAACCATATTTGGCTCCACCTGGAGTAAACTGGAAAATTTGATAATGATGATTTTCATTACACTTTTCAGAACATGACTCTAATGCTTTCTTACTACAGGTGTATAACTTCAAGTGAAATGCCTACTATTGGAGTTGGATGTTCCATCTATAGGAAGGGCTACATATAGATGTTGTTATGTTTACTAACAACTTAGAGGTCAGCTTTCTGGTTTGCACATGAACATTCAAGATATCAACACAATGACACTACTTAGATGGATGATACAAAATGCTTTTTTAATAAGTATATCAGTCCTAGAATGCTGACCAGGGTGGTATGATACCTCAGACAACTTTGTTTTCTTCTGTACTTTAATTGCATATATAGACACAGCCTTCCCCACCTTGATGACCTCTAAAAAATGACAGAACTTTACATCACCCAGTAAGTGAGTGAAATTCACCTGGTGCTGTTCACAATGTGAGGCCGTTGGGGTAACATTGCACCCTGGTGAGCATAATCATGTGTAAAGTTTGTGTTGGTTAAACTTTAGATGTGGCCATTTCTGCAGTGGTTGTGTGGTTTACTGATTTTGTTAATTAAGTTCTGGGTAAAGAACTATCAACAGATAAAGAGTATGATAGAGACAATAATGTAAAGGATGATGTTGAACTCCAATATTACATCTGAAGAGAATGTTTCAAAAGATGGCTATGATGATATTCTTGACTCAACATCAGTAATCAAATGCAAAAATGGTCAAAAGTGACATTTTAAATCCTCCCACCCACTAAGTTCTAAGTCTTTCCTCCAGAATGCCTGCTCTTAATATAATATTGTAACTTCCTGGAGCAAAATATATGAAAATCAAGACTGTGACGTGGGAATGAACTTTCATCCTTATTCTTTTGACCAATATTGTAACCTATTTCAGATGTTGAGATATCAGAGTACCGTATCCAAAAACACAACAGAAATAATTAATTGCAGCAAAATTGACAGAGGGGTGGGAGGGTACGGTAGGGTAGTGGTAACGAGAAGAATCTATGGAGTGATGTGGCTTGCCAGGTAAATAGTAATGATCTCCAAAATATGGTGAGCAGTCTAGAGTAAAGAAAATGCATGAAGAAATCTCAGGATGGCCAACCAACCAACCAACCCCTGGCTTCCTGCAGGAACATACAATTCACAATCTTTTACTATATCAGATATTAAAGACAAACTTTTTTAACTGTAATTTTTCTAGCTTTACACATATTAAAAAAATGCTTTATCCTGATAATATCTTGCTACCTTTATGATCTATAAGTACTCATAATTCATAAGTTAATGGTATGTTTAAAAGTCAGACCATAATGCAGCACACATTTCATAAAGATGTTGAGATGGATTGATAATGAATTGACTTGGAAGCATAGTTTAAAACGTACCCGACATTCATCCTCCACCACTTCATAACGGAACCTCTGGTTTCCTCTTGGTGTTATTTCAGCATCATTCCATGCCAAGAGTTTAATACCCTTTCGGTAAGTACGCTTGACCGCATCAAAATAGGCAACAGAATTCTTGCAGTGATAGGTGAGATTCTGCTCTGCTGACTGTGATAAGAGTTGCAGGAAGCCCACCTGGTTACTGTCAGCCTTATATGATAGCTGGAACATAACAATGATTAAAAACAATATTTCATGTAGTAATTTATACAGACATATTCTTGAAATGCATAAAATATTCCCCAACTTTTTCATACCTTCCATTGTAACTTTTTTACAAAAATTCTCCAACGTGTACTTTATGGAAACACTGCAGGGAAATGTTTACTTTTATTTGTGGGTTATATGTGCATTTTCATGGTAGAAATTTCCAACAACTCTTGTTTTCTTCTGACTCCTAAGGTATAGGGTTTGTGAGGCTTAGGGAGCCTTTCATTTTTCCACCCTTTGTGCCATTCCCTTTCTTTTTTGATAACTTTACTTTTTGAAGTATCAGACATCTTCCATTTTCCCTCTGATTAGTGTTAAGAGAGGATGGTTACCCAGTTGTACTTTCTCTTACAAAAAAATAATCACCATCACCAACTTTACAACAAGTATAATTAACAGTTGTGCAGTAATATGAAAACATAGCCTTCCACTGTTGATACTATAGTACTGGTATCATGACGTACATTAGTTTCTGTGATAAACAATGTCCTTAATTAAGCAATAATCAAGAGACTGGTGAAATCTTGGAAATGCATTTGATCATAAGTAGTGTGCATTAAGTGCACTTGTCTCATACTGAACATTCGTAATTCACTCATATTTCCTCATGTTCCACTATAGAACCAATGTTAGTCTAGCTAAGAATTGAGGTTTTATTTAAACACTGATAATTAAAAAGGAAAAAAAAGACCGTTGTGAATCTTTTGTTTAAGTTTGAACTATTTACTGTATACTTTGTTAAAATAAAAAATAGTAAATTAAACTTTGTCTGTTTGTAAACAAAAAACACAACACTTAAAGAGTTTTACTCTAAACAATTTCCAATGTTCATACTCATGATTTTCAAGTTGGTACTGATTAGATATCTATCAGAGTCAAGTATATGGGTATTATTAGGAGTAGCATTATAAATATGAATTTATAAACTACTTTTATAAACAAAATCTTCCGTTCTGCACTGTATCTTGATTTCCTAAGTGGATTAGACCACTTACCTTCATGCCACCTTCCACGTCTCCAATCCATATTTCCTGGTCAGTACCAGTGTAAGTGATCTCAGGTGTCTTTGTAGGATTGGCCAAGACACAGGTTGCTTTCTTCTCCATATCACAGTACACCAGGATAGCATCTCGAACATCACCCTCATTGGGATCGACCCAGTAATCACCTAAAGATAGAAACTACTTGTGTAATGTATGATAACACCATTTTGAAATGAAAACATTCTGGATATAAGAGGAATGAATATGTGGCTAATACAAAACACATATAACTGTCCACTCAGGTCAAAGTTGTTATTGGGCCAATGACCTTAGATGTTGGGCCCCTTTAAACAACAAGCAAGCAAAGTTATTATTATCACACTATCATGCTTGAGCTGTGTTTTAGTTATAACTTGTGTGAGATTGCAGCAGGAGCAGGTGGAGCTAAGTAAGATAGAAATGGATAGGTCATAATATTGAATATACACTGTTTAGTATTCGCTATGCAAGGGAATCGTATCCTAATGTTTTTAACTGATAACCTTCAATTCTGAGCAAGAAATTTGAAAAGAGAGTGTGAATGATGACACACAGTGTTATGACTTACCGCTGGGCAGCTCTGGATGAGCAACAGACAAGTCACGACATGTCTTAGCTGGAGATGATTTCTGACCATCAGGCTTCTTGAAACGCTCAAAGGAGGACTTGAGATGCTCATATGCCTTGAGGACTAATTCTCGACGGCCTTCTTCACTGAGATCTGCTCCAAAGATTCGAGCTGGTTCATCACCACTTAGAGGGTCAGGTCCCTGAATTAAACAGAAGTGTTACACTATTTTAATAATTTTTTCTCCCAAACATTAGGGCTGTAAATATTCATTGGAAAAATGGTATAGCATGAAAATGTAAAAAGGGAAATGTCATAGTTATTTAGGTAAAACCCTATTAGGAAATGCCTGCTGGCAAGATGTAGTGTTTAGAGTGCACTATGTCTTCTGGTATGGGCTAGAATAAAATTATTATGTTCATTGATCTGTCTCAGTCTCTTCCTTGGCTTTGACAATATGAAAGTGGCTGAGGTATGAGTGATGCTAGTAATGCCATTCCTTATGCAGCCAGTCCCTGCTACGAATGGTGTGAAAATGTCGCTCGTAGGGTCAGTTGGTGCAGGCATTTCAGTGGGCTTGGCAGACTGATGTGCAATAGCAACTTCTGGCTCGGTGAGGAAAGCAACGGGAAACTACCTCACTTCTCATTTCCCTAGTACGCCTCTTCAGTGACACCTAGGCCATCTATGACAGCTAATTGTGAACCTGTTGAAAATCCAACCAGCCTTCGGGCTGAATACCCAACATACATATTAGGAATAATGATAAAGGTGTACAACTGATACCACATTCAGCAAATTGTATTCAATTTAACTTCACAGATTTCAAAAGAGGGTAGTTTGTTATTTTGTATGGGATTTAAATTAGAGAACTATTGCACATAAAATAACAGGGATGGAAGGACACACACAATAATATAAGAGGGGTAGCTAAGAAGAATGTTTACAGTAGTCCATGGGCGTGTGGAAGTGACAGGCAGAATGCAGACTTGCTAGGTAATTGTGGTGGGTTTAATGACTTTGGAAACTACCAGGTGAGCAGAATGTGAGTTGTCCATGAGTCCGGAGCTAGCTGGCAACTATGTGTTATCATTCTGAGTGAAACAGCTGCTAAAACTGAGCAGGTAGAGTAGTATGTTAAGAAAGCTACGTCTATTGAAATAGGCACAAGTATTCAATTCCACATTAAGTGTTTATTTATGACTCATATGTGTGTATAGAATTGGCTCATTATCAGGAGATTATTTAATCCTTCACAGGTGATGATGTATTACGGCTGAGGGTGAATGTTGAATTTTGGAAAGAAAAAAGTAATTTGATGTAAATACAACTAAGACTACCTAAATTACGGTATGTATTCATGTATAAAAACAACATATATTTTGGGTTTCGCTGAATTTCATCACTGATCTGTTCTAGGAACGAAGTTTTCTTATGTTGTGAAAATTTGTTACTACAAGAACGACACAAGTGTCACTGAACAATTTTACCAGTATAATGTAGTTTGAGAAATTGTTACTTTAATCACAGTTCACTAACTAAATACAAGGGGGACAAATAATAATAATCCTAAAAAGAAGCAAAGTACAGTTCTGAATGTTGTTATTACTGTAATAATTGTTCACTGAATAAATGCCACATGAAGAAGACAGAACAGTATTAATAATTTAGGGACCGAGCTCGACGGCTGCAGTCGCTTAAGTGCAGCCAGTATCCAGTATCCGGGAGATAGTGGGTTCGAACCCCACTGTTGGCAGCTCTGAAGATGGTTTTCCGAGGTTTCCCATTTTCACACTAGGCAAATGCTGGGGCTGTACCTTAATTAAGGCCATGGCCGCTTCCTTTCTACTCCTAGCCCCTTCCTCTTCCATTGTCGCCATGAGACCTATCTGTGTCGGTGCAACATAAAGCAACTTGTAAAAAAAAGAAAAAATAATAATTTAGGGGAGAAATTTCAGACAGCTTTCAAATGAATACAGGAGTGAGACAAGGTGATGGGCTCTCTCCTCTGCTCTTCAACTGTGTTCTGGAGAAAGTTATTTGAGAAAGGTGCAAAAATCTTAGTGAAGGTGTTGAGAATGGGATTAGACTAGGTTGTTAGAGCAAGAAATAACAATTGATTACTTAGCCTTCGCGGATAATCTGGCGATTTTTTCAAATTCACTTGATACAGCCAAAAATCGAATAAACCAACTTCAGATGCAAGTGGTTAAGGCAGGTCTCCAGATTTCATTTGAGAAAACATAGTTTGTAATAATTATCAAGGCAGCTCCCAGAAATCTACAGGTCAATTAGGGCAAAATATAACAGACAAAGAAATTCAAATACCTAAGCGAGTGGATAGAACCTAATATTTATGAGAAAGATGCATTCAAACCTAGAATCAACAGGACAGAAATGGCCTACCACCTAACCAAAGATATCTATAACGAACGGTTTATCTTTCAAATCCAAGCTTAGACATTACCGGTACTGTACAGTAGTTCAATCTGAAGCTCTATATGCAGCAGAATGCTTCTCAATGAATAAGAAAGATCTGGCAGAACAACTAGCAGCCAACGAAAGGAAGATTCTAAGGAAGATCTTGGGCCCAGTAAAAGGAAATGGAGATTATAGGAGAAGGGACAATCACAAACTATATCCACATATGGAGAAAATAAGACACTATTAGGAAAAGGAGGATTTCTTTCCACGGTCACTGAACATGAATGAGACCAGGAAGATTGTCCATTTGAATCTTTGCTTACTTTCTGAACAAGAAACACTAAAGGGCCTTGTTCACTGAGGTGTAAAAGGATTGAGGATCTTAGGGTACATGATGGCATCTTGCAATGTGACCCTTTAAAGAAGAAACTTGAAGGTCTACCGAGTTTTTGAACATAACCTACAATAAAGACAGGCAAGATGTGGACCGAAGAATGGAAGGGAGCTCACTAAAGGATGTGGGAGTATTGGGCAAGTGTTTAAAGCTCAGGACAGGAAACAGTTGAAATAGCATAGTCCATAGCTTGCTGAAACAAAAGAAAAAGGAGAAGATATGATTTTATGTCTGAAACACTTGGGAGAGACCATGATGCAATTCTAGGCCTTTTTATTTTCTTATTTGTGTTTCCATAAATACCAGTTTCCTTCATTATTATCTCAAAAATCTCATTATCAAAGAAAAGATAAAAATACTCTAGTGGATGGTAATATAGGCCCCTGCTAAATATTATGTGTAGGAATCCTAGTTGATGGACTAGATCAAAACTACTCACGTCTATCCAGGCAGAACAAGGTGCATGTGCACTATCATTTGTATGGTCACTTGTGTCACTTTCACATTCACTACCACTGCTGGAAGATATCTTGGGAAATTGACCTTCTCTGTCACTAAATGACACTTTGCTGCCACTTTCATTAATTATTGCCTCTATCTCATCACTTGTTCTTAATTTTCTTTTAACCATTTTGCCAAAAATGCAGGAAGGAAATGGAAAATATAAACTACAATAATCTTCAGTTGCACACGGTCGAAAAACTCAGCTGATAACTCACAATGAAATGTACCTAATATAGTCATAATACCAGCTTTCAGCTTTAAAATGCTTGGAAGGACAGCTCATGTCATCTGTTGACTATTCATGTAATCATTTGTTCTCAGATAGCCAGTAACATTTTGAAGTATTGTGCAAGCCCATATATGGGTTTCCTCCTGCAAGGATATGGACAGGCAACCCATATATGGGTTTTCATATGGATAAAGTTAAAGAAAACTTCCCTGATGATTGGGCTCCAAGTTGTTCTGCTGTTCATAAATTCATAAACAAATTTTGAGAAATGAGAAGTTTTTGAGATAAGAAGTGAAGACGATGATGCACAGTGCTCACCGAAGTAGTTCTCGATGACCTTGGGCATAAATTAAAAGAAAGTATAAAATGATTCAAACTTTCAATACTATTAAAATAAGAAATATAAGTTTACAAGTTAATATGAGAAGGGCATCTGATTCAGAAAGTGATGGAACCAACTAGAGGGAAGAATATTTTGAATGTGGTGCTGGTAAAAACCAAATAAGCTCTATAGAGAAACCAAAGTAATAGATGTTATTAGTGATCACGAAGCTGTTTTTGTGGTAGTTAAAAATAAATGTGAAAGAAAGGAAGATATTAAAATTAGGACTATTAGGCAGTACCATATGGTTGATAAAGCAGGCATGAGGCAGTTTCTAAAAAGTAACTATGATCGGTGGAAAACGGTAAATAAAAATGTAAACAGACTCTGGGATGGGTTTAAAGCAATTGTTAAGGAATGTGAAAACTGGTTTGTACCTTTGAAGGTGGTAAGAAATGGTAAAGACCCACCTTATTATAATAGAGAAATAAAGAGACTAAGAAGGAAGTACAGACTGGAAAGAAATAGAGTTAGAAATGGCTGTGGAAGTAAGGAAAAATTGAAGGAACCTACTAGGAAATTGAATCTAGCAAAGAAGGCAGCTAAGGATAACATGATGGCAAGCAAAATTGGCAGTCATACAAATTTTAGTGAAAAATGGTAAGAGTGTGTATAGGTACTTTAAGGCAGAAACAGGTTCCAAGAAGGATATTCCAGGAATCATTAATGAACAAGGGAAGTGTGTATGCGAGGATCTTCAAAAGGCAGAAGTATTCAGTCAGCAGTGTCTAAAGATTGTTGGTTACAAGGGTAATGTCCAGATAGAGGAAGTGACTAATGCTAAAGAAGTATTAAAATTTATCTATGATAACAATGACATTTACAGTAAGCTACAAAAGTTGAAAACTAGAAAAGCAGCTGGAATTGATAAGGTTTCAGGGGATATACTAAAGACAATGGGTTGGGATATAGTACCATATCTGAAGTACTTATTTGATTATTGTTTGCATGAAGGAGCTATACCAAATGAATAGAGAGTTGCTATAGTAGCCCCTGTGTATAAAGGAAAGGGTGATACGACATAAAGCTGAAAATTACAGGCCAGTCAGTTTTGGGAAAGCATTCTTTCTGATTAAATGAGACATGTTTGCAAAATTAATAACTGATTTGATAGGAGGCAGTTTGGGTATAGGAAAAGTTATTCAACTGAAACTCAAACTTGTAGGATTCCAGCAAGATATAGCAGATATCCTGGATTCAGGAGGTCAAATGGTCTGTATCGCGATTGACCTATCTAAGGCATTTGATAGGGTAAATCATGGGAGACTACTGGCCAAAATGAGTGCAATTAGACTTGACAAAGAGTGACTGACTGGGTGGCTAAGTTTCTAGAAAATAGAACTCAGAGAATTAGAGTAGGCGAAGCTTTATCTGTCCCTGTACTAAGAGGGGAATTCCTTAAGGCAGTATTATTGGACCTTTATGTTTTCTTATATACATCAATGGTATGTGTAAAGAAGTGGAATCAGAAATAAGGATTTTTGCAAATGATGTTATTCTGTACAGAGTAATAAATAAGTTAAAAGATTGTGTGCAACTGCAAAATGACTTCGATAATGTTGTGAGATGGACAGTAGGCAATGGTATGATGATAAACAGGGTTAAAAGTCAGGTTATGAGTTTCACAAATAGGAAAAGTCTTCTCAGTTTTAGTTACTGCCCAAGGGTACAGATCTCTGCACATGGTTATGAGGGTATTTAGGGGTTGTAGTAAGGATGTTGATTAATTCGAGTACATTCCTATTTCATTAAAATTGGTACCGGTTTTGACCAGTACTTTTAGTCATCATCAGCCGATCACAAATAGGCGTAAAACAATGCACAGATAAATAAATTGCGAAGTATAAAGAATTCTGTAGGTTGCTGATAGTGAAGCACTCAAATCTTTAGGGAGTACTGTGTGTTGAAAGATACACAGGTAAAAATATGAAATGATACTGTCAGATGCAGTTTAAGAAGCACTATAACACTTGTATTTATCAGCTGCAGTTTATAAGGCACTGTAAAATTTTAAGGATACTGCACATCAATCATGAACGTTAGTAAGGCATAAGCGTTAGAGAGCACTGTACGGCAAGAAGTCCATAATCAATTATGTATCCAACTATAGTACTGAGCAAATTCTTGAAGAGTTCAATTGCAGTTTATGAGACACTGTATAATTTTAGGGAATAGCACTGCCCATCGATAGACCCAAGAATTATGAAGAAGCTGCTGATTAAATACGCAAATGTACTACTGAGAAAGTTCCCAAAGAGTAGATTAGCATTGTGCTTCTAAAAGTCTGTTAAGTTAGATATGTTAGAGGGCACTGTGTGTGAAGAAGTCCAGAATCAAATGTAACCCTGCCTCATTCAGGCATCTGAAGGCTGTCCTCTAGCTGCCAGGAAAAGGTTGTTTTTTTTTTTTTTTTTGCTAGGGGCTTTACGTCGCACCGACACAGATAGGTCTTATGGCGACGATGGGATAGGAAAGGCCTAGGAGTTGGAAGGAAGTGGCCGTGGCCTTAATTAAGGTACAGCCCCAGCATTTGCCTGGTGTGAAAATGGGAAACCACGGAAAACCATCTTCAGGGCTGCCGATAGTGGGATTCGAACCTACTATCTCCCGGATGCAAGCTCGCGCGCCTCTACGCGCACGGCCAACTCGCCCGGTCCAGAAAAATGTATGGCCTGGCGTAGCCGCACAGCATTCATGAATGGGGTCAGTTGGATCTCGGTGATCAAGTAATCATTCTGTTCCTGGTTCAAGACCCACCACAAATCCGAGCTAGCACGTCAGCTTACGTCTTCTGATTCTGGATAATATCTTATCCAATGCATCGTCATACTCTGTGGGATACCTTAGAGTCATCCAGCCTTTGTTGCAGTTCTATTTCCTTGTTCAATGAGAGCAACAACTGACTCATGGATGTGAGGTCCTTGGTGGGCTGTAGTTCCCAGCAATTTGATTAATTTGTCTGCTATTGCTGCCAGTGGAGTGAAAAGAACATTTGAAGTAAATTTGAACCGGCCACCTTTCCACTGTAAACCTGAGTCTGTACCCCCTGGGCTATGGAGCTTCACAAACAAGCACGCACATCACATCTATTAGTCTGGCTGCAACCTTCTACCTCGTTCGCATTTAAGACCATTTACAGGAAATGGTGCTATCTAATTGCTTCCCATGATGGAAACTTCCACACTGACTGGCAAGGAAAAAGTGTATTACTTTAATTTCTTATATCAAATCTTAATTTATTCCACTAACATGTATTAGTTTTCCAATAATTTCAATTTTACAAAAGCTAGAAGTTTGGAGAGAAAATACCAAAACATGTTTCACAAGGCTACATTTTGTAACTGAAATTTTTCAGTTTTTAAAGTTTTCTTTTCAGTTGGTTGTTATCAACTGTTATTAAATATATAGCAAAAAAAGTTGATGTTTGTTCTGCACTCCATGAGGACTTTCGTTACTAAAAGCAGATGTTTCCACCCCTAGCATCTATGACAGCCTGTAAATGCTCAGGTATACTGTTCACAAGTTGTTGAATGGCCTCTTCTGGGATGCAATCCCACTCCTCCAGCAACAATGTTCTCAGTCATGCTAGGTGTTTTCACACTGACACTCCTTCCAAGCACATCCCACGCATCTTCAATGGGGTTTACGTCAGGACTACGTGTGCTGGCCAATCCAGGGTTCGAATACCAATTTTTCTGCAGATACTGCACAACGCAGTGACTGGTATGGCTGCGGGCGTTATCGTGCATTAGCATGAAAGGTACAAAGGGCATCACATGGTCCACCAGAATCTCTTTGATGTACTTTTGGGCATTGAGCATCCTGTGATTGATGAACATCAACTCAGTGTGAGCCACATTGTTAATGCCACCCCACACCATCCCTGAGCTGCCTCTCTAAATGGAGTCCGCAAGGAGAAAGCAATGACACTGTACCTCTCTCCAGACTTTCTCCACACTCTTCCTCTTCCATCAGGAGACCTGAGATTAAAATGATTCTCGTCAGAGAAGAGAACAGAATAGAGGGACACTGCTCCTGGGTCCATCCCAGATGCAGCCTCGTGAAATGGAGATGTGTCTCTCTGTGTTGTCGTTCAAGTAGGGGTCCATGTGCAGGTCTCCTGGATGAAAGATACACTTCTTGCAACCTCCTTCTTACTGTTCTCTCACTCCCCTCACATGTCTGACCATTTGATTTTATCCTGGAGTGCTATGGTATGGCAATCTGCAGTAAGTTGGAAGTTGGCCAGCACACATAGTCTTGATATAAATCCCATTAAATATGTATGGGATATGCATGGAAGGAGTATCAGACAGCGTGACACCACCACCGTGGCACAACTGAGGAGGAGTGGGATTAAATTCCGGCACAAGCCATCCAACAACTTGTGAACAGTATGTCTGAGTGCTTACTGGCCATCATAGACACTAGGGCTGGTGGAAACACCCATTTCTAGTGACCAGTGTTTTCATGGAGTGCACTATAAACATTAACTTTGTTTAGGGATACACTTAATAACAATTGACAACAATCAACTAAAAAGAAAACATAAAAAAAAAAAATGGAAACATTTCAAGAATCTTGGAAACTGATACATTTTAGTAAAATAAATTAAGATTGTACATAAGTAATTATAGTGATCAGTAATGTTTAATTGCCTCCTGAGTATTGAACTAGGAATGACAGCATCATGGTTGCATGTGACAATGCTCATCACTGTACAGTTGGACTTAGGATTTTTTCATTGCTCTTACTTTCTGTGATGGCAAGTGTATATACCACTCAGAAATACAATTACACAATTAATTGCCATTTTGTAGGTTACAATAGGAAGAAATAAACATAAATATTCTATAACATAAATTTTTCATGGTGGCGAATGCCTATAGCTATTTATCTCCCAGAAAGCTTTAACTCACTGACAGCGAAGAAAATTAATTTTATATTTGTCCGTATCTTCTTTCCTCCTCTTCCAATGCTAACCTGTAATTGTTTTTATCCTAGCATGTGTTCCTTTCTCTAAATAACTTTATTTGTCACTTGCTTGTTCCTTTCCAAGCCGGCCCAGTGGTGTAGGGGTAGTGTGCCTACCTCTTACCCGGAGGCCTCGGGTTCAGTTCCTGGCCAGGTCAGGGATTTTTATCTGGACCTGAGGGCTGGTTCGAGGTCCACTCAGCCTATGTGATTAGAATTGAGGAGCTATCTGATGGTGAGATAGCGGCCCCGGTCTAGAAAGCCAAGAATAATGGCCAAAAGGATTTGTCGTGCTGACCACATGACACCTTGTAATCTGCAGGCCTTCGGACTGAGCAGCGGTCGCTTGGTAGGCCAAGGCCCTTCAAGGGCTGTAGTGCCATGGAGTTGGAGGGGGGGGGGCTTTATTTGTTCCTTTCCAATATTTGTATTCACCCATTAGGTTCTTTTCCTCTTTTTGTGTTACTGTTTTTCTAGTCTTTTATCACCTGCATTCATCTTTTTCTTATTTGTTCTTTTTTCCTGTTTTTATTCAGATTTCTTCTTATCCCACACTTGGTAGATCAAGATTGAAGATCTGTCATGATGGCCCCCAAAGGATTGTTTAAATGAAACTGGGAAGCAGAAACAAGCTCGTCAAAGGCTGAGAAGAACTGGGACTGATAAGCTGAGTGCCTTTCTACTTGAACATGGTAATGTATGATGTAGAGATTATTCTTGTCCTTACATATTTTCATATTGGTCTTTGTTTTTTCTTTTTTTTTTTCTGTTACTCCCTTGTTTACAGCTGACCTATCATTGCGTTTATCCTATTATGTGTTACTATTTAACAAAATAGATTTATTAGTTTTTTAACCATATTATTACAAACTAGTGCTTTGCCTGCAGCTTCGCTCGTGTCATAGTTGAGTTATGTCCTATTATATTATTTTAGTTCCCATTTTCTTTTGAAGTCCACCAAACCAACCTCATGTGTTCATCGACTTTCATAAGAAATGTAAGACACAAACGTAAACAATGTGTTTTCCCGTCCTGGCTTCGGCCGGAATTGAGAAGTTTCACGTGTATTCCGAGTTTTCTGTTAAATGAAATTTTCTTGGAGAACACCCTATCATAACAGTAACTTCTATTATTTTTTTAAATGCTTCACACGTAATCTAGTGCCATTGCACAACTTAGGTGGTTTGAGGTTACATGACAACATTACAGGTGCTCCTACTTTCAAACGAAGTTTGCGAGATGGGGATCCTGGAGGATTAAGAGTATTTAGGAATTCTACTGGATAAATGACAGCATTGTCTGTTTGTAATACTGTGTCGACCAATTTATACTCTATTTCTTCTGCATCAAAATATGTAAGCAATGCTTCATTTATTTCATTAGCCGTCTCATTAAAGTAAATCTGCAAAAATCCAGGATCTTGATGAGCATTTGGCAATAGACTGCCTATGGAATGCTAAATTTGACCTTGTACTTTGAAAGTTGGCATAAAGCCGGGTTGGATGACTTGCTTAGCACCTAAAGATGTCATTTGAAAACAGCTGCTATATTTTCTAATTTGATAAAAAAAATGACCATGATCTGGATGGGCACCCATTAGTAACTGTACAATGGTTCACAGTGGTGGCAGCTGAACCTTGCCAGAATCGCAACACATGCCTGGTGTTTCATCTTTCCACTTGAGAGCATTGCAGAATTGGCATTTATGGATCTTTGTACCAGTGGTTATCAAGCTGTTATCTTCCTAATTAATTTCAGGATCGTAAGACATCCCGGAACGAAACTTAATTTTACATGGACGCAATCGTCTTTCTTTTCGGACCCCAGGATGATGTTTGAATTGTCCTGCGATATTCGCGATTATTTTGCTGGTGTGTAGCTGCCACTGCTCTATGAAACTCTGGATTATTTTTCAGGTATGTCGGTACCGCTGCTCTATGAACCTTGGGGTTATTCTTTTGGTACGTAACTGCCGCTGCTCCATAAACCTTGAGATTATTCTTCTGGTACGTGTCTGCTGCTGCTCTATGAACTTTGGGATTTTTCTTTTGGTATTTACTTGCAGCAATGGTATGTGCGGAAGGATTATTCTGTAAAAATGTGGCTGCTGCTATTTTAAATTGTATTTTTCTTGTAGCATTTGAGTATCGAGTACAACGTTTTTCAGAAACTTTTGTAACAACGAATGAAGCACTCGTTTCTTCGCACAGACATTCATATACAGTTCTTCAAAATGTCCGTTAGAGAGATTACCAGTAAATCACACTCTTTTTATGGTATTAGCTTCATCACTTAATGTCCAGTATAACTTTTGATCACGATAAACTTCAAAGTGGAATGGAAATATGTTGCCGTTAACTCACATGTTCCACTATAAGGTGAATCTTCTGACACGAGAAGTCGGCACTCTTCTGAGGAGGAATAGTTATTACCAAGATGATTTTTGGACAAAATGGAGACAACTTATGAAACAATAGCTTCACGAACTTCTTTATGCCGTAACTGAGTAGAATATAAAATGTAAGAAAGAGATCTAAATAGACATGCACCGTCACCTATAATAGAAACAATGTTATGTGGCAACACTTCACCATTAATGTTTAGATAAGTTACTGTCATTATGCTGTGTGCGTGAAAAAGATGTTATCGTGCTGCAGTCTGTTATTTAGCTGTCTCTTTGAAATATCACACATCAGTACATTGAATCTTCTATGAAATGTTGGTACTCTTCTGAGGAGGAGTAGTTATTAGCAAGGATTGCCAAGGTTCAAACCCTTATTGCTCAAGAGTTCTATCAGACTCACTTCATTACTGGTCGACAATATTATGCAAGTTGCCTCCTTCGTCAGTGACATATTTTTGAACCATAGACGCATGCGCGCGCCAAACTGGTATGCTTTCGCCTAGCCTGTTTTACCAGTTGTATGGATGAAACAATTCATTTAAACTGTAAGCGGCTGCATAACTAAGTAACAAAATATAAAACTGTAATAAATCTCATTGATAAAACAATATTCCTGTGTCAAAAAAGGCCGCCAACAGGCAGATTCGAACCTGCGTTCTTGCAGTCTGTAGTCCATTGACTTAATGCAGTTTGGGAAAAAGTGAATTTGATCACTATACATTTTTTCCAGCACAAATCGTTTTAATTTGTTTGTGATTGTTGATACGGGGCATTTTGCCGGTTTTTAAAAAACATTCACGGTAGCCGAAGTAACACTACATCAAAGCAAACTTCGTTTCTTGAGTTATTTATATGGCGGCCGAAGTTACCCCAAAACACGGGGTAACTCCGGCCACTCTTTCGACAATCATTATTCATTACTGTATTATGATGAGAATTATGTTCATATTTAAAAATGAAGAACAAACATGGCAGAATTTATATTATATTTTTCAGAAAATTAGAGGGAATATTTCACATTTTATTTTTTAAAATATACGAAAAAGTGACCGAAGTTACCCCATTTTACGGTATGCGTTGTAAAGGTTCTTGCCCAGTATTCCATCAGTATTCACTATAAAATGGACAGTGTGTCCAATTATTCAGAGTGTAGACTTGTCTTGTCTTGTCTTAATAAATACCATAGATCCTATCTATAAATTGTGAAGTTTATCTGTTGCTTGCTCACACACTGGTCTGACCCTCAGAAAAGAGGTCAGTCTATGAAGTGTGGAGTCACCTTGACCACCAAATGAGCAAGAGACTGGTAAAGTCATGAACTACCATATACTGGTACCATGTAGATTTCACTTGATTGTACAAATCAGTCACTGTAGACCACTGTTCCAGCCAAGCAGGTGAGAAGTTCCATTGTTTCATTTGTATTTGTCTTCCATGATTTGAGAGGAGAGCATGGCATTTAATGATGATGTTTACCATCCCAAGACTAGTAGTCAGCTGAAGATACAGGGTAGTTATCAGTACTCAGAAGATATTTCCATGCCAGATGCATCACGAAATAGCACATATTATCTGTTGAGCAAATGTCACCTGGGAAACTGGAATTGTAAAATGATGATGATGATGATGATGATGATGATGACGTAAATTTTAGTAGTCAAATTTATAAAGAGTTAGTAACAATGTGTGGTGAAAGGGGTTATTAGTTTTCTATGGTTAACTATATAAATTGACTAGCAAGATACCTGTGCTTTGCTACGGTGTTGTACTGAAATTCATAATTGAATGCTTAATGTTTTATATATAATCCATCGAAATTCGCGATCTGACTCGTTTTCTGGGAGAATCCACCAAAATTCATGATCTGACTCGTTTTCTGAGAGATTTTTCAATCTTTCTTTCCAGCAATCGATTTCGTACTTGCCGGGCTAGGTCCAGGTATTCCACCCAGTCAGTTGGGTCCCTAAATCTTTACCATCTTTTCCTATGAGCATTTTTAATATGGGTCAAATCCTTGAGGAGATCCGGTGTGGTGTCATTTTGGGTACCTTGGCAGTACTGAACCCGCGGCCAGACTGCATTCGTAGTCATTACCCGGACAGGACCCATTCCCAGCACAGTCCGCACATTTGGACGATGGTCCAAGTTGTTGTTATTATTATTATTATTATTATTATTATTATTATTATTATTATTATTATTATTATTATTATTATTATTATTATTGATGGCCTGGAACCCACAGCAAGATGCAAGACCACTACTTGGCCATAAATTACATCCTCTACCATTGTCATTGCTGACAATGTGGCTAGCACCATCGTCACGCGTAGGCAAGAGCGCGAGATTTCTGGCGACACGAATGATATACTTCCGTGAATTATTGACCTTATTATAGAGGTGAACAATTGCACGGTCAATATCATTCATATCATTTATTTCAAAGGTGTATAAATTTTTATTTATATGCCATGAGAATCTACTGTAATCTAACTTTATGTACTCCAAAGGAAAAGATGGTTCTTGAAAACGAACCCAGGAAAGATTAGAAATGATCAGTTTATGATCAGAATAAGTACATTATGAACAGTAAGATCAATAGTCTCAACTCCTTTTTTCACCCCACTGCCGTTAAATTGATTTACCCCGCCCCCCAAGAAAAGAAGACATGTTTCCTTATGTTTAAAGGAGATTCCAAATACCAATGTACAAGTCTGTTACCTTCAGTTCTGAGATATAAGTATCCCCATAAAAGAATTCACTTTTTTTCACTTCCTTTCACACTCCCCCCCCCCCCAAGTGAATTTCCTGTTAAACATACTTGTCTCTTTAATAGTAAAGGATCTTCTAAATACCTATTATCACGACTCTAACATCTTCAGTTTTTGAGATATGTGTCCACATAAAAGGAATTTAACTGCTTTTCACCCCCGCCCCCAAAATGATTTCGCCCCAAAACGCTTTTTTCTTTGTTTTTAAAGGAGATCCAAATATCAATTTTTATGTCTGTAACAACTTTAGTTTTTATTAGATGTAAGTATCCTCATACAATTAATTCAATTAATTTTTCAATTTTTACTCCCCCCCCCGGATTGGATTTTCCGAGAATACGTGTTTCTTTACTTTTAAAACAGATTCTAAATACCAATTTTCACGTCTGCAAAATCTTTCGTTTTTGAGATAATAGTATCCTCATACAAATAATTCAACTGATTTTTCAATTTCTCTCCTCCCTTTAGGTGGTCTTCCGAAAACAAAAAATACGTATTCCTTTATTTTTAAAGGAAATTCCAAATACCAAATTTCATGTCTGTAACATCTTTAGCTTTTGAGATATCAGTATTCTAATTAAAATAATTCAACCCCCTTTTTCAGTCACTTTTACCCCTCCACCCAAGTGGTTTTTCAGAAAACAAAAAATACATGTTTCTTTATTTTCAACAGAGATAAAAAAAATACTTTTTTTCACTTCGGTAGCATGTTAAGTTTTTGAGATATACTGTAGAAATGCTCATTTTAAAATTTCACCCCCATTTTAGTTCCCCTTAAGTGGAATTTCCAAAAACAAATCACCTATGTTTCTTTACTTTTACAGGAGATTCCAAATACCAATTTTTATGTCTGTAACATTTTACGTTAGTCTTTCTAAAAATTCACCCCAATTTGTCACTCCTGTTTAACCACCATTAATTAGATTTTCCAAAAACAAAAATACGTATTTCTTTATTTTCAAAGGAGATCCCAAATACCAATTTTCAGGTCGGTAATAACTTCTGTTTCTGAGATGTAAGTATCCTCGTCTAAGTCATTCAACCCCTTTTTCACCCCTCCTATTGGGATTTTCCAAAAAAAAATGTATTTCTTTATTTTCAAAGGGGATTCTAAATACCAATTTTTACTTTAAAAGTTTTGAGATATATACACTCATTTTAAAAATTCACCCCCTTTCAACCCCCCCCCCATTAATTGGATTTTCCAAAAACAAAAAATATGTGTTTCTTTATTTTTAAAGGAGATCCCAAATACCAATTTTCAGGTCCGTAATATCTTCAGTTTCTGAGATATAAGTATCCCCATTAAAGGCAGTCAACCTCTTTTTCACCCTTTTGCACCCTTCCTATTGGGATTTTCCAAAAACAGACAATATGTGTTTCTTTATTTTTAAAGGAGATTCTAAATACCAATTTTTACATGTATAAACTTTAAAGGTTTTGAGATATAGATACACTCATTTTAAAAATTCACTCCCTTTTCACCCCCCATTAATTGGATTTTCCAAAAACAAAAAATACTGGTTTCTTTATTTTTTAAGGAGATCCCAAACACCAATTTTCAGGTCTGTAATATTTTCAGTTTCTGAGATATAAGTATCCTCATTGAAGGCATTCAACCCCTTTTTCACCCCCCTTTCACCCCTCCTATTGGAATTTTCTGAAAACAAAAAAAAAATCATGTTTCTTTATTTTTAATGAAGATTCTAAATACCAATTTTTACATCTGTAAACTTTCAAAGTTTTGAGATATAGATACACTCATTTTAAAAATTCACCCTCTCGTTAATTGGATTTTCCAAAAACAAAAAAAATGCCTGTTTCTTTATTTTTAAAAGAGTTCAAAAGTACCAATTTTCAGGTCTGCAATATCTTCATATTCTGAGATATAAGTACTGGTATCCTGATTAAAGACTTTCAACCCCTTTTTCACCCCTCCTATTGGGATTTTCCAAAAACAAAAAAATACATGTTTACTTATTTTTAAAGAAGATTCTAAATACTAATTTTTACTTCTGTAAACTTTTAAAGTTTTGAGATATAGATACACTCATTTTAAAATTTCACCCCCCTTTTCACCCCCTTAGCAATAGAATATCCAAAAATCCTCTCTTAGCGAGCACCTACATCTTAATATGAATGTATCCCCTAAATTTCATTTCTTTATGTCCAGTAGTTTTGGCTCGGCGATGATGAATCAATCAGTCAATCAGTCAGTCAGTCAGTCAGTCAGTCAGGACAAGTCTTTTATATATATAGATTAATAACCAGTGTAGACGATGTTATACACCAACCAAACTGCTACACAATTGCAAGTTACTGTAAGAAGACCGTTTTAAAGAGCAGGCAGAAAGGTCTATTCAGAAATGTAGTGTGAGAAGAAATTGTAATGGATATTAAAAGCTGTAATTTATATGGAATTCAGACAGCTAAGGGTAATTTTTATGGTAGAAGTAGGAAGCAATTAAAACACAATTGCTGTGGTTAAAAAGCAAAGAACCTTCAGTAAGTTACTTTTCCACTTACCTTTTCTTGGCCTCTGTTTAGGAAAGCAGCAACTGCAGCTGCATCAAAGCCCAGTGAATCACCTGGCTGGCCTGGTGGTCCAGGAGGACCAGGAGGCCCAGGAGGACCGTGGCGCCCTTCTTCTCCTGATGGGCCTCGAGGACCAGGCGGTCCAGGAATTCCTTGTATACCAGGGTTCCCATCTCGACCTGGCATACCTGATACACAAATAAACATGAGGTGAACTTGTGGACCACTGCAATTCAAATTAAGTTGAGATAACAAGAATAGAATGATAGTAATTTAAAAATTCAGCAAGTAGTGCCCAGTTTATGATTATTATTAATGTTGGTGATGATCAAAAATGGATTATGCATGAATTAAATTAGTAATAATCACCGACTGTTCAGTCCAAGAACTTGTAGATGGTGGGATAACAATTTGGCTTGAACCTCAGTTCAATCATTTGGTGGACTATGTTAACCCTTAACTATGGACATACATTTTCAGTGACATCAACATGGAAGTGAGATCACAGAGACTGCATCAAAATTAATGTGACTATGAAAGAGACGGTTAATGAGAGAATTTCCTAGCTGTTTTCATTTGAATAATTACACTTTATTCAACCCAAAACCACAACATTTTCCATTTGTTAATTTATAGAACCCTCATACCTTCAGATTTCAGTTGCAGCAATTTACTTTACTCAGGATGCACTGTTCTATTTAAACACACATATCCTTTACACTATCAACAAATATGGACCCTAGCTTGGGTATTAAAGATGTTTGATAACCACACATGAAACTGATCTCTTGTTGGGATGGAAATTACAACCACTGAACTTGGCCCTCATTGTTACTGTCACTCAACACATTCAAAGCAGATCTTCCTTGTACACTACAAGCACACTGGTTTTTCGCTCTGTAACCTTGTAATATGTTTTTCTCTTCTTTCCTAGTGGGCACAGATGACAAGTTATCCGTTTTTCAAGCTTCTCCTTGGCAATGATGGTACACTCCTCAGGGATGCTCATAATTCAAGAGATAGTGCCTTGTATATCTCTTGGGATCCTGGGGTTTAATAACCTTCTTATCATGTGTGGCCTAATGTGTTGAGCAACAAGTTCTTTCAGAAAATGTTGCCTGGTCATTTGGGGGCTCCCACAATAGGACTGATGCAAGATATTCACATTCACAGCTGCAGTATGGACGATACGAAAGAAGACTGCCATCGGCCACCTTCTTGTTCTTCTACCTGTGCAGTAGTTGGCTGACATCTGATCCAAAGTATCTACTCCAGACTTCATAGAATTATAAATATGAATCATCTCTTCCTTCCCCATGTCTGCATCTGTTGCTTTCCCATGGTGCACAAAACAGCCTTGTTTCTTTTCAGAACATGTGAGAGAAGAGTTATGTCATTCGTGAAGCCATATTCAGAGGAACTGACTTTTCTCTGATTGGAAAGAAAGAAGTTAATTGGAATTTCCTTCTTGCTCTTCCTTGCTGTCCCAACATATGTGAGTCTCCTTTTTCTGAGCTCCTGAACAAGCTCTACTAAGGTGAACCAACTGTCAGCTGTTATATGCCTATTTGTGCCCTGTATTGGTTCCGATAAATGAAGAACTGCGTGAGTTAGTTTTGAAAATTTCGCTCAGTTTTTCAAAGGCTTGTTCAGACATTCTGAATTTACATGGTCCTCTGAAACCTATTAGCATCATCTACTGTTGCATTTGTGCCAATGGAGTAACACCTTTGAGAGTTATGAATCAGCATATTCAGAAGCTCAGATATGGGTGCAGTAGGATCTGTCTCTCCCCGCTGGATTCTGTCTTCAGGGTTGTCAAAACACAGGCTGCACAGAAGAATGGAAAACCTCATACCTGACATCACAACATGAAATATTTCTCGGCTGAAAAGACTGACGTGATGTCCTCTTTGTTAGATTTTAAAATCGCCGAATAAATAAGGAGGCATAGAAAAACTTTCATTTCAACCGCATCAACATTTTGTAATTCTGGTTGGTAAACTTTTGGTAATTACTTCTTATTGCACTCAGTTTCACATTTGTCCATCGCACTAATAAGTTCACCACTTCTTCACTAAATGTTAGTGTCTATGCCATAACAGAATCCACACTGTTTCCAACTCGAGCTGAAGCTCGCAAACTGGCAAGGTGAATCACGATATTGTGACGAGGTGTACACACATTCTGTGGAGGTTCCGAAGATGACCATTTGTATCTATTTCTACCATAAAAGCACTTAGAACGTGAATCATCAGGCAGTAGGATGGACTTTTCATCTTCTTCTACCTCTCCTGTCTCAGTATCGGTATTGTGATCACTCTCTGTTTCGTTATCACCATCGTTCACATCACTCGTGTCTTCTTCAAACGACTCAGTAACTGTTTCTTCCTAATTTACATCACATGTTTGGACACTCGCCAATGTACCTGCATGCTGACTCATTGCTGCACACAGCACTATTAACTGACGACTGTTTCAAACCATGGACATGCGGTCACCGAGGCCGTTATGAAACTCATCAGCTTGTCATTGCGGCTGCATGGTTACTTATGACAGACAAGATACTGTAAATGCAGTGAAGAAGTCTTCTTAAAATAGAAAGGTACTGTAAGCAAATATACTGGGAGGGCGATAAGCGAGGTGTGGCACTTGTTTATTTTTCCACCGCGGTCATGTTGACCGCACGTCCATAGTTAAGGGTTAAATAGTATATGGCTTAGTCAGTGTAGAGCCATGTTCATGCTAGGTTACACTTTCATTTTTGCCTCAAACTGGACTGTGCCTTACCTGCTTATTACACCTTATTTAATAATGGTATCTTGGCAATTTAATAATAATAATAATAATAATAATAATAATAATAATAATAATAATAATAATAATAATAATAATAATAATAATAATAATAATAATAATAATAATAATAATAATAATTTTACATCCTGCTAAGTACATTTTATGGTTTTCACAGATGCCCAGGTGCCGGAATTTTGTCCCGTGGGAGTTCTTTTATGTGCCAGTAAATCTACCGACACAAGGCTGATGTATTAGAGCACCTTCAAATACCACCAGACTGAGCCAGAATCAAACCTGCCAAACTGGGGTCAGAAGGCCAGCACCTCAACCATCTGAGCCACTCAGCCCAGCTCCCTGGCTTTTAAAAAGGCGTTACTGTACAGCATTTCAGGGGATGCAATTAAGGAACATGTCAATAATATTTTTTCAGGTAAAGAAAATTCTCTGAATTGAACCGGTGTAAAAAAAGTTTAAGGATTGTCTTCAGAATATCCATTTGCATAAGTCTAGCTTCATCACTACAATATATAGATTTCTAGAACAATTACATCATTATGTGTCCTAACCATTAATAATAACAGACTCCATTTCACAAACAGATATTGTGTCCATACTGCACATTACACATAGATTTCTTCAAATCTTAAGGATTATAATCCTTAATTCTAAATTCTACATTGTTCATAATTACAAATAACTACAGTAGATGTGTACCTTGTTGTATACTGCCATCTCAGAAATCATTTGCAAGTATTACAAAAGGAGTAAGGATTAGTGTAAATAGGGGTTTTGCTGTTTCAAATGCTGTATTTAAAGAAAATTTCAAACATGGACATATGTTTCAGTCTTACCTTTGGGTCCTGGTTCACCATCTTTTCCTGGTAGGCCGGGAAGTCCAGCCAAACCTCGATCTCCAGGAGGACCCTAGGGAAAGAAAATTGAGGAAATTACAAAATTAACACATTGCATTAGTTCACCCATTGTCACTGCTAAATGATTTACAAATATTGTACATACCACTGGACCTGGAAGACCTTGTAACCCAATCAGTCCTCGATGACCCTTGGCTCCTTTGGGTCCTTCCTCACCACGCTCACCTTTGCCGCCTTCTGGTCCAGGAGCACCAGGTTTTCCTCGAGGACCCTGTTAATAGAATACAATAGCCTACTATTAGCCCTCGAGTTTCTTACTAGCAGTGGCAACTCAGGAGTCTACAGCCTATAAGATATCAAAGGAGTATGGGCATCACTAGGAGCTGGTTAGTTGGTCAGCTCATGTGTAAAATTTGCTTGATGTACTTCTATTTTCCAATTAAGTATTGGAACATTTACATACAAAAATACTTTACTAAAAGTAATGTTTTAAATATCTAGTATCCCTAGAAATTAATCCTTCAACAAATTTATCTTCACTCCAGCAACCTTTCTATTGCCAAAATGAAAACTATTCTGTTCCCTAATTTGAAGCTAAATATTTTGAGAACAAATTGATTAATTACCACAAAAAATATCCAAATTTCATTTCAATGTTGAGTTAATTTGAATATGAATTTTTAAAATGTATTCAAATTTTTGTTGATAAGAAAGTCACTGAGGGAGGAAAATTTCAAATTGCAAAGTAAAGTCACAACCTTTGGAATTGCCATAGGTATGTTGAATGGGAGACTGTAACATTATATGAGGATGATTTATTCATCAAACAATGTTGAATTATTTCGGATGAAAAATTCAGCAAGATGCAGAAACAAGGAACCACATTTTTTTTTTAAGTAACAGTATCCTCATGCATAACTAAAATATACCATACACAAATATTTGTGAAAATTTTTCTTCTTCTTTTTTCTGTACAGAGCAAATTTTCAGTGATCTTAGGTATCCTTTGATTCCATACAAACTTGAACTATTGACACTGTACTTGAGTGAATGCGGAGTGTCACCTACCACAGGTCCTTCAACACCCTGAGGTCCTGTCTCTCCTCGTTGGCCACGTTCACCTGGGGATCCTGGTGAGCCGCTAGGTCCAGGTGGGCCCTGAAATTCACATAAAAATTGGGTTACATCTGGTCTAAAAGAAGATACAGTAAGAAAAAGGGTAGAATTTACTCACTGGCAGTCCAGGTGGTCCAGATGGTCCAGAACTTCCTATAGGTCCTGGTGGTCCCTTGTCTCCAGGACGGCCTGCTATTCCAGTTGGTCCTACTTTTCCTGGAGGTCCCTCAGGACCCTGTTCTCCTGCTGAGCCTGGAGGACCTGGTGGTCCTGCCACACCCTGAGGTCCTGGGGGTCCTTCACTACCTGGTTTCCCTGCTGGGCCTGCATCACCCTGTGAACAATTAGGATTGTCTTTTACTGTTCCATCAGTCAACCAGAAAGATTAACTACTACATTTCCAATGGATACCATTCTTCTTTCTCCCATTTTTTAGAAGAACAGAAGCCAATTTTTTCTATGTAAAATATTGACTGACTTCATATGTGATAATAAGATAAAGTTTATGGAATTTTATTACAAATCAACTAAATTATGTGATGAATTCTGTGAAAATTGTATAGATACAGTGTTTCTTTCTCCTTGGGAAGATGTATTACAATCTAACTGCTACAAATGCTGAAATTCAATAGGTAAAATTCAAGATTTTTAGATGTGAGTTTCAATTAATGTTATTAATATGTAGGGGCCAGCCCCACGGTGTAGGGGTAGCATGTCTGCCTCTTACTCGGAGGCCCGGGGTTCGATTCCCGGCCAGATCAGAGATTTTTATCTGTATCTGAGGGCTGGTTCGAGGTCCACATGATTACAATTTAGGAGCTATATGATGGTGAGATGGCGGCCCTGGTCTAGAAAGCCAAGAATAACGGCTGAGAGGATCCGTCGTGCTGACCACACGACACCTCATAATCTGCAGGTCTTCGGGCTGAGCAGCGGTCACTTGGTAGGTCATGGCCCTTTGGGGCTGTTGTGCCATTGGTGTGGGGGGGGGGGGGGAATAAGTAGGGCCGGGATGTTTATGACCAAACAAATTAGTAAACACAAGTATTTATGACTTTAAAAACTGTGAAAATATGTCCCTAAAATAACTTAAAAATTGTGCTCAATGTTTTAAAAATAGAACATTTGTACTAATCTGTGTCATTAAAATCCATCATTTATTTAATCTAAAAATAAGTCTGATAGAGTTTGTAAGAGATAAGTAGAGAACATTTCACAGAACATATACAAGAATGAAAGAAATATTTCACAGTGATGGAATGTCACATAGAATTGCAGTAGCAAATCACATACATTTTAAAGTTCTCACATGAAAACAACTATTTTTTCTGAGCCCAGAACTCTGCTCAACATCGCAGGATGTTATTAGAGCATACCATATTTGAAATACAGTAAATCATTGCTGTTCAATTCCAGTTCATTTCCATTGAATACTGCCAACTTAATAGAATGTCACCAGTCTTGTAGAGTGTAGGTGGGATCTCTTTCTTCCTCCAGATTATTCTAAATTATCTATATAGCCACTGTAGTCCTATTGATCCTGCTGCTTTTATCATTTCCGTAGTTACCTCATCCACTCCTGCTGCTTTACTGCTCTTCATCTTTTGTATGGCTTCCACTATTTCTAACATCGATATCTCCTTTTCTTTTCCTTCTTCTTTCCCCATTGTTTCTTCTTGCTCCTTCTCATCTACCATTTCACTGTATTTAATATTTAGCAATTCAGAAGTATTCTTCCCATATTTTTAGTATGTCATCTCTTTGCATCAGTATCTGCCCTGTTTCAGTTTTTATAAATTTTGTATCTTTCCTATTTTGTAAAATATTCTTCACCAAACCATACAAAACCTTTTTACTTCCTTTTATATCTTCCTGTAATGTTTCTGTGAAACTTTCCCAGTTCTTCCGTTTCTCTTCTTGTACCATTTTCTTACATACCTTTTTGGGTTCTTTATACTTCTGCCAATTCTCTATACTATTGCTGCCTATCCACATCCTCCAAGCCATTTGTTTCTCTTTAACTGCTTCCTTTACCCTGCTGTTCCACCAACGAGTCTCCTTTTCCTTTTCCCTCCCTGATAGTCTTCCAGAGGTGTTTACTGCACACTTTACAAAACCATTTCTGAAACATGTCCTTTGCTCTTCCACGCTGTTCACGTAATCTTTGGGAATTTCTTTCTTCAGATCCTCTTGAAACTTCTCTCTTATTTCTTTCTCTTTTAACTTCAATCCATTTATTTTTCTTGCCCTTTTTTTTCTATTAACTTCGTTATTTTACCAAGTCTAAATTTGGCTATCACCACTTTATGGTCTCCTTTGAAATCTACTCTTGGCACTGCTGTCACATCTTCCAGTTGTCTTCGTTTCTCCTTCTCCACCAGAATAAGATCAGTTATTGTCTTTGTCTTTCTATGTGAGTTCTTTTTTCTAAACCACGTATTGCCAATAATTAATCCATTCCTTCTACAAAAGTCTATTACCAAATTTCCTTCTTCATCTTAGTTTCCATAACTGTAGGGGCCAATTATTTCTTCTTTTCCCTGTCTGTCTGTCTGTCTGTCTGTCTGTCTGTTCCAACATGTGCATTCATATCTCCCATTATTATAACCTCTTTGTCTTCAGTACAACTTTCCAGTTCTTCTAGAAACTCTTCTAAACATTCATCTGCATTCCCTGATCAGGCAGGGTGCATAAACCTGTATAAAATCCTTGATTCCACTCTCAAGTCCGAGTCTAACTTCAATTATCCTGTCACTGATTTGGTCAATTTTGTCCACATATTGTGCTAGGTCTTCTCTCAATATAACTCCAACACAATTTGTTGCCATCTTTCCTCCACTCCAAAATTATACCCTTTCTTCAATTCTTTTTGACCTTTCCCCTTCCATTTTGTTTCACTCATTCCCATTATTGCTATGTCTTTCTTCTCCATATACTCTATCAGTTCTTATACCTTGCTATTCAAAGTCATGGCATTGATGATACCGATTTTTGTAATGTCTGGTAGCCCACTTCTCACAGTTCGCCCAGAGCACCGGGAACTGCGCATCACTTCAGGGTGATGCCCTAGCATTTTTCGAGGCCTCGATTGACTCGCACTCATTTTTAGGCTGTTTGTACGATGAGTTTGCCACTCCCAAAGGCATTTTATTACCTTCTGTCAGGTTCAAATTAGGCCACCCCTAACATGGAGTCAAGGCGCCTTTTGTAGCCGCTCCTCTGGAGGACAGATGCTACGGGTTTGCCCCTTCCTCATCTCCACCGTACTGAAGTCCATCTTCTCTACCATAGATGTCGTTGAGGTCTTCACCCATAACCCAGGGCAAGGGCCCTCTATATTAATGACCCCTGGAGAGAGGGTGTCCCATTATTTTAAAGCCCCCAGGAATTGGGCTACCTGTTGGTCAGCGGGTTGTATTGGGTATTTCAAGCAGCCCTACGTACTGTAGGGACCCCCTATGCTGGATTATATGTTTGCATTATTTAGTTCATACTAAGCATACTCCTGTCTCAAAATTGTTTAAATTTAAGTATTTATGTTCCTAAATAAATAACAGTTTGTTTAAATTTAAGTATTCATGTTCCTAAAAAAATTGTTAGCCTATCCCTTAGTCCTGTTTCTTGGTACAGGGTCGGGGATGTGCTGAGATGAATTTATATAACTTGTTTTACGTCCGGGTGCCCTTCTTGATGCCAACCTCAGTTGAGGAGCGAATGAAGATGAAATGAATGATGGTGAATGAAATCGGGTAAGGAGGTGGAAGGAATAGGCTGTGACCTACGAATAGGAACTGTCACAGAATTTGCCTGGAAGTGTAAACAGGAAACCACAGAAAACCATTCTCAAGACAGCCAATGGTGGGATTCGAACTTATGCATCTCCCGAATGCAGAGCTTGGCCCCATAGCCATTCTACTCGGTTGTGTTCCTAAATAAATAAATATCTCACATTGACATATTAAAAATACCTTCATCTTTACACGGGCATATTTTGGCCTCAAAACATAAAGGGGAACACTGCGCTCACTGGCGAGTAACAGCACATGCAAAAACCTAGCGAGTAATGCCGGGTTATCAATCACTGGTGTAATAATCGTGTAAAAACCTGTTGGAGGAAATACGTAGGTGCTTTGAAAAGTTCTCGGAATGTTCTAGAATTAAGTATCTTACCTCGGTGGAACTGCTTTTATTTTTCAACATAGTCTCCCTGTAGACTAATGCATTTGGTCCAGCGATGTTCCAATGCCTTGATCCCATCTCGAAAATGAGATTCCTCCAGGCCTGCAAAATACCTCTCCAATTCGGCTGTCAGTTCTTCCCTTGTAGAAAATCTCCATCCACCAAGGAAAATTTTCAGCTTTGGGGAATAGATGAAAGTCTGATGGTGCCAAATCAGGTGAATAAGGTGGATGTGGCAACAATTCGTACCCCAGTTCATGAAGTTTTGCCATGGCAATAACACTTGTGTGCGGCGGAGCGTTGTCCTGATGAAAGATGACCTTTTTCCTTGCCAAACCAGGCCTTGTTTCACGTATCTTTTCCTGTAGTTGGTCTAGGAGGTTTGCATAGTATTGCCCCATAATTGTTTGGCCAGTAGAAAGATAATCTATCAGCAGAATGCCTTTTGCATTCCAGAAAACTGAGGCCATGACCTTTCCGGCCGAACACACTGCCTTTGCTTTCTTTGGTGGTGGTGAATCAGCATGTTTCCACTGCTTTGACTGCTGTTTTGTCTCTGGGGTATAGTAGTGGACCCAAGTTTCATCTGTAGTCACAAACTGGTGAAAAAATCTTGTTGGTTGCACTGAAAATGGGCCAGACTTTGTTTGGACATTTCCAATCTGGTGCGTTTATTGTCCAATGTCAAGAGCCGCGGCACCCATCTTGCGGATAATTTTTTCATACCCAATTCTTCGGTTAAAATATAATATACCTGTTCAGAAGACATCCCTACAGCTTCAACAATCTCCCGCACTTTCAGTCGATGATCCTCCATGACCATTTTATGCACTTTTGCAAAAAATTCTGGGGTCGTAACACTTTTTGGCCATCCACTACGCGGATTATCATCCAAGCTCTCCCGACTAAATTTAAACTTGCTGGTCCACTTGGCAACAGTTGAAAATGAAGGAGCAGAGTCCCCCAGTGTGTTCTGAAAGTCGGCATGAATTTTGCTTTCATGCCTTTCTTTACAAAGTATTTAATCACTGCTCGAATCTCAGTTTTTTTCCATTGTCACAAATCACTACGTGGGAACAACAACAAAGAGTCGTCACTACTACACTCCTGCAGCTAGAGCACTGACACGCCACGTGTTCACTCACAAAGGATGTGTGATTATTGCGTGGTAACCTCGTTGCTCTAGCACTGACATCTAGCGGTGATTCCGAGAACTTTTCAAACCGTCCTCATAGACTTCATAATTCTATGCTTATGTGCGATTTGGATAATATACCCGAAATTGTTCACCTCTGTCAATGTTGGATTAATAATAGCTTTTCATTAGGGCTAATGCAAGTAATGTACAATTGTCATATAACTGAATATCTTGTTTTATATTGAATTTTTAAACAGAATTAATAAACGTATTACTCATTATAAAAATGGAGAAAATGAATGTACATTTCTATAGATCATGTAATTTTAATTAATGGGTTACACAGCAATTTAAAATTTTCTACCCACAATATATTATTAGATTATGGTATAATACAAACATGGCATTTTATTTCTTGAAAAGAGAGGAGAGTAACTTGCATATGGTGTTTCATAATAATAAACTGCGTGAGTAAAAATTTACCTAGCGCGCACCCATATGTTACAAAACAGAGCATGTGTCCTGGTGGGTTAAACCAAATAATAGAGACCTTGTGAGATCAGCCAAGTAAAAGAATTAAGTGATAATTTGGTAAAAAGAGAAGTGATTACTCTGTGTTAGATCGGAAACCAAATTTTTACATCGGATTGATATATATAGCATTGAGAGACGTATGACTACGATGTCTGGAATAAATTAACACAGTATCCTGAGAATTATGCCTTTTCTGGCGGGACCTACAGTAGTGTTTGCAGCGCACTATGTCTTCTGGTATAGGCTAGAGCAATTTTGTTACTTTCATTGATCTGTCTCAGTCTTATCCTTGGCTTTGACAATATGAAAGTGATCAAGGTATGAGTGATGCTACTAATGTCATTCCTTTTGCAGCCAGCCACTGCTATGAATGATGTGAAAATGTTGCTCATAGGGTCAGTTGATTCATGCATTTCAGTGAGCTTGACAGACTGATATATAATAGCAGCTTATGGCTTGGTGAGGAAAGCAACGGGAAACTACCTCACTTCTCATTTTCCTAGTACGCCTCTTCAGTGATGCTTAGGCCATCTATAGGGTGGCGCACGAATAGTTGACACATTTGAAAAGCAAATATAAAATGCAATTTATGTACTATGTTGTTAAAATTTTGCGCACACCTGCCCTGTTTCATGGAAATATCTGTACAGGTGACACTGCTGCTTTGTCTCCAAATGCCTGCATTCCAGTGAGCTTTCTGCCATGGTCGACCACGGCTGACTCTCCGTTCAGCAGTGCGCCAAAACAGTTATCTTTTATTGCGAATCAAAAAATGTTGTGGCGACACAAAGGAAATTTCGAGCTGTCTTTCAGATTAGGTGGGCACCAGCAAGGAACAGCATCCTTCGCTTATACAGAAACTTTGAAGAACAAGGCAGTGTGAAGGAAGAAAAGCAACCACGTGCACCAGCAGTTCGGTCTCCTGTGGGTTGCTAGGCAGCACAACCCACACAAGTCAACATGGGGAGCTTCAAGACGAACTGGAATATCGCACCATTCAGTTCAAAGAATGTTACATGGTGACCTTCAGTTGCACCTGTACAAAATGACTGTACTACACAAGCTCACAGATCTTCACAGGGAGAAGAGATTGCAGTGTGCCTCATGGACTCAAGATAAAGATGAAGTACTTTTTAACACTTGGTTCTCTGATGAAGCCTATTTTCATCTCAACGGGGCAGTTAATAAACAGATTGTGCGGTTTTGGGCTACAGAAAAACCCCACATTATTCACGAAAAAGCACGTATGGAGATAAAGTGAGTCTGTGGATAGCTCTGTCAAGTCATGGCTTAATTGGACCATTTTTCTTTAGTCACACAATTAATGCACAGTGATACAAGGACATTCTGGGGAACAAATTCATGCCTCTAATTCTCACTATCCCTATTCATATGCAGTGGTTTATGCAAGATATTGCAACACCTCACACAGCTAACGATGTTCTTGAGTTTTTGAAGGGAGTATTTGGTGATCGCATAATGTCTCTTCGTTACCCATAGTACAACAATAATGGCGGATTCTCATGGCCTCCTTAAAGCTCTGATTTAAATCCATGTGATTTATTTTTATGGGGCTACTTGAAAAAAAAAAAAATTCTTTGCTTCAAGACCTCAAAGCCACGTGGAAATGCTTGCTTGGATTGTGCAGCTCTGCAGTGAAATTCATGAAGACCTGTGCCGCAAAGTCATCAGAAACGTGCGTACTCGTCTCGAAGAGGTTATCCGCCACAGTGGAGGCCACGTTGAACCTATGATATAGTGAAATGTATTTCCAGGGTCCAAGCTGCCTGTGTCTAAAATGTCATTCATTAGTGTTATTAGTTGTTATTCTAAAATTAAATGTGTCAGCTATTCGTGCGCCACCCTGTATAACAGCTGATGGTGGAGCTGTTGAGGATCCAACCAGCCTTAGGGCTGAGGATTGAACATACATACAGTACCCTGAGAATTACTGGCTGCCTTGGGAGAGGCAACCATGGCAAGGCTACCCCATTTAATTTTTCCAGGAAATCAAGGAGAAATTTGGAAAAGTTATGTAAGATACAAAAAACATGTCATCTGAATTCTGCTTATTTCTACAGTATATCTAAGATATCGAGAGTTGACAAGTGAATTATTGCACTTCCTTCATGGATTAGCCTCATTTTGTTTCAATAAAATTGTTTCTCTCTAGTATCTATTAAGCTGTTTGTTGAAGATCAGTCATTCAAATATATTTCATACAAAAACTACTTTAACATCCAATTGCAGTAGTTATTCTTGTACCACACAAACATTTTTTCCTTCGTATTTTGGGATCCTAGTTATAAAAAGTAATTGTCACAAATATTGCCTCTTTTGCTCTAAGGAAATATATAAAAGTGCCAGTTTCAAACTAAGAAGTAGGCATAAATTACCGGAGATCCTCGGAAACCTCTCTGGCCAGCAGGTCCACTTGGGCCTGGAAGTCCTGGTAGTCCTCGGTCTCCAGCAGGTCCTTGTGGGCCAGGCTGCCCAGGAGGTCCTGGTGGCCCCTCAGATCCAGTGTCTCCCTTGTGACCCTCTGGACCTGGTGCTCCAGGCTGACCTGGAGGCCCAGGATTGCCCTGACGACCTGCATCTCCATGTGAACCTTTGATACCTGGTATCCCTGCAGGACCTGGTGGACCTTGTGAACCTGGTTGTCCCTGCAAACAATACAGAGATGAATACAGTTCATATCATAGAGTCTATCTCTGTAGGAGGTGTTTTGGGTATACTTACTGCCTGTCCTGGTTCCCCAGGCCTGCCTGGGGCTCCCATAATGCCCACTTCTCCTCTTGGACCTGGTTCACCTCTTCCCCCCTTAGCACCAGTCAAACCAATGAGACCTGGAGGCCCAGGTTCTCCTGGACTACCTGTAAACATTGAAATATTTCACTTTATATTTGCTATCATTCTTGAAGTTATTTCTACTCATTATGTCATTAGTATTTTTATAAAACTAGTACATGAAAATAAAAATATTGTCATTATCTGTATTTACTAAGTGATGCCTCCATAGTTTGACTTTATGTAGGCTAAACCCAACAACCTAATTGAAAACAGTTCTTGGATAATTTTAATAGAAGATGCTTCACTGCTATGAAAATCAGATACAACTTTTTTTATGTCTTCATAGCATTAGTATTAGTCAAATGGATTGCATCATGTACCCCAACAAGTAAGTAGTGGCTGGGGTAGAAGAGGGACAGGTGTGTCTTGTTTAAATTTGGCCAACCTCAATGGAGCTTTGAAAAATATATTTTGTCTGATAATAACCTATCAGCATCAGAAAAGTTTTGCTGCATTACTTAGGCAATTCTATGCTAGCCATGAGCTAGACAATTTATATGCACTGTTGAAGAACACAAAATCTTAAGAATTTCTCCAGCGTTTACCATGTAAATGCAGCATCAGTTACAATAATAGAAGGATGTATTTCCACATAACTTCACCATTCCCAAAACACAGTTCTACAGAATGGTTGAAAAGGATCACAATTTGAGAATATTTCATTGCTTCAGGAACTTCAGAATTTAGAAGAAATATGTCACCAGGTTGGTCAGCAAAGAGGCATCTCAGCAGCAACATTTATGACATATCTTCCAAAAATTTATGTACTTTCTTCTAAAGACACCCACATCTTAATGCCGTCTACTCTGTGTCTTATCATTTGCAGTACATTTTCTTAATATGATGAAAAATAGCTTTTCCTCAATATTGATTTGGTTGTAATCGGCTGTGTCTTGTACTTCACCATGAAGGTTCTAAAATATTAGTTATTTGCTTTTTTAAGAGGAATGTTGGTGGATACCATAAATTCACAGAGATCTTTGGAAAAATCTGACAAAATGGAAGATAGTGAAGCTGTAAGTGTATCAAAATCCTTTACTTATAGTTGTGGCTCAAATGGAAGTCAGGAAAATAATATGACATGTCATAAACATCTGAGCCTTAATCATTAGCAGTATGTGTGTACATATGTTTAGATATATGATGAAATGAAATGGCGTATGGCTTATAGTGCCGGGAGTGTCCGAGGACATGTTCGGCTCGCCAGATGTAGGTCTTTTGATTTGGCATGATGATGAAGACAACTCATACACCCAGACGCCGTGCCAGCGAAATTAACCAATGATGGTTAAAATTCCCGACTCTTCCGGGAAATCGAACCCGGGACCCCTCTGACCAAAGGCCAGCACGCTAACCATTTAGCCATGGAGCCGGACAGATATATGATAACCTGCAAATATGTGATGTAGGCCTACCATAGAATGAGATAGATGTTCTAGAACAGACTAGGTATTATACCATTTGCTTACAAATACTCATGGAACACCTATCAAAATAGATGATGTGAGCTTGGATTTGAACCTTAGATTTCTGAAGTGAAGCAGCTTCCTAGATCTACAGTTGAACAAAACTTAACCACTTGTCACTCCTGATAGTTCAAGGGTTCAACACTGTGAATCCCACCAAAAACTTTGAAATCAAATTAAATAACTGAAATTCAGTTGATATTTCAATTAAAATCTCTATGCTTAAAAAAGAAAAAATAACAATATGGACTTGAGAAGTGCAGTAATGTCTATTTTAATCCAAATATTCCATATTTGCACCAGTTGAAACTGGATATGATTAACCTGAATAGGAAAATAAAACTCTGAATCTGAATATTAGTAGCAATAGAATAAAGAAGCATAACTTATTTATTTGTCTATCAGTTTTATATCAATATTGAGCTGTATTTTCTATTTAAACGAGCTCTGTAAGACTTACCTGGTGGACCTGAATTTCCTTGTTCACCCTTGATGCCATTGAATCCACGTTCACCCTTGGCACCTGCAACTCCAGCAGACCCCTGTGGACCTGGAAAGCCTTGTAATCCCTGTGGTCCTGGTGGTCCTCTCTCTCCTGGTCCACCAGGAGCACCTGCCTCTCCAGGAGGACCAGGTGGTCCTGGGTCACCCCTCTCAGCAGGTTCACCTGGGGGACCTTGTGAACCAACAGGTCCCTGGGGTCCTCGTTCTCCTTGTCGACCTAAACATTGCATTTAAGTTAGTGTTTAATACAAATATAACAGTCTTTAAAATTTTCTGAAGCAGAATTTAAAAGTAATTACATTTTCAACTGCAAGTATTAAGGATACATTTTACAGAAACAAGAGAAAACTTGAAGTTTTGTGAACTAGAAAGAAGTAAAAAGAAAGGGATGCTTGTACACTGCATTAGAAATGACTCTTCACAGCAAGCAGTGCAGTTGTGGCCTATCTAAGTGCACAGTTCAAATGGCAGCAGTGTCTGCTCAGGGTTAGATGTGAACAGACAGCTTGAGAGATTGTGCAACACAGTGAAACAAGAGATTAAAAGCACAATGGTTCTGTAATAATGTATGACGTAGGTGCAGCGATGTAGTTAAATAATAACATCACTGCTATCACTGACTACACTTTTATATATATATATATATATATATATATATATATATATATATATATATGCATATTCACTTAACACAAAAACAGTATGATAACATGGTGAAATAGAGGCTACACAATAATTTTCAATCAATCCACAAAGCAGTATCAATATGGTACGACTGATTTATGATAGCTTGCTACATCAGCTACTGACTGTCTTGACTTATAACTCACTCACTGAACTCATCACATACTAAATACATACTAATTTATGAATGACCTGCCATCACATTGTCAGTATAACTGCAACAGCACACTAACTATCAACACATCAGTCTACATAACTTCTCCTCTCATACAGTAAACCACGATTGGTCTGCCACAGTAGGTTTCAATTATACATCTTCATAACTCACCTTCAACTACTTAGTGCAATTCTCTTAACACTTTCCATATATATACTGGCTATTATTCTACATAATTCTGCTGTCTTACAAGATAGTATTACTACAAGATACCTGGACGATTCTACAATAACATTGAGATGTCCTTGGTAAGTTCCTGTTCTAGAATTATCTTGAACAAGTTTGTCACTGTTAATTCTGATAGTAGGCTGGTAAACTGAGGCTTGGCAGCACCCCAGGAAAAAACTCAGAAGGTGACACTTTGGGACTACATGGTGGCCAGAGCCTTCGTGAAATTATTTGTTCTCTGAAAGTATCACTTAAAAATTACATGGAATGACGGGAGGTATGAACTGTGACTCCGTCTTGTTGGAAGAATAAGTTCTGTTTCATTCCGTAATGAACTGTGCAAGATTTCATTACAGTAACTCCTGAATCTACCATGCTATTAAAAATATCTGCCCAATAATTCGTAAACATCAGATTACAATCCACATGCCAATCTTTTGAGAATGAAGTTGTGTTTCACAAATTGTATGTGCATTTTCAGATGTCCAGGGCGGGTATTTTGACTTGAACTTTTTATGTAACAAGTTAAGTGAAACCAAGCTTCATTGATCAAAATTGTTCTGTGTAATACTTCCTTTCCATGTTGATTAACAAAACTGCTGAAACTGCTTGCATTTAAAAGTCCTTTTCTCTGTACCCGTCAACTTCAACTCCTGAACAACGGATAAAGATTTAGCTTCTTTCTTGTTGCTGTATGCACTGTGAAGAACTATACACCATTTGACCATGGATTTTTATAGGCTTTTAAGGAGCATGTCGGAAATATCCACAAGTTTCTCTTCCACTCTTCAGAGCATCAAATATGGCACCGCGGCTATGAAATTTACTTACCGAATCTTGCACAGTATCACACTACATTAGAACTGAGTCGGGAAACCGTTCAAGAAAATATTCTTTTCACTGTGTCTGTGTATTTGTTTCCTTCCTGGAAAATCCTCTCCTCTAAAAACATAACATTCAGTCCCCTGTAGGAAGCATCTTGACTCTCACAAGCTACTGACCATCTCTCCCCAACCTTGACTCTAGTAGCATTGCATCAGGCTCGGGTCGGCTGGAGCATTGCGAACATACGCAATACCGCTGCCAACCACTGTCATTACAGAGACTTATTTCGAATGCACTTTATTAGGAAAACATTAATAAAGTAGAAAGCTTTTATTTTGAAACAGCAGTTGGGAGATAATGGGTTCTAACCCCACTGTTGGTAGCCCTGAAGGTGGTTTTCCTGGTTTCCCATTTTCACACCAGCCAAATGCTGGGGCTGTACCTTAATTAAAGCCATGGCCGCTTCTTTCCCACTCCTAGCCCTTTCCTATCCCATCATTGCCTAAGACCTGTATGTGTCAGTGTGACATAAAGCAAATTGTAAAAAATGTATTTTGAGTCATTATAATAGATTCAGGTCTTACTTGCACAGGAGAGAATTGCTTCTGTGATTCCAATATAATAAAATCATATAAATGCTTGTCGTACCTTGTGATTTGGCTTGAAATAAAGAGGAAAATAGATGGAAAGTACAATTTTACTTGCAAAATATTTTTTGCTAGTATACACTGAAGACTGCTGAAATGAGGAGGTTGCTATATTTTGGAAACTGTCATGGCATGAGCCATTTTAGGTTTTACTATTAAGTTCTTTTCCCAGGTTGGATTGCAGTGATGTTTTATGCAACTGACCTTAATTGCTAAGATTTTGAATACATTACAGTAATTTTTATCAAGGCGCTGATGTACCCCTCTTTATCTGAGGTAAAAGTCTCCCCAGGCAGTTAAAATCAACTACGAAGGTGGTCACTGTGCATCTTCTTATATTATATCTCCCCACCAGACTCCCACAAGCACTAAGGATATCTTTGGAACATCTGCAATGTATCTCTCAACTAGTGGTCAGACGGGCAGTTTTGGGCAATTTCTGTTACTGTTCTAGGGTATAACTTAGGGGACCCTGTGCTTTCATAGTCAGACTTGCATACTGGTAATTTATGTACGTATATTGAGAACCCTAGAAATTCATGTTATTCAGGTGTTCTCTCTCTCTCTCTCTCTCTCTCATTTTTTTCTAGTGGATGTTTCATGGTGTGTGTACTGTAGTCATGTCCTAGTTTATGAACCATGGGCAACAGCAGAGTGGCCAAGTAAGTGGTCCTGAGATTCGGAATACCAGTTGCAGTGGAATAGGAGTGGGTATCTTGGACATATTCTGAGTCATGGCCCTCCTTGTGCTTAGGTAGCTAGGCCTATACAACCCATAGATGGTCCCTAATCCTTCAGAGAGAGAGAGATTTTTTTTTTTTCTTTTGGCTATTTGCTTTATGTCGCACTGACACAGATAGGTCTGATGGCGACGATGGGATAGGAAAGGCCTAGGAGTGGGAAGGAAGCGGCCGCGGCCTTAATTAAGATACAGCTCCAGCATTTGCCTGGTGTGAAAATGGGAAACCACGTGAAACCATCATCAGGGCTGCTGACAGTGGGGTTCGAACCCACTATCTCCCAGATGCAAGCTCACAGCTGCGCGACCCTAACCGCATGGCTAACTCACCTGGTCAGAGAGAGATCATAACTGGCATTGTGTGTATATAGGGTAGCATCCTGCTTCACAGAATTTACCAAGCTCAGAATATTTTATGCAAGCCTCATACCTATGGGAGTAATGGAGTTCCACTTCCATTTGACAGGCAAGGGACTCCTTGGAAACAACTTGGCAAATTAAATGGAATTTGAAGGGGAGTTATCAATACTAATGAGGCTTACTGAAGAAAGAAAGTAGAACTGGCTGATTCAGCAAAGAGGATGCATTTGGATGTGTTAGGAGTCAATGATATTCGGGTAAGGGGAGATAATGAGAAATGATAGGATATTATAAAGTATTCTTAACAGGTGTAAAAGGTAAAGGCAGAGTATGAGGTAGGACTGTTCATCAGGAATGTTATTGCACACAACATAGTTTCTGTTAGGCATGTAAATGAACCTCCATTGTTATAAAGCAGTAGAAATGGAAAGGGAGGATAAAAGGAAATGAATAGTGTTTTGAATAAATCAGCAGAACTCATAATAGATCCCAGGGAATCACTGGACAGGTGGAATGAATATTTAAAACATCCTCTCAACATAAAAGATCATTTTTCTGGTGATGTCACGAACAGCTGAGCTCATGGGGAGGAGGACATTGATGCTGGTGAAATGATGCTTGAGGAAAAGGAAAGGATGGCAAAAACCTCCATTGTCTTAAAGCAGCAGGAATAGATGAAATTAAGACCTGAAATGGTGAAAGATAGCAGAAAGGCAGAGATGAAATAGCTTCATAGAATAATATGATTAGCACGGGATTTTAGTAAGATACATATACCTTCTGTTTGGACAAAGGCAGTAATTGCACCTACTATATATATAAGCAAGGATTACAACTATTTAGGTATTTCAATGATCAGTATACCAGGCAAGGTGTTCACTGGTGTTTTGGAATGGAGGTTGCGATCAGTGGTTGAGAGTAAATTGGGTGTAAACCAATGTGGTTTCAGACCACTGAAGTGCTGTCAGGGTCAGAGTTTCAGTACTGTATGCACCAGGTAATTGAAAAATGCTATGAGAGGAGTAGACAGTTATGTTTCATAGATCTAGAGAAGTCATATGACAGAGTACCAAAGGAAAAGATATTTACTGTATTGGGGGACTATGGGATTAACGATAGATTATTAAAAGCAATCAAAGGCATTTGTATTGACAATTGGGCAGCAGTGAGAATTGATGGTAGAATTAGTTCTTGTTTCAACGTACTCACAGGTGGAAGGCAAGGCTGTAATACTTTTCACCTTTTTTTAAATTCATAGTTTACATGGACCATCTACTGAAGGGTATAAAGTGGCAGGGAGGGGTTCAGTTTGGTGGAAATGTAGTAAGCAGTTTGCCCTATGCCAATGACTTGGTGTTAATGGCAGGTTGTGCTGAAAGCCTGCAGTCTAATACTTTGGAACTTGAAAATAAGTGCAATGAGTATGGTATGAAAATTAGCCTTTCCAAGACTAAATTGATGTCAGTAGGTAAGAAATCCAAGAGAACTAAATGTCAGAGTGGGAATACAAAGCTGGAACAGGTAGATTATTTGATTAAGGATGTGTATTCTCCTAGGATGTAGTATAGTAAGTTAGATTGACTCAAGGGGCAACAAAGCTAATACAGTGAGCTCGCAGTTCTATTCATCAGTATTCGGTAAGAAAGAAGGCAGCTCCTGGATGAAACTAACTTTATACCGATCTGTTTCCAGACCAAGTTTGCTTTACAAAAGTGAAAACTGGGTAGATTTAAGATATTTTATTTATAAGTTAGAAGTAACAGACATTAAAGTAGCAAGAATGATCACTGGTAGCAACAGGTGGGAATAATGGCAGGAGGGTACTCTGAATGAGGGGATAAAGCCTAAGTTACGAATGAACTCAATTGATGAAGCTGTATGCATTAACCATCTTTAGTGGTGGGTTAATGTGAGAATAATGAAGGAGAATAATGGACTCAAGTGTGGATGGTAGAGAAGTAGAGATAGTCCAAGATGATGAAGATTAGGTTCAGTTTCTAATGATTTAAAGATATGATGTATGGAACTGAATGATGCAACAGTGATAGTTACAAATAAAGGATTTTGGCAGCATTTAGTAAATTCACAGAGGCTTACAGACTGAATGCTCAAAGAAAATCATCTTCAAGGATTTGAACCCACAATTTGCCAAATGCAAGCTAATAACTATGCGACCCTAACTGCACGGTACTTTATTTCTATAGACTCTCCAATTTTTTCTTCTGAGTTTCTGGGTTTGAGTTGCTTTTTGTTTTAAATAAGATGTTGTGGTTTCTTTTGGAGGGATGCTTGGCTACAGCCGAAATTTTAGCAGATATTTGCCATAAAAGAAAGATTTACTTTTGTAGAGTTGTTTCAGGAAATACTTCTAATTATATTTATCTACATTGTATGCTGTAAAACTTGTTTCTTATATATCCAGATTCATTAAAGGAATGATAGTCCAGTATTTTCAAACTGCCATTAAAACAAGGTGATATATATCAAATTGTATCTATAAAGTTGTACCAGTACTGTTTCCATCTTGATATACACTAAAATGCCACATAATCGAACTAAAGGGAAACTATTGTTAGAGCAAAAGGGAAAAACATTCCATTCCTATGTGCATGCAGTATTGTTTTAATTCAAAATAGTCTTTATGTAAATATATAGTAAACTACTTAGATACATTATTTCAGAAAATTCAGAAGATTAGAAATTCTCACATTAAAAGTTAAGAAAAACTTTTTTTCTCACACACTTGCGATCAGTTATATCACTTGGCTGCCTGATCAGCATTGTTTCAGCTGGTGTGGGTTCATTGCTCTGTTCAACAGGCTGTAAGTATAGGTTTGGATAGCAGCATTCCTTTAGTACATTGCTGGGTAAACCTCAGAAATAGGGCTTTGTTTAATTTATCATAATTTTGCATTTTGAAATCTTTGACAAGTTTTCCTGAAATGTTGGCTTTGCTTTAAGTTGTCAAATACTGTTGAGATAAGGTACCGATAGTATAATCTGCTGCTATCTATATATATAAAATAAGAGTTTTGTCTGTACATTGCTCAGAATTTGACAATAATGGTATTTCTGTATCGGTCATGTCCATAGTAACAAGAAAATGCACTTTTTACATTTCCGTAATTTCTGTCCGTCTGTCTGTCTGTCTGTATGTATGTACACGCATCACGAGAAAACGGTTGAAGAGAATTTAATGGAAATCGGTATGTGAAGTCGGGGGATGAGCCTCTACAATCTAGGCTATAAATCATTTTACTCACGCTGAGTGAAATGGTAGTTTAGGGGAAGGCCTAAAATTGAATTCTCAACTATTTATGTTATTAGTGGTCTAATGAAAATCGGTATGTGAAGTTGGGGGATGAGCCTCTACAATTTAGGCTACACATCATTTTACTCACGCCGAGTGAAATGGTAGTTTAGGGGAAGGCCTAAAATTGAATTCTCAACTATTTATATTATTAGTGGTCGTATTTTAAATAAAATGGGTATGCAAAGTTGGGGAATAAGTTGCTACAATTTTGGCTATCAATAATTGTATTCACGTTGCGAAAAATCGTAGTTTAGGGGAAGGCCTAAAATTTAATTCTCAAATATTGTTGTTATTAGTAGTCCTATCTTGATGAAAATCGGTATGCAAAGTCAGGAAATAAGTCGCTATAGTCTAGGCTGTAAATTATTTTATTCACGCTGAGCGAAATGGTAGTTTAGGGGAAGGCCTAAAATTTAAATCTCAAATATTTCTTATTAGAGGTGTAATCGATGAATGCTACATAACTAAGGTTATATAGTATTAAATTTCCTATTATTCATGTCTTATACATTGTTACCGTACTGGCTATGATCACAAAGATATTCATAAATTTGGATTTTTGTTATTAAGTCCATATCAGCGCCGAGTAACGAGAAAATGGGTAAACAGTATTTAATGAAAATCGGTATGTAAAGTCGGAGAATAAGAAACTACAGTTTACGGTATAAAATATTTTACAAATCACAGAGTCGAAAGAAAACTAAATGTGAAGGCCTACAATATAGAAATCTCATAACGTTGATCAACAATAACATTACATTGACCATTGTTTGTCGTGATGTGCTTTGTGGCTTCTGTTGCCCCTCATCTCCGGTAGATAGGATTACTGCTGCGTACAGAGTATTTTTATTTGATTTACGTCGCACCGACATAGGTTTTATGGCGACGATGGGATAGGAAAGGCCTTAATTAAGGTACAGGTCCAGCATTTGACTGGTCTGAAAGTGGGAAACAACGGAATACCATCTTCAGCGCTGCCGACAATGGGGTTCGAATCCACTATCTCTCGGATGCAAGGTCACAGCTGCGCACCGCTAACCACACGGTCAACTCGCCCAGTCGTACAGAGTGTAACAGCCTGCCTGAATATTGATGGGAAGTAGCTGGGGAGTTAGATAACTTTCTTCTTTAGCATGCCATTCCCCTGGTTTATAAATTTTTTGATACTACTGGTACGTAACACACTGGATCGTCATAGCATTCGGGCTATTCAACCCCACTTTTGAGGCACTGACTGGAATTAACAGTGTGCATATTTAGCAGAATAATGGCAGATGAGTGTTCATGGCAATCTGAGGCCTGGTCATCCCAGCTCTGGAACTTTGGACTATTAGATTGGCACCTCCATCTAACCGCAGCACTGTTCGTTAATAGTAATAAAACGTGCGGCTTTCCATTTGATCGAGTATTTTATATGATAGCATTGCTTTTAATCGCTACATTCATACTCACGTTTTTGTAATGACCTATGTTGATTTCAGTTAGGAAAACCACAAAGTCAGTCTTTCTGAGAATCCCGTAGCGAAGCACGGGTACATCAGCTAGTGTCTCATAAAAGTCTCCTATTTTCCATCTATCTAACAACTTCAATTGTTTTCACAACATGGGGCGAGATGTCTGTGCGGTTAGGAGCGCACGGCTGTGAGCTTGCATCCAGGAGATAGTGGGTTCTTCGAATCCCACTGTCGGCAGCCCTGAAGATGGCTTTCCGTGGTTTCCCATTTTCACACTAGGCAAATGCTGGGGCTGCACCTTAATTAAGGTCACAGCTGCTTCCTTCCAACTCCTAGGCCTTTCCTATCCCATCGTTGCCATAAGACCTATCTGTGTCGGTGCGACATAAAGCCACTAGCAAAAAAGAAGTTTTCACAACAAGTAATTGTTTTCACTGTTATCTTAAAACAGCATGCGTAAAGCACTTACACTGATTAGTATCAAAAGTATGTAGAAGGACCTCCTGGTCAATACACGGTAAAACGGATACTCTTTGACACTTGTTGTAATGGCAAATAATGAGTGGAATGTGAGAGAGAAGAGGAAGGTTAACAGTATGCAGGGTACTGGAATATGGGGTAAAAGAATTATGCTGCTTGCTACAAGCAATATGCCAGCTTGATCGTTTCAGTTTAGCGAAGTTTGGTTAATCAGTGTTTTACTATAGTGTGATTTCACTGAGAAGTTAATGTAATAACTTTGAGTTCTCAAATTAATTTGCATAGATGATCACTTTAAACAATGCAAAATATAATTTGTAGAAAGAAACCATAAAATTAATAAAAGTAACTGTTTAAATAATCGATCATTTTTGCTAGCATTGTTTAAATCCTTCACCTACGCAAATAAATCAGGAAATTTATCATATCTTGATCAACTGAAATGCTATTACTGTATTTTCTTGCATAACCAGCACCCTTGCATAATTTACACACCCCAATTTTTTTTTGGTTTAAGGTGGGAAGAAAGAAATGTTTGCATACTTGACACACTCACTCTCTTGATGATTGATTCATCATGCAGTTCCAGATGCACTTCTAAATAGGAATGTCAAGTAGCAGCCTTCCTATTATGAAATTTGGCATTCCAAATACTGCCCAACTTCTTGTTATCACCCGTTAGGAGGTACCACTGCACTAGTTCAGAGAGTAAATCAGCAGAGACCTGACTAGTGACGCTCTATTTCAGTCTAGTACAAACATTTTATTGAGCCTCCGTGGCTCAGGCGGCAATGTGCCGGCCTCTCACCACTGGGTTGCGTGGTTCAAATCCCGGTCACTCCATGTGAGATTTGTGCTGGGCAAAGTGGAGGCGGGACAGGTTTTTCTCTGGGTACTCCAGTTTTCCCTTTCATATTTCATTCCAGCAACACTCTCTAATATCATTTCATCTGTCATTCATTAATCATTGCCCCAGAGGAGTGCAACAGGCTTTGGCAGCCAGCACAATTCCTATCCTCGCTGCTAGATGGAGGAATCATTCATTCCATTCCTGACTTAGTTGAATGACTGGAAACAGGCTGTGGATTTTCATTTTTTTCACTAACATATTTTATTAGTGTTTTGGGTATATGCATGTTCTATGATTTTAATGAAAATGAAAATGAAAACCTACAGCCTGTTTTCCAGTCATTGACTAGGTCAGGGATGGAATGAATGAATCAATCATATGTAGGCTATTAGTACGATGGGGTCGCCACTCCCAAAGTGATTTATTAATGACTGATAGATGCTATGAAATTAGAATGGAGAGTGGTGCTGGAATGAAAGATGACAGGGAAAACCAGAGTACCCAGAGAAAAACCTGTCCCGCCTCTGCTTTGTCCAGCACAAATCTCACATGGAGTGACCGGGATTTGAACCATGATATCCAGCGGTGAGAGGTCCATGCGCTGCCGTCTGAGCCACGGAGGATCTGTTATTTTAATATTGTTTATATATCGAAAATGATGATGATGCTTGTTGTTTAAAGGGGCCTAACATCGAAGGTCATCGGCCCATATCCAAAATGAGCAAGTATTCGAGTAATACTGCATCATATAAACTGTTGGTGATCAGTTACACCATTTGCACCTTATGTTTTTCTGAAATGAAAAACAATGCTGAAAGCAAAATTTCCGCAAGAGATCCATGTTTGTATTCAAGAAAAAGGGCAGCCGGCCACAAGTATTCTGTATCCGAGTGAAATGTGTGTTACTGGTGTAAACAGAAAATTGCACTTCAAGTGACCAACAAATATAGCAAAGCATTTCGAGCCCCAAAAAGTGGAAAGTTTCTGCAAGCACAGGAGGATCTGCAGAAATATTAGATTCCATTATACGATGATGGATGTGTTTTTTATCATGAAATGCTGACAGGAAATAGCTGCAACACTTGGGATCAGTGTCTCAGATTTTATAGTTAGTAGAAGCTGGATGATTAATTTTATGAAGAAGAATGGACTTTCCTTTCAACGAAGAACATTATTATGCTGAAGAATACCAAACAATTTCAACCAAAAGTCATTGATTTTCATCGCTTCACGAATGGGAAGCAGAAAGTGAAGAAATATTTGCTTTCCCAAATAGGAAACACAGATCAGACACCAATCAGTTTTGATATGCCATAAAGTCTAACAATCAATAAGTAAGGGACGTTGAATGTTATTGTATGCACTACTGTAAGCAAAAAACAACATTGTACTCCAATGCTTGCTGTAACAACTGATGGCAGGAAGATTCCACCTTATATTTTTCTGAAATGAGAAACAATGCTAAAAGCAAAATTTCTATGAGAGATTCATGTTTGCATTCAAGAAAAGGGGTGAATGTGTACGTCACTCATACAAGATTGGGTACAAACAATTTGGGGAAATTGAGCAGGGTCTCCCCTTCAATGTCCAGCCCTTCTCATCTTGGACAATTTTTGTTGCCACCTGACAGAAGATACTAGGAAATTATTGGAAAGCATGAAAACCAATTTGGCAGTGATTCCTGGTGGATTGACATTGGCACTTCAACCATTGGATGTTTCAATAAATAAACCATTCAAGGGCAGTGTACAAAACCTCTATCAGTACCAGATGGAAGAAAGTGTGCACAAGCTTTCTTCAACAGGTAAGATTCAGAAATCACCTGTAGGACTCTTTTGTGAGAGGAAATTGCATGCTTGATACATGATTTCTTTGAAGAAAACGGGAATCTCAAATATGTTAGACGGGAGTGAAGATGACTTCTTATGGAGAGATGTGAGCAGTACTAGCAGCAGCAATTCTTCCTGCAGTGCAAATAGCAGTGTCAAAGATGGTAGCCTATAAAAGGTAAGACTTCTTTTCCTTTTTTGCCAGAATGTCATTATTTTTACTTTTGTGATTGGTACTTTAGTTAATTAATACTTATTTTGCTTCAGGTCATATCATCAGCTTGAAACAAGAAGAATATTTTCCAGTGTTTGTACTTCAAAACTGCTTGCCCAAATTGTCTATTTGAATGTTCAGAAGAAAAATTGAAATATTTAAGTCTGTACCTGGTGGTCCCTCTGGTCCAGAAGGTCCCAATGATCCTCTCTCTCCTTTCTCTCCTGGAGGTCCAGGAAGTCCTCTACTGCCTGGTAGTCCCTAAATACAGAAAATCCCAGTCAGACTGTCTAAATAACAACAGTTATTAATGGTTCTTAACTAAGTGGTACAGATACTCACAACAAGACCCAAGGCTCCTGAGTGTCCTTTTTCTCCTCGAGATCCAGGCGGTCCCTAAAAACACACAAGAATGGATTATAAAACCTGATCTTGTTCATTCCGTGTTATAGGAAATGTGAGCTGATATACTTACAGGTAAACCATCTGATCCTTGTGATCCTGTCTCACCCCTGGGACCGGGTGGTCCTGGGGGACCTACAGGACCTCTCTCTCCTGGAAAACCTCTTTCTCCACGAGAACCTGATGCTCCTGGTATACCTGGAGGACCTTGGATTCCATGTTCACCATCTTTTCCTGGTGAACCAGGATTGCCAGCTGCTCCTGGCAGACCCTGAACATTAATCATTACAGTTAATATAACATGAAAGCTGCTTACATGCTTTCAGATCTCATGTTAATGTACCATGAAAATTTGTTATTTAAGATTGAAGAGGATCAAAAGTGATCTCGCACATTACATCTGCTTGATAATGAGCCCTGTTTGTCTTAAAACCCAATCCCATGAACCCCCTACTCAGCATATTTTGGAAAAAGTATAGCAGTGACTCTATATTAATTACATTAATGAGCTATTAACTACAATTACATCTGCTAACTGAGTGAAAGTAACTCCCCACATACAAGGCTATCTACTCTGAAAGTGATGTAATATTTCACACAAAGGCATAATCATCTAATTTTATGGATTGAAGACACTACTCACCTGAAATCCACGAGGTCCTGAAGGTCCAGGGGATCCTCTTTCTCCATCTGTACCTGGTGGTCCTGGAGGCCCTTGAAGTCCAGGGCCTCCATCCTTGCCCGCATCACCTCTGGGGCCTGTTGATCCTGGTGGACCTGGCTCTCCATCCTTTCCTGGCTCACCCTATATAGATATAAGAGAATTGTATTCAAATCTTCGAAGTTAAGCTGCACTCTCTACCACACCATATTGTATATTGTGATGCCCTTTCTTATATTTTTACAAATTTCATATGTTGCACATTCACACCAAGGAAGTTGCATAATGACTTAAAATCTTATATTGATGTATGTAACCTTACGCTCTCCCTATTGTCTGATATTGTCTCTCCCCTTCTCTTTTATCTTCCAATACAGTTCTAAACTTTCAGTTTGCTAGGATATTCTTTTGTGCCAGATTATCTACAGAGAGATAACCTAAAATGTAATTGATGGGGGCTGATGGTAGTACTATTTCACAAATGCAGACTGCATAACATTCTACCGTACCAAGCTTATGGTTAAGCTTAAAGAAAGTGGTGAACAAACTTCAGATCCCACAGAATATATTAAGTGAAGCGAAGAATACAAGAAAATAGTAATTGGACTCAATTACAGTTACTTGAGAAATATTTTCCTCAATTATATTTACAAATTACATACTTTCTCAGTGAGTGATCAGAAAAATTACAATTACAGTTTCTTTACAGAATGGTATTTTTAAGGAAATCTCCACAATTTTTTTCTGCATGGGGTAGAATAATACAAAATTTTGCAAGGAAACTAAACACAATAGCTTGGAACTTTCAAAATGATCTTTTCCCCATCATTTTTATTTTAATTACTTTTAGCATTTGAAATGATTTTCCATTTAACTTACTTTGCAAACAAATTAATTGCTTCTTGCAATTCTCATTGATAATTTGCTGAAAGATGCCATTCAGAAGCACTGGAAGGAATACCTTTGTTTAATTTTGAGAACTTCACTGGAATGTCTTTGAAAGTACTGGAGAGGTACCGGTAGTAAAGCACCTCATCCAGAGCTGGCAAAGTTACTGGTTCTGCTGTAGTAGAACTGAAAGAGTAATCTTCATCATGATTTCTTTTTCCCATTTCTGCTTCCATGTGATGCATATCATTTACTTGAATGTAACAATCGCAATTTTATTTCAAGAAGTAAATTACATGTAAAAATTAATTTTATGAAAAGAAATGATTACAAGTAAAAATTACTAAAAATGTAATCATTACAAGTCATTTGACTACTTTTATTCAATTATTTCCCAACTCTGAATATATCAATGGAAGAATATTATGCAGTCCACATTTGTGATATAGTACCATAGCCCACATGAATTGAATTTTAGGTTATCTCTCTGTAGACTCAGTGTAGTGTGTGTAATAAATCTCTAATCATAAAGGGTACTCTCATCACTGGAATATACAAGAAGAAAAATTCATGCTTATTTCAGACCAATCATATAACTTTATAATACTAGTATCTGTCACTGTTGACTCTTTTTGAATTCCTCCCTCCCTACTTTAGAATGCCTTCAGGGTATGAAATGTCTCAGCATCTGTAGTTAGCCCCCAATGAATAAATGAATTCTTGGAGATTATAAATTACCTTGACAGTGAATGAAAATAGATACTTTTCTGCCTTCATATTCTTTGCACAAGTGACTTATTTATTGGTTAGCCCGTTGAGTTGCAACCGGGGAAAGCTCAAGCCATTACCTGAAGTAATAATGTAAATAAATGTTTTAAAATTTCCTCCTATTTAATATAATTATTTTGATAGTAAAAAGATAAGAACAGAGGTTATATTGACTTAAAATTTAGACATTTATGTACCAGTATCTACCCTACAGTTCATAATTAGGAACATCTTTCTTCAGATTCAGAACACAATTCAGTAAATGTGTGTGGTTACTTTCCTGAGAATTGCTAGAAGTCATATACATCCCCATATAATTATCTCATATCAGTACAGTCGTACTTTTGTCATTCATGCACTTTTGTACTAAGAAACTAACCACAAGTCCCCTCTCTCCTGGTGGTCCAAGAGGACCAGGAAGTCCTTGCAGCCCCTGAGGACCTTGTTCTCCAGGCTTGCCATCTGCACCTTGAATACCTCGTTCTCCAGGGTTTCCAGGCTTTCCTGGTGGTCCTGTACGGCCCTGAGGTCCTCGCAGTCCCTGTTTCACAAAATAAGGACCATTAAATTCACTGTTAAATTCTATACAATATAGACAATAAAAAATGTCTGTATGAAAATCTAACCTGGGCTCCAGCTGGTCCTGGACGTCCAGGATCTCCTTGTCCTCCCTTTGATCCTTGTGGTCCTTGTGGGCCTGGGTCTCCATTTTGTCCTGCAACAAATGACATATACTGTATGGTAGGTATAATTCAGATGAAAAGTTTCTTCTTAGTGTTGGGGCAAAAGTCCATTTTTGTCTTTCTTTTGCCAAAATGATTGCAGTGAGGAGTGATCTTTTCTACAATTAGGTAAATGTTGCAAGTACAGTACTGTATGTTACCAGCATTTTCACTCAAGAAAACTTCTACTAATGGGATCTCTTTAGCCTAAGTAAACTAACTATTGCTGAGGACTATCAGTGGACTAAGTGATGTGAACCAGTATAAGATTTTAGTTAAAGGCTCTAAGCAAGCAGTTGGTCCAGAAGAAAATATGGCATTATCATAAAAGTGTACAGATATTTATACTGTATGGCACCTCATGTTATTTTAATTGTTGCATATTGTTGTAAGTGGACTTCTTTGCAAATAACTTCTTTTGGAGGGGTTTTGGCATTTGAGAGGCTGCATTTTCTTATTGTTTTCATGTTGGTCACACATTCATTGTGCTTTAGTGTTCTCAGCAGTTGAAGAAATAACACCAAATCGTCTTTAGATTGTCCTTATTATTCCAGTGGTAAGTTTAAAAGCCTGTTTGCTTGGTTAAAACAAGTTGGCTGTTCTAACATCATGCATTTAATTCAAACAATGAATAATTTTCTCATCTTCCTGTTACTGACTTCACTCCTCCTAAAATTCCAGCAATATCTGTTGTATTCATTTACCATATTTATTTATATTTCTAAAATATTTTGTTTTAACTTTCAAAAACCAGAAAATGTTTAGTATAAAAATGTGAAAAACGACAGATGTGATCAAGGCAGCAAGAGAAAGACAGATCCTGATGATTCCAAAGCTGTCCCACAACAACATTCCTTAAAGTTCTGTCTGTCAGTATTAACTTAATATGCTCTTTATTTTTCATGAAAAAATCACCTTCTGCAATCAGAAAGCATACTTAAATATTTCTCCTGAGACACTTTTCTGTAGAGGTGACCATTTCATATAAGACTGTCCACATTTTTCTGCATATTTTTAAACTCTGGCATGGAACTCTCTCTACTAATTTTCTTATATATTGTGTATAATTAAATTGAAATTCTTAATGTTTTTTCTATTTGTATAGATAAAATGTTTTATATGACTTACCCTTGGGTCCAATAGCTCCATCGGGTCCAGGTAAACCTCGCGTTCCCTGTGGTCCCCTCTCTCCTGGTGGACCACTGGGTCCTTGAGGTCCACGTAGACCACGCTTGCCTCGCTTGCCTTCACTACCAGCTGGGCCTGGAAGCCCTCGAGGGCCAGCTTGGCCTGCTTCACCTTTCATACCAGACTCACCCTTGAAGCCTCTCTCACCAGGAGATCCCTAACAAGACGTATACAAATGAAATTCTGGCAAAATAATATGAGTACAAAAAGGTATAGTCACTCAAAGAAACATGGTAATATTTTTCTTTGCATTTGATATACTATCAGAGTTAATTTTAACTATTATCAAAATATAATTCACCTCCCAGGTAGATAAACATCCCTGTGGATACCAACAACAATATATACAGAGGGGTCCATAAAAATGTAGACACTCTTTCATAGTTAATATCTTTGGAACAAAATGACATATCATTGCAATTCTTACACGGTAGTGTAGTCCATTGTTTTCTCTGCAGATGGTGAACCGAGCTCGATAGCTGCAGTTGCTTAAGTGCGGCCAGTATCCAGTATTTGGGAGATAGTAGGTTCGAACCCCACTGTCGGCAGCCTGAAGATGGTTTTCCGTGGTTTCCCATTTTCACACCAGGCATGTGCTGGGGCTGTACCTTAATTAAGGCCACGGCCGCTTCCTTCCCACTCCTAGCCTTTCCCTGACCCATCGTCGCCGTAAGACCTATCTGTGTCGGTGCGACATAAAGCAATTAGCAATCAAGCAGAGGGTGAAGATTATGTGAATGGAGCGACAGTCTTAGCATGCGTTTTACAGCAGAAGACACTGCAGCCATGAATGAAGTAAGATTGTCGTTTGAGCAACGCAACGCCGTATTGAAGTGATACTGGAAGTACGAAAACATGATGGTGGTACAATGGCAATGCTGTAATGTGTACATAACTCAACCACCAACATGTACAACAATTTATCGTATTCAGGATAAATTTGAAGCTGACGGTACTGTTCAGGATGTGCATAAGAAAAGGTCCGGCCGAACAAAAATATCAAGAAGTCCAGCTTCCAGCGCTGCTGTGTTGCAACATTTTACTAGGTCACCTAAAAAAATCTGTGAATCAGGGTGCACATGAAAGTGGGGTAAGCCAATCAACTGTACGACATTCCAAGATCGCTCCATGCTATGAACGAGGGCGACCCGGATCGAAGGATAGAGTACTGTGAGTGGTTTGAAGGCATGCTTTGTGAGGATGAACGGTTTGCAGGGATGGTTATCTGGTTTGATGAGGCGCAATTCAAACTGAACAGTACTGAAAACCACCACAACTGCGTGTACTGGGCTCCTGAAAATCCTCACTTTCATGTGGACAAACATGTTAATCTACCTGTTGTTTATGTATGGTGTGGTATGCACACGGCTTGATTGGCCCACTTTTGTTTTTAGGTACCATAACTGGTGATGTGTACCTTCATATGCTGCAAACATCGATTTTGCCTGCCATCTGAGAGGTGTTTGGAAATGAAAGATTTTACCTACAACAATATGGCACTCCACCTCACTACCACAGAGATGTCAGAGCCTACTTGATGAAAATCTACCCTGACAATGGACAGGTTGAAGAGGAGCTGCTGAGTATCCACCACAGTCTCCTGGCCTTACACCTCTTGACTTCTACCTATGGGGGACCTTGAAAAATGTTTATCAACAGAAGCCAGCTACACTGAATGAGCTACGAGAAACCATTGAGGTGTCCTCTGCGGCTATCACACCAGCAACACTGACAGCCGTAGTTCGGTCAGCAGTTTGGCGGCATTGATGTTGTTTTGCTGCTAATGGGGGACACTTTAAACATACAAAATAACCTTCCTCCTGTGCAAGAATTATAATGGTATGTCACTTTGTTCCATTAATATTTACTATCAAAGAGTGTCTACATTTTTCTGGACACCTCTGTAAATAGGTCCAATTGTTTCTGAGGAAAATGTACCTGTGAGGATCTTATACAATACTATGGACTCACTCTTGTTTTCAGTACCTATACATCCTGGATTGTTTGAACCAAACAACACTAGAAAGAGGTAAGTTACATGTTCATATACAGAGTGGTCAACCAATCCCTTCAAATAGTTTTTTATGGAACCTGCAATTTATTGATGACCTAAAAATATTGGTCCCTTTTCCTATCTGGGATTATGATATGTTTGGGTTTAAGATTGACAATACAGGTGGAATATTCAGCGCCAATGGTAATTCACTGATGGAAACTGTAATAAATGAATGAAATTATCATAGCTGTGAATAACACTTATGTTAGAACAGGAAGTGTGTTCAAAGTGACCCACATTAACAGCCGAACAACTTCGATGCTGCTGAACTTCTGACTGAACTACGGCTGTCAGTGTTGCCGGTGTGATAGCCGCACAGAACTTATCGATGATTTCTCATACCTCATTCAGTTTAGCTGGCTTCTGTTGATAAACTTATTTGTCAAGGTCCCCCGTAGGGAGAAGTCAAAAAGTGTAAGGTCTGAAGACCGTGGTGGGTACTCAACAACTCCTCTTCAACCTATCTATCGTCCAGGTAGATTTTCATCTAAGTAGGCTCTGACATCTCTGTGGTAGTGAGGCGGAGTGCCATCTTATTGTAAGTAAAATCTTTCATTTCCAGACACCTATCAGATGGCAGGTAAAAATCAATGTTTGTAGCATATAAATATACAACTCAACAGTTACGGTACCTTCAAAGAAGAATGGGCCAATCAAACCGTGCGATGACATACCACACCATCACACCATACATTAACACCAGGTACATTAACATGTTTGTCCACTTGAACGTGAGGATTTTCAGGAGCCCAGTACATGCAGTTGTGGTGGTTTACAATACCATTCAGTTTGAATTGTGCCTCATCAGACCACATAACCATCCCCGCAAACCGTTCATCCTCGTGAAGCATGCCTTCAAACCACTCACAGTACTCCATTCTTTGATCCGGGTTGTCCTTGTTCATAGCGTGCAGCAATCTTGGAATGTACGTTTTCCACTTTGCAGCCTTCATAATTCATTGTACGGTTGATTGGCTTACCTTGCTTTCACGTGCATCCTGATTCACAGATTTTTCAGGGGACGTAGTAAAATGTTGCAACTCAGCAGTGCTGGAAGCTAGACTTGTTGCTGTTTTGGTCAGCCAGATCTTTTCTTATGCACATCCTGAATAGTACCGTCGGCTTCAAATTTATCCCGAATATGATAAATTATTGTACATGTTGGTGGCTGAGTTCCGTACACATTACAGCATTGCCGTTGTACCTCCATCATGTTTTCGTACTTCTAGTACCACTTCAAAATGGCCTTGTGTTGCTCAAATGACAATCTTACTTCATTAATTGCTGCACTATCATCTGCTGGAAAACACGCGCCAAGATTGTCGCGCCGTTCCCGTGACCATCATCTGCTGAGAAAACAAAGGACTATGCTACTGCGCAAGAATTGCAACGATATATCATTTTGTTCCAAAGATATTAACTATCAAGGAGTGTCTACATTTTTTTGGACCCCTCTGTATTAAACCTAACTTAATTACATAAATATTGATATTAAAACATGAAATCTTTACGACATTACAAATTTCTCTTGTAAATTAAAAGTTTGCACTTACATTGTTGTGTCAGTTTATATAGCTATACACTGAAAGTTCATTCAACATCTTTATTATCATAAAACAAAACGTTGACAGATGAAACCTCCAAAACCTTGCCAGTTATTCAAATTAAAATGTTGTCCAGCTACGGTTATAATTTCCTTCATCGCTTACCATAAACTGAGTCTCATGACCCATTGGGCTAAGCAGAACCCAAACCAATCACAATATTGGTTGACCTAATAGGTTGAAAGTCGATTTTGATTATAATGCGGTCGTGAAAATGCAGTATTCATAAATATGGTTAAATTTGTCGATACTCAACAATGAGTTTCAAGCAGTGTAAATAATTTGACTTCCTAAAGGGCTTTAGGTGGATGAATTCCTTTAGATGAGGTGATGATCCCTGAAGTAGAGGAAATGCCACTCAAATCCATAAAGTAGCATTTATCTTCATGTTAGGGATGGCAGCAGCAGTTTAGGAGAATATCTGAGGTGGATAATCACTTGGATGACAATGGCAAGGACCACTGCTTAGCAGAAGGTAATCCTGTATCAATGACTCAAAGGCAGAAGAGAGGAGTTTCCAAACAGCAGAAACCGAAGACCTAGGGAGTCGATCTGAATGAAATCCAGGGCAGGCAAATCTCTGTAAGCTGTAGGGAAAGCTGCCTATGAGAAGAGAACTTCAAAATCAAACCTGAGCTCCATGACTGCCCATCATGATTCTAACTCTTTGGAAGCCTAGCTACCTCTATTACCTTCTCAACACTTGATTCAGTGCTATGGAAACAGAACAAAATGAAAATGATACCCCAGCCAACCTGTATGAGGAAATCCAGGTCTGCAGAATGAGTGGGGAAAAGTAGCACATTGGAACCTGGGGGGCACTACGCCAAGTGTGAACATCAAGAAACAGTCAAAGGACCCCTCCTCCCAAAGAATCAGACCCAAACAGAGCTTTAATGTACAAACTCTCATTATTAGGACACTTACTAAAGCTGGTAAATAGACTGAGCTTAAAAAAGCTCAGGAATAACACACTGTCAAAATTTTTGCAATTCAAGGGACATGTTTCTTATCTGAAGATATTTCAATGATATATGGATACTGGATGTTCGAATCCAAGACTAAGATCACATCTGCTAATTTTGTAATTCTAGGTGCAGCCTTCTTAGTTCATACACCCATTGTTGATTCTGTAGTGGACTTTAAAGCCATTTTTCCCTGACTATCGACTCTCACTATCAAATGTGCTAACAAGGCTTACACCATATTCAGTGTTCATGCTCCTCAGAATAAAGACAACTCCAGGAATCCTGAGAACTCAATTTGATAATGTCCTGTCTGGAATTAATACAACAGTCATTCTGTTAGATGGCTTAATGGCTACTTGGATAACAAGCAAAACTGTAAATACACCAGGTAAACATCCAATTCATGCTCAAACCAGTCACAATGTAGTAAGCTTCATTGATGCCTCCAAGGAGATGAATCTTAAAATTATGACCACCTACTTCAAGAAAGAATCCTTACAAGCATTAAATATTGCATTTTCTGGTCCATCCTTTATTTCACCTGATTCTTTTCCTCCTTATTGAGAAGAAATCATCCAAATCATTGCATCTCTCCCATCAAGATATCAGACAAGGATTTCATAGTTATCAAACTTCCTGGCACTCACCTGATGAACTAATTGGTAAATATCAGGTAGATCCTGTTGCCAACTCCCATTGCAATTTCCACGAGATACTGAATGTGAAAGACAGAAGTGCTAATATTGTATGAGACAATTACCTAACAAAGGTTAAAGTCTAGTTTTTACCAAAGTCCAATCACAGTTCCCAAATATATAGATCCATAGATTTCAGATCAATGAGCTCATGATAAATCAAAATGTCATTCATAGTTACCAAAAAAGTTTAAGTCTCTAGAATCACGCAGGTGGGAAGACATTTCCAAGAAGGTTCAGAATGCTTTAACTGTAATGATCAATTTAGCGATGAAGAAAAGAAATACCCATAGTGCATGAACAGTGTGATAAAGCTCTCAGAAAGCTGGATTAAAACAGGAAAAATTGAAGAATTCCCCAGCCATTGTAAACTGAATGATAAAGTGATCCATAAAGCAAAACATGCTTATGTAATGGCTCAGCTTGAGACCATTAAAGAGACCTTCAGGAAGAACAACTCTGATGATTTTTACCATATTTTCAAATTTGAACTTACTGAGAACCAAGCCCCTTCACTAGGTTTTCAGGACGAGAATGGTAATCTTATTCTGAATAATTATGACAATTGTGAACAAGAAGCTCAATATTTTGAATCTTAATCAACTGCGCTTCTCCAGCATTAAATATTGCATTTTCTGGTCCATCCTTTATTTCACCTGATTCTTTTCCTCCTTATTGAGAAGAAATCATCCAAATCATTGCATCTCTCCCAACAAGATATCAGACAAGGATTTCATAGTTATCAAACTTCCAAAAATGGGTGGTCTCAATATTTTGTTGCCAAAATTAATTTATAGGAATCAGAAACTATTCCTAAGGAGTACCAATCAGTTCTTATACATCTTCTCCACAAGAAAAGGCAATTAAGCAGATGTGAACAACTGCAGAGACATACTGAGCTAATCGTTCACAATTGTCATGATTATTCAGAATAAGATTACCATTCTTGTCTTGGAAACATACCTAAATGGCTTGGTAGCCAATAAAATCCTGTCAAGAATGGTTCAAAGTTGCATTGGACCTATTGTTGATTCACAGATTAGTGACTATTAAGCAGGCTTCCATAGACCCGGCCAACAGCTGGAAACTGCAGATGATGATGATGATGATGATGATGATGATGATGATGATGAAGCAGGCTTCCGTAAGACTTGCTCCTGCATAGAACAGATCCTTTCACTAACGAGTATCATCAGAATCAGATCTCTTCATGCTGAACCACTTTTGATTTTAAGAAGGCCTATGACTCAATCGGCCATTTCAGTCTACTGAATATCCTCAAGGAGATGTGGGTGGACAACAAGACCTAGCCAGGCTGAGTAGCTCAGACGGTTGAAGTGCTGACCTTCCAACCCCAACTTGGCAGGTTCGATCCTGGCTCAGTCCGGTGGTATTTGAAGGTGCTCAAATACGTCAGCCTTGTGTCGGTAGATTTACTGACACGTAAAAGAATTCCTGCAGGAATAAATTCTGGCACCTCGGCATCTCCAAATATCATAAAAGTAGTTAGTGGGACGTAAAGCAAATAATATTATTATTATTATTATTATTATTATTATTATTATTATTATTATTATTATTATTATTATTATTATTATTATTATTATTATTATTATTATTATTATTATTATTATTATTCTTTTGAATGGGCCACCAGAGGACCACGTGCCAATTTCAATTCCTTCTTCTTTGTTCTTTCCTTTTCTTCCAGTACGCTTTCATCTGTTCACTATGTTTCTTCTTTCTGTCTTCAGACCACTTTGAACTAGTCTTTTTTACTTTCCTACCTTCTATTTTCAATACTTTTTCCCAAAAGCCTTCACTATTACTTATTTCTTCTGTTGTTATATTGTTTTTTTCTAAATCCTTTCTTACTTCATTGACCCAGCTTGTCGTTGATTCCTTACCCCACAAATATCTGAAAATCTTACTGGTTAATCTACTATCTTGCATTCGATATAAATGTCCAAAAAACATAAGTCTCCTTTTCCTCATTACATCTGATATATTTTCTATTTTTTGATATATTTCAGCATTACTTCATAATTTCCAACCTTCTGCTGTGTTTTGTGGGCCTAATATTTTCCTCATGATTCGCCTTTCTAGTATTTCTAGTTTATCTAAATTATAGTTTAATGCCAGACATTCGCTTGCATATAGGCATTCTGGCTTCACTACTGTGTTGTAATGCCTTATTTTTGCATTTTTGGATAGGCATCTTTTATTGTAGATATCTTTGGTGACACCATAAGCTCTCTCCATTTTATGTACCCTCTCCTCTACTGCAGATTTTTCTAAACTATTTTCTTGGATTATTTCCCCTAGATATTTGAATGTTTTTACCCTCTCTATTTGGCCAATATCTGTTTTCAGAAATTTTGGTGCATCCCAAATATTTGTTAAAAATTTTGTTTTTTCTGCAGAAATTCTTAAGCTAGTTCTGCTGGCGATTCTTTCCAAGACATTTACTGGGGTTATAGCAGATGTCACATTTTCATAAAGTATTGCAAAGTCATCTGCAAATGCAAGACAATTTATTTAGATCCTTTTGTTTCCTCTTCCTAACCTTATTGGTGAAATGTTGAGTTCAATAAGTTTTTCATTCCAAATTCTCACTATTTTCTCTAGGACACAATTAAAAAGAATTGGGGATAGTCCGTCACCTTGTCGTACACCAGTTTTTATTTTGAAAGGCTGTGATATCTCTCCCAGAAATTTCACTTTAGAGACTGTGTCTGTAAGTGTTTCACGGATTAGATTTGCCAGTTTACACTTTATGCCAAATTCTCGAATTATTTTATATATAGTTTCTCTGTCAACAGAATCAAAAGCCTTTTTTAAATCTACAAACATGACTACAATGTCCTTTGAATTAAGTAACCTGTGGCGAATTATTGACTTAAGATTAAATATTTGTTCTGAGCATGATCTTCCTTTCCTGAAACCACCTTGATATTCACCTAAATGATTGTCTAGTGTTGTTTCTACTCTGTTTAATAAAATCTTGGAAAATATTTTATATGCCACTGCTAATAAAGATATCCCTCTGTAGTTATTAACATCCTGTTTATTACCTTTTTTGTGGAGTGGATGTATCAAGGCTACTTTCCATTCCTCAGGAATTTTTTCAGTTTTCCAGATTTCTTCAAAGAGTAATTGTAGCTCATTTGCTATATTTGGCAAGGACCACTTCAAAAGTTCCGCTGTAATAGAATCTTCTCTGCTAGCTTTGTTGTTTTTGAGGGTTTTAATTACTTCTTCAATTTCTTTTATAGTTGGTGGTATGTCTTCTTCCAAATTTTCATCAATATCTTGAAATTCTAATTTATGACTTGGTTCAGGACAGTTCAAAAGTTGATCAAAATATCTTGCTAATATCTCACAATTTTCAGTATTGCTTAGTCCATTTCTGCCGTTTTCATCATTGAAACTAACATTTGTAGTTTGGTACCCCTTTAATTCATTCTTAAAAGTCTGATAAAAGTCACAGGTGTTATTTTTTATAAAGTTTTTGTCCATTTCTATAAGTTTCTCCTTTTGAAAGGCTCGTTTAGTACTTCTGATTATTATTATTATTATTATTATTATTATTATTATTATTATTATTAGTATTAGACTCGAGAAATGTAATTGAACCTGAGAATAAAGTTATCTTAGCCAACAAGATCGAATCACGGGTAACAAATCTATGCCAAACAAAGTTGAACGCGAGAAACCTGTTTGCAGCAATAAATGAGTATGCGTTGTCAACTATTAACTATTATATTGGCCTGATCCCGTACGAGCACGAAGAATTTAACAATATTGATCTGAAGGTGAGAGGAATCTTGAGAGAGCATAATATCATCAGAACAGCAGGTAATATGGAACGACTGTACCTGAAAAGACATGCGTTAGGAAGAGGACTACAAAATATTTCTGAGAAGGCCGAATTGATTTTACTAGAACTATGTAAATATTTGGCAACAAACACAAGAACGAAGTTTATCACAGAAAGTGAAAGAAGAAATGCAACCCATCTTGGACTGATTGAAGAACATTTGAAACGGAAGTACCTAATTGAGGAAGGAAACGATTTCACGGTAAAAGTAGTTAAGCAGAAACAAAAACAGATGCGAATGGATCGAATCATGGCTAAAACAATGCATTCCACATTGTTCCGTGAACAACAGGAGAAATTTGTTGACGTAAAACAGTCATCGTTATGGCTAATGAGGGGGAATATATCTCCACAGGAGGAAGGAATGTTCTGTAAGATACAAGACAGAAACATCTTCTTTAGTCATGGGAGTATATTCCAGAGGTGCCCACACTGCAACCAGGGCAATAAGACACTAGATCACCTGGCAACACAGTGTGGACGAATGCTTAATTTGGACTACAAGAAATGCCACAATGATGTTGTCAGATGCTTGCATTTCATGTTCACCAAAAAGTATGGGCTGAATAATTCTAAGAAAATAAAGAACTATAAAGTTGAAAATGTCATATCCAATCAGCAGATTAGAATAAAGTCAGACGTCATCATACAGACTGAGCTTCGCATTGAACACAATAAACTGGATCTGATGATACATGACCTTGTAAAGAATGAAATCCTATTAATTGAAGTTGGAATCACAAACAAAAATATCCTAAAACAGACTGAAACCACTAAAGGAAGAAAGTACAAGATGCTAGCCAACGAACTCTCACTTATGTACAATGGGACCAAGGTGACGATGGTCCCTGTGGTAATAACGTGGGACGGGCTAGTTACCAACTTGTTCAAGAAGCACATGGACAAATTGGAAGTGAGCAAACAGCTACAGGCCTACCTACAGACCATTGTACTAAAAAGAACATGTGAGAGTGTGCTAATCGACTTCAGACGAGGCAACTTGGATAACGAGTTGTGGACGGAGGACTTGCAAACAATGATGGACCAGATGGAGGCGGTCCTGGTACTGTAAATGGTGTGCAAGAAGTGTGTATACAAATGCGTAGAATCATTGGATGTAACATGGACTTAAAAACTAATTGAATAAATTTATTATTATTATTATTATTATTATTATTATTATTATTATTATTATTATTATTATTATTATTATTATTATTATTATTATTATTATTATTATTATTATTATTATTATTAACAAGACTCATTCCATCATCAACCTAACTCTGACCAACATCTATTCATGGAGATAATGTTTAGATCCTTTGAGATTAAGACTGGTTCTTGTCAAGGTGATGGCCTCTCATCCTTCTTTTCAACTGTGTTCTTGAAAAGGCCATCCATGAGTGGAGAAGCAGACCACCCAATAATCGTATCAGACCGAACACGTGATCCAAAGCAGTTTACATCGACTGCCTTGCTTTTCCAGATGATTTATTCCCAACAGCAAATGACCTAAACACTGCCCGTCTCCAGGTTGAAACATTACAAGAAATAGCTGAAGTTGTAGGTCTTCCAATATCTTAAAAAACTGAAGTAATGATGTTTGACTGTTATATTACCACTGCATTTCTCAGTACCAAATACAAAAAATCAAATGCATTCATTTGAAGTACTGTATTTTGGAGAAATAATTTCCTTTAATGCATTAGAGAGGTTAGCTCTGAAATATTGGGCTAAATGCACGGAAACAGCTGTTCACCTCTGCAAACCAACTTATCAGTCTAGACTGATCTCATGACAGGCTAAATACTGCCACTATACAACAGTAGTATGTGCTGCTGAATGCTTGGTCCCTATAGAGAGAATCCAGATAAAAGAAAGAAAATTTCCTACGATTTTCAGCCCACTTTATTCTGAGGGTGAATATTGCTTGAGATCAAAATGCAGAACTGTACGCTAAATTTGAAAAATTCTCACTTGTCATGAGGAAACACCATCTTTTGTTTTATGGTCGTCTGTCTCAAGTGCCTAACAACAGAATATCTCATGACTTGGAAATGTACCACTCCTTGGGTAACTGCAATGAAGGAGGATCTGGCTGGTGTCTCTGAGACACTGGTTCAAGAAAAAAAGTAAGTTCAGGACCTGGGTACACAGGATAGATGACCTTCCAGAAAGAGAGTGAGAAAACAACCTTGTGCTAAGTGGTCTGAAGAGTGAAAAGCAGCTTTCTCCATCAAGAAGTACTGGAAAACCAAAAATGCTGACAAGTGTTAGCTATGGTCCTAAGAGTCTGAAATGATATGTAAAAAAAAAAATAAAAAAAAAAAAAAAATGATGGATGACTATCTTGGAACTAAGTTGGTCCAAATATGACAATATCTCATCATGGTGAGATAGAGAGAATCCAAATGAAAGAGAGAAAATTCCTAAGAAAGATCCTCAGTGATCATTAAACAAAATTAAAATACAAATTTGAGAAAATGCACTATGGCTATGGATCCAAGCTCTGCATTCTGGAGACAAGTGGATTTGAACCCCACCTTTGGTTGTCTGGAGTCCATTTTCACATCCTGGCAAATGCTTTATCAGAAAATGGGAATAAAGGGTAGACATACATCATCATTATTATTATTATTATTATTATTATTATTATTATTATTATTATTATTATTATTATTATTATTATTATTATTATTTATACAATGATACTTACAGGAATTCCTTTTCCTCCAGGTGCTCCAGGGCTGCCAGACAACCCAGGAGGTCCTCTTGCTCCAGGAAATCCTGGCGGTCCTGCAAGACCTGCACTTCCTGGACTTCCCTTCTCCCCAGGAGAGCCATCTTTGCCTGGTGGTCCCTGTGCTCCTGATTCTCCTGGCTGGCCAGGTCGCCCAGATTCTCCTGAAAATATAATGTATCATAATTTCCTCCTTCACCATAAATAAAAATGCAAAATATTTTTTTAATCACTTACATAGCTGGGAACATGAAAATGAACATATAATCGGATAAACAGATCAATGTGGGAAGAAGGAGCGATAGAAGACAAGGACAAACGATGCTTCCTCTTCCCATGGATATACATTTTATGAATATAAGAATACTCATTCATATTTAACTTTAAAATAGTTTGGGTAACTCAAGTGTTAACAAGAAATGAAGAGAAATGGAAACAGATAATAATCAAATCAATGTCCATAGTTCTTCAGTATCAAATATCCAGCAACTATCATATGAAAATATTTTACGTAATGGAGTGATTGGCTGTAAATCACTCTCTCTTCTTTGGAATTCATGCCATGATATATCCTAAATCAGGAAAGATGAAAAGTCAGGATTTAAGTAACATAAATTATCATAATCGATAACAACAAATTAAAAAATTCCAACAGTAAAATACTGGTACTTATTCCATTCTGTCACAAGGCTTGTAATTTTATTGTTTATTCCTCATTTACATGGCTGTGAGTAATTTTTAACTGTGGTATGCAACTACTATGTGCCTATTTGGCAATATAGTATTGTATAGCTTATTGATTACAAGTGGAATCAAGTACTCACCTCGTGGTCCTTGGAGACCTTGACTGCCCTTTGGTCCAGGACTACCTTGGTCTCCTTTGTTGCCAGGACTACCTGGAAAACCAGGAGGACCAGGTTTTCCTATGGCACCCTGTAATTAGAACATAGTACTGTTAATAAAACTACATATTTAATACTGATTTTCAAGGGAGTGAAAGCTGTAACTATTAACTCTGTTAAAATAGATTGATGTTCATAATAGGACTGTCTGTCAAAAGGATAGGCATCTAGAATTGTAAGATTTGCCTATAACATTGAATGCAATTAAACTGGAATCAGTGTGAATATGAAAATCATTCAAAAAGTGACCTTGACATAAGTTACGCCTCACTGTTATTTATTTATTTACAATGTTTATGCCCACACTGGAGCACCAAAATCAAACCTTATACAACAAAGTTTTCAGAGAATAAGTTCAGCTTTTAATACTTGACAACTTTTTCCTTCTCCAAAACTTCTTCATTCTGGATGATATAACATACTGCTTACACTGCAATATTTTTAGGATAGTTGTGTGTATTTGTTATTTAAAATCTGTTTCTTTTCTCTATTTTCAATTTGATCTTTAGTAATTTTCAATTCATCTAAATCCATTTGTATTTTTTTAAACCATGAGTTTTTTGTTTTACTACTCCAAAAAAATCAAAAAGTTGTTTCAGGAGTCTAGTATTTGGTAAGCGGTATATGTGTCCAAAGAATGCAATCCTCTGTTTTTGAATCATGTCAATGATCGATTCTCTTTCCTTGTAAAGTACTGAATTTGGCAAAAGTCTCCACTGGCCATCAACCTGGTGTTTTTTTATTTAGTAATAATTGTCCAAAAAATTATTCTATCAACTTTCTGCAGTTTGTCTGTTGTTGATTAGGTATTCAGTTTAAATAATGTTTCACTTGCATATGTTGCTTCTGGCTTAACGATGGAGTAATAATGTCAAAATTTAGCATTAACTGAAAGAGACCGTTTCTTGTAACTCAACCAGGTAATTTGTTGTGATCGTCTCAATTTTTGAGTTCTACTATCTATGGATGCTTTTTTGTTAGCATTCCAAGATAATTAAATTTGTCTACAACCTTTATTTTCAGAGTATTATTTAACATAATATGTGAAGTGTCAACTTGGAAAAGATGGCATCATTTCTGTTTTCTCAAAAGAAATTTTCAACCCAGTCTTCGCTGCTAATCATTCCAATTCCTCTACTTGAAATTTAGCTTCTTCAATACTATTAGCTAATAATGCTAGATCATCAGCAAATGTGAGACAATTTAGTTGAATATTTCTTCCAATCTTAACAGTCGGTGGATATATCTTATTTCATTCACACATAATTTTTTCCACCACACAATTAAACAACAACGGGGATAATCTATTTCTCCGTCAAAGACCAGTATGAGTTTCAAATGGCTCAGAGATTTCATTTCTGAACCTAACTCTAGATTTTGTATTTCTAAGAATGACCGCAATAAGGTTAACAAGTTTCTGACGTAAACCAAATTCAGTAAGGACATGCAATAATGATTTACAATGGATCACTAAATTTTTGCTCCTAATCCTTTGATATTTTATAGTCCATTTGAGACTGATAATTTGATCTGGACAGCTTCGTCCTGCATCTTTTCCAGATGTGTTGTATTTCTAGGATACATATCTAATTCAAAATAGTTCACCAAATTCACTATCAAGTTGTTCATGAATTCTGGAATATAAAATATTAGAAAAATCTTATAAGTGATATCCAGCAAAGAAATTCCTCAATAATTCCTAGGATCTGATCTATCACCTTTTTTGTGTAGTGGGTGTATAATTGCAACACTCCATTCTTCAGGCAATTTTTCGGTATTCCATATGTCAATGAGATGTTTATGTAAATTCTGAATGGTCTGTACATTTGTATTCTTCCGAAGTTCCGCTACTAGTTGATTCTCTCCCGTCACTTTAAATTTTTTAAGTGAATCAATATCTGCACACACTTCATCGTAAACCGGTGGTATGATCTTTTCCAGAGGTGTTTTATGTCTAATTCAAAATAATCTTCAGGTTCATCACTATTAAGTAGTGTTTTGAAGTATTCAGCCACAATTATTGCATTGTCATAATCATTATGGGCCACCTTTCCTTTTGTATCCTTCATCAGAAGACTAGGTTGAGTATAATTTGTTTGCTATTGTTTAAATGTCCTATAATAGTATCGTGTTTTATGCAATTGAAAGCTTCATCAATAAATTTTAATGTTTCCTTCTGATGGTTCCTTTAACCCTCATGATTTCTTTGGCCATTAATCTTCTAGCACTGATTAATTCTTCCCGAGAACTTTCAGTTTTTTGTTGCTGGTCATTCAACCAAGCTTTATGCCAGTGTAGTATTGCTATATCACACTCTTCATTCCACCATGCATTTTTTTTTTCATTTTTTAATGGGAGCAACTTCTTCTGCTAAGGCTTTTAATTTATTAACAGTGGTCCCCAAGTTGTCGCTTAACAGTGTTATGGATTTCTCAAAGTATACTAAACTAGGATCATACATTCTTTTCCTAATGAATTTTTGTGGTTTATTTTTTCTTTTAGGGGTTAATTTGAATTTAACCTATGAGGTGTAATGATCTGAATCAACATCAACACCACGAAGAACCTTTAGATCACTGTATAAATTTCTTTATGAAATTTACGATCCATGGCCACATGATCTATCTGAGACTCACCTAACTTAACATTAGGACATTTCCAAGTCATTCATTTATGCGGTTTTCTTTTAAACCTTGTCGTCTCCAAAATTAGTCCATGGTTAATACAAAATTTAATTAACTGTTCACCATTCTTGTTCGTCAATTTATGTGCTGGCCATCGCCCCACCACTACAAAAAATCTCCTCTCACACCCAGTCTTTGCATTGAAATCTCCAAGTAAAATTTTAATATTAGTCATCATCATCATCATCATCATTTCCCTTTATCCAGCTGTAGCCGGGTAGGGGCAAATATGGTTCCTCTCCACTTTCTTCAGTCCTTCCACCACTCCTCCTCCAACACTATGTCCCAGTCCAGGTTTCTTTCTATAATACTGCGTTGGATTGTGTCCTTCCATTTCAATCATGGTCATCCACAGCCTTTCCTTCCTTGCATTTTCATTTCCATCACCTGTTTTTGGCATTCTTTCGTCACTCATTCACTTTATGTGCCCAAACCATCTTAATCGGCTCCTCTCTATTTTATCATTCATTTTTTCTACTCCAATTTCTTCCCGGATTTTCTCATTCCTTATTTTGTCTCTTCTACTCTTCTGTATCATACTTCTCAAGAACTTCATTTTGGATGCCTGTATTCGACTCTCATCCTTCTTTGTCATTGTCCAAGTTTCTGCTCCGTAAGTTATTATGGGTACGTAATACATCTTGTACATAGTATCCTTTGCTTCCAATGGCACATCTTTGTTCCATAATATGTTTCTTACACTATGATAAAAACAACTTTCAGCTTGAATCCTCTTACTAATCTCAGCATCCAGTCGAGCATTCTCCATTAATTTACTCCCCAGGTATTTGAACATTTCCACTATTTCCAGACACTTGTCTGCAAGTCTAATCTGACCTTTCCCTTCTTTCTCCCCTCTAGTCATAACTAGAGTTTTACTCATTTCTACACTTATTTTCAATCCACATTCTTCAATCTTCCCATTCACTACATTCAACTGTTCTTGAACCTTCCTGTCATCTTCTCCCCAAATCACAATATCATCTGCAAATAACAACATGTTCATTTCTCTTTCTCCATATGCTGCTTTTGCTGTTCTCATGATGTCATCCATTACTATTGTAAACAGGATTGGTGACAGAACACTTCCCTGTCTCAGCCCGCTAGTTATTTTGAACCAACTTGTCCTACCAACTTGTGTTTGCATGCAACTACAACATTCCTTGTACAATGCCATGATCATTTTTATTAATCCCTGTCCAATTCTTTTTTGCACTAGACTATCCCAAACTCTAGTCCTGGGGACACTGTCATATGCCTTTTCAATGTCAATGAATGTCATCACCATATCATTCCCGTACTCCCATTGCTTTTCCATTAGTTGTCTCATAATGAAAATGGGCTCTATTGTTGACTTCCACTTTTGACACCAAACTGATTTTCCTGTATCTGATTCTCAACCCTCAACCTTATTCTACTTTCCAGTATCCTTTCCATTATCTTAACAACATGGGATATTAGAGTAATTCCCCTGTAGTTCTTCAAAACTTTCTTATTGCCTTTCTTGAAAATTGGGATGATTATTCCATTTTGCCAATCCTCAGGGACCTCCTTATTCTCCCAGACATTCCTGAGAACCCAATATGTCCACTGCAGGCCTACAGCTCCAGCTGCCTTTTTATCATCTCCACTGAAATTTCATCTATTCCAGCAGTTTTTCCATTCTTCATCTTTCTTACTGCCATTTCAATTTCATTCATTGTAATTTCTTTATCCATTTCATCAACTAATTGCCTTTCCTCGTCGTCCATTGAATGACTGCCATCAGTTCTTATATTCAGCAACTTCTGAAAATACTCTCTCCATCTATTTCTTATTTCTTCTGGCTTTGTTAATATTATGCCACCTTCATTCTTCACAAATCTGGCATTTACTTGATCTCATTTGTTTTTTAATATACCATAACAGTAATTTCTTGCTGCCCTTAATATTAGTATCAGATATATTCATAACTAATTGGTCAAATTCATCCCAAAATTGACCCGTTCCCTCCTTGTCAGTTTCGTTTTTTTCATTTGTTGGTGCATGAGCATTTATCAAAATGTATATCTTGTTCTCCACTCTTGTTTTTCACTCTAATCATTAACAATGATACTCGTGGGGAATTTGAGGAAAAAATCAATAATGGAATCTAGAATTCTATTGTGTACCAAGAAACCAACTCCAAATTGAGGACGATTCCTCATAACTCTCTCAGCTGAAGGTCCTTTATGGAGACGATACCCACCTTATTCAATTAGGTTCTAATCAGTATCACATAATTCTTGAAGAACTGTGATTACAATTTTGTGTTGATCCAAAATATCAATTACAAGCTTTAACTTACCAACCTTCATCAATGAATTGATATTCCTTAATGTTGCTAAATATGAGAACTTTCCTGGCTTGTTGAACTTAAGTACATTCTTAGTTTGATTAATCTGCTCAATTGTTCATTATGTCTCTAGGCGCTCCGACTTGCCTTAATCTTCTATCTGACACCCCACCGTATCCAGATGGCATCTTTGCTTGGATGATTATATAATAGCTGTCCAAACTAGTAGATTATTTCAATAGAAAACTCCCCATACTAGGTTGATTGTCGGATCAATGATCAAGAGTGTGACCGTGGTCAGAGTTTACAATTCAAGATGTGATCTGAAAAGGTGATGAATGAAATATATGATGAACAATGAGATTGTGAAGAGTATTAAAAATATTTTTCTGCAGTTTACATTAAAAAACAAAAATAATCTACTCTTTATTATAGCTATATTATATATATATTGTTGATGTGTTTGCCTTTTTTCTTTTGGTTTAATTACTGCAGTAATCAGTCACCACTGATCTCCATTTAGGGCTGTCACCCAGGTGGCAGATTCCCTGTTAGTTGTTTACCTAGTCTTTTAAAAAATTATTTCAAAGAAGTTGGGAATTTATCATATATTTTTCTTGCTAAATTATTCCAATCCTTAATTCCTCTTCCTATAAAATAATATTTGCCTCAGTTTATCCTCTTGAACTCCAACTTTATCTTCATATTATGATCTTTTGTACTTTCAAAAATTCCATTCAAGTTTATTCATCTACTAATGTCATTCCACATCATCTCTCCACTGACAGCTCAGAACATACTGCTTAGTTGAGCTGCCCACCTCCTTACTAAAAGTATTCCCAGTCCAAAATATGCAATATTTTTTGTTGGAAATCACCCAGAACAAATCATACTGCTTTCTTTTGTATCTTCACCATTTCTTAAATCAAGCAATCCTGCTGGGTGTCCCAGACACTGGGACCATTCCCTAATTGGGGTCTTACAGTCACTTATACACTCTCTTCTTTATGTCCTTCTGACAACCTCTAAATACCTTCATAACCATATGAAGAGATTTGTAATCTTTATTTCATCATCATCATAGGTTGTTCTGCCATTCGGCAGGTCCAATCATGGCTGTGACCTCCATATCTCTCGATCTTGTGCCCTTTTCTTCACTTCTGCATAATCTTCCTTTCTTTTTCTAATGCTGTCTAATAACTGATATCGTCTCCTTCCTCTTCCTCATTTTCCTTTTATCATCCCTTTAATTGCTACTCGTAGTAAAGTGTTGTGTCTTAGATTATGCCCTATCCAATTTTTCTTCCTATTTTGGATTATGGTCAGTATGCTCCCATTAATGTGATTACCCCAATGAAGATCTTTCCTCGTATTAACTTCTAGGTACTATACTGGGCAGCAGTAGTTAGGAAAATGTCTGCAGCAGATGATCATTTAATATGACAACAGAAAAGACCCCACTGCGTACAAGAGAAAGAAATGGTAGGCCACTATTGTAGATTACAGTATTACTAAGAAACCTGCATGGAATATGACTGAAGTGAGTTATGATGATATAGTGCCAGGAAGATTTGACCCTAAGTTTGGAAGGCACTCAATATGCTACTTAGGAAGAGCCTGGGATTATTCAGAGTACTGGTGATGCTAATGACGTAGCAAATGGTGCTGATGCTGCCATTCAAGAAAAGTGAATCCGAAGTTGTAAGGACAGATTAATATTGTGGTATGATAATGAATGGGGTTTAAAGTTAGATTGTTTCATGAATAGAAAACATCCTCTCATTTTAAACTACTCCATTGATGGGGAAAGATCTTCATTGGGGTAATCACATAAATGGGATTGCAAATAAAGGGTACAGATCTCTGCACATGGTTATAAGGGTATTTAAGGGTTGTAGTAAGGACAATACAATACAGTACAATACATCAAGATAGCAACCATCAATGTAGTGACACTAACAGGGACAGTGGAAGAAATTGTAGATTTTATGGTTGACAAAGATATAGCATTGCTGGGAATCAGTGAGACCAAATGGAAAGGAAAAGGTGAGAGGAAACTAAAGAAAGGATACACCTTATACTAGAGTGGAGGAAGAGAAGCCAAAAATGATGTAGGTCTCATAATTAGAAAAGACCTAAAGGAATACCTAGAATTGGGAACATGCATCATTTTCAAAAATATTTTTTTTGAAAAGTACACCAATGAAATAGTACGTAAACGTATTACATTGTGGAATGTTGCCTTGTTTTCTACCATTAAAAAATATTTAATAGTGCCTTTCGGCAAGGCGAGTGAAACGGCCTCTGACGTAAGCGGCGCGCTGTGACGTCACGATCCAGTACCGCATGGAGCTCCACCAGCCGTTGTGCATCAGCCGTTGCTAAAAGCCGATTGTTTATTATTCATGATCGCGAATAACTTCAAAATGACAGAAGAAAGGTTCAAAACAGCACAATCAGACAATCTATCATGTGTAAATGTCATCATTCTTGAAAAATAGTGACTTTTGTGGCCGCAGAAATTCGCGGATAACAAGCAAGTTTGTAAGTGGCGTCTTTTATATACGTGCAATGTTCTGTAACCCATAGTATTAGGATAACAACGAACCTGGATAGATATCACATCACTTTCAACATTTCCTTCTAGACTGATTCCCCTATTAAAGAATAACATTACATTTTCGGGCTTTCAGCATTAGTAAAGTAAGAAATCGGATTTCAGCACTAACATAAACATATAGGTAGCATTATAGTACTAGTCCGCTTCTGTGGTGTAGTGGTTAATGTGTGTCACTCCCGGAGGCCCGGTTTCGATTCCCGGCTCTGCCATGAAAGTTGAAAACAAATAGTACGAGGGCTGGAACGGGGTCTACTCAGCCTCGGGAAGTCAACTGAGTAAAAGGGTTTCGAATCCCACCTCAGCCATCCTCGAAGTGGTTTTTCGTATTTTCCTACTTCTCCTCCAGGCACCTAAGGCCACGGCCGTTTCCTTCCCTCTTCCTTGTCTATCCCTTCCGATCCTCCCATCCTCCAAGGCCCGTGTTGAGCATAATAGGTGAGGCCGCCTGGGCGAGGTAATGGCCCTCCTCACCAGTTGCATCACCATACTCAAAGTCTCACGTTCCAGGACACTGCCCTTGAAGTGGTAGAGGTGAAATCCCTCGCTGAGTCCGAGAGAAAACCAACCCTGAAGGATAAACTGATTAAGAAAGAAAGAAAGAAAGAAAGAAAGAAAGAAAGAAGGAAAGAAAGAAAGAAAGAAAGAAAGATCATAGTACTATAGGGCTATAATCTATCATTCCCAAAAATATATATATTTATGGTTGGGACAACTGGCCTACCCACTTCCGGGGCCCGTGAAAGAATTAAATATCTTTGTGGAGGGAAAAAGTTAAACATGATAAAGATAAATATGACTTCATCTAGTTTTCACAGGTCGGGCTGAGTGATTCAGACTGTTGAGGTGCTGGCCTTCTGACCCCAACTTGGCAGGTTCGATCCTGGTTCAGTCCGGTGGTAGTTAAAGGTGCTCAAATACGTCAGCCTCGTATCGGTAGATTTACTGGCACGTAAAATAACTCCTGCAGGACTAAATTCCTGCACATCGGCGTCTCCGAAAATCGTAGAAGTAGTTAGCGGGGCGTGAAGCCAGTAACATTAATTACATTTGGCTTTTAACAAGCTGAGCATATCCGGAAAGAAAAGTGTCCTGGTGACATTTTAGTCGCTCAATACAGGAATGTCTTTGGGTGCTGTGACTTTTACTTTTTTTTTTTTCTGTTTGCTTTACGTCACACCGTCACATATAGGTCTTATGGCGACCATGGGACAGGAAAGGCCTAGAAATGGGAACAAAGCGGCCGTGGCCTTAGGTACAGCCTCAGCATTTGCCTGGTGTGAAAATGGGAAACCACGAAAAACCATCTTCAGGGCTGCCGGCAGTGGGGTTCAAAACCCACTATCTCCCGGATGCGAGCTCACAGCTGCGTGCTCCTAACCGCACGGCCAACTCGCGCGGTATTTTTACCCTTCGGTTTATTGACTTGGCTTGTATAACCTAAAACTTAGGCTAAGTTGGATAATATTTTAAACACCTACATCACTATTTTCACCTGTGTGCAATTATGTTATTTATTTCATTAATATTATGATAATTATTATAACTGAGCATTGTTAACTTATAAGACCCCAACAGACAAGCATTGGTTTTGTGTAGAGTTACACATTTGTTAAATTCACGTTGTTTCCTTTCATGATGTACACGCCTATTCTTTGTTACATTATAGAGTATTTAGATATAGCCTAAATTTCTTTACCAATTAAGCTCTTCAATAAAGACATACATAACTGTCCCATACCAAGATATATTGGTAGAATTAGAGCTGTCAAAATGGTTCATAACCCCTTTGATTTATTATCTTGACATGGACCACCCAAAACATAGGTTAGGTTTGGAGAATACTTTAATAATCAGCATTATTTAATGCACTGTTTATTACTTTCATATTCCAAGATGTAATTGAAGCATTTAAATAAAGCATCATACATTAAAATTTAAAGTATTACCACTAGAACAGCTGACATGGAAAAGTGATTTGAAAATTCAAACAAATTCATCTTACGTTAAAATCTTCAAAAAAATAAACTGTAGACTTTTCGGATATATCACCAGCATTTCTCCAGCTCGCCAAAATCCATTTCTCCCTAGTTTTAGCGTCTTTGGAACGTTTATAAACAATTTGTTTGGTATGGTATGCGATGTGCTATTGCACATCGGAACTCTACACCATTTATAAGTTTTCTGCCTCACTGTCTGCGCAGGGTTCATTTTAAGTCTAAAATATACCACTCAGATTATTATCCAATGTATAGACCTCGAATCTAACCATACTAGACACTAACGTAAAGTACAAATACGCGATGTGTATCCTGCTTCTCACAGCACACTATGTGTTATTTCGTCTGCTAATTCAGTCAACCTGTACGATGACGTCAGGCCAATGAGATCGCGTACTTGAGTGACGTGACATTTTCGTAGATTTTTATCATGTTTGGAGTTATTATTTGTACATTCTGATCACATTTTTGAATCCTGCATGCAATTTTGAATCAGATTAGCATATTTTTAATTAAAACCCCGGATCATGCATATTCCCTATTGGTGGAAAACGTAAATGACAGGTTGATTAAGGTCAGATTGAGACTTGAAACTGGTGTTACAGATATAATTCAAGGGTATGCTTCACAAACAGGAAATACAGGTACGGATCTAGAGGAAAACCTTGAATATCTCAGTAAAATTACAATTGCAATTACTATACAGATTGCTTGTTGTAAGGAAATCACTGACATTTTTCTCATGAAGCTGTAACAATACCAAAGTTTGCAAGGAAAAGAATTATTTATTTTGTGTGCATAAACAGTTTTGTTTCATGAAATGAATATATGTCCATGAACTATGTCACATATTTTGAAGGATGGTTTACGTGTTGGTGCATATAAAAGATACACACGGTATTTACTAACCGAAAAATTACAGGAGATACGCTGGGTTCGATCCCAGGCTTTGTAAACATCGTATGGGGAGAGCCAGTATCGCAACATCCTACTCACAGATGAAAAAGTATTCACTGTGGAAGAGTCGTTTAACAAGCAAAACGATTGTGTGCATGCATGGTCCTCCAAGTAGCAAGAGAGAGAGTTCTATGTGTGCAGCGTGGACATCACCCTGCTTCTGTCATGGTATGGTGAGCAGTTTCCTCGTGGGGGATCATTGTAGGTGCATATTTTTGCAAAGGAGGAGTAAAGACTTCTGCAGCTGTCTACTAGACATTGTTGGAAAAGGTGATAACATGTATCACCTTGAAGCTGTTTGAAGGGAAATCGGGGATTTTTCAGCAGGATAGCGCTCCTGCACAGAAAGCAAAAACAACGCAGCAATGGTTGGCAACCAATGTCCCACAGAGATGTTAACGAAAAATCATGTCAGCTGTCAAAAAATTTCCACAGGACACGATTCGTGCAACTGTTGATGAGTGGCATCAGGGTCTTCGCTGCTGTATTGCTGCATATGATGATCATTTTGAATAAGGGTATGTTCATTCTGTAACATTTTTTGTGTTTTTTCAGAATATATGTGTATCAATGGGTTTGCTTTGTTTTATTTTGTAGTTACGTGCATTGAAAGTACTGACAGAACTAATGGGAGTCATGTTATCTACTCATTGGAAGTAGATGTGGGCTCGAGCAGAAGTTTGTGCAGTGAAGTGAATATCTCATAAATTTTCCACAACACTTTCTCTGGGTTTGGTGTTAGGTAATTTAAACTTAAAAGAATCTTTTAAGCCCATTAAAAACCAAGTTATCATTTTGGGAAAAATGATTTCCCATTGTGTAAAAGTTGCTTGTGCCTGTCAACCAATCCCAAATTATTGCCAAGATAATACTATGTATACTGTATTTTTATTTTCTCTGTGTCTAGAGCTGAATTTAACATCTTGGAATGTGTGTATATATATATTACAATGGTAAGTAATTAACCTAGGGTGCTGTATAAGAAGAGCCACATGTTTGCAGAAAAATTGTTCACCAACTTGTTTTTTATAGCATGTTATAGCATGTTACTTTGCAGAGTGCAATAATGTGATCGTGTAGTGCAGCTAGCACCACTGTGCGGCAGAACCACTGAAACAGGAGAAGTAATCGCACTTTCTCTTCTATACCCTATGGAAATAGTATGGTCAGTATACCAATGACAGGATATTGTTCCCTATGCATCTCTCAAAATAAAAATGTCTTTTTGAAAATCCTCAGTATAAATAATATTTATTATAACTTCACATTGCATTCGATGAATGTAGTGAATATGAGAAAAATCTGTTTCTGAAAACTTTTTGTCTGAACAAGCATAATATACAGTACATTGATGATGGAATTGATGATGGCAGAACCTACTTACAGGTGATCCTGGAGGACCTGCAATTCCGTCTATACCCCTGACACCAGGTGGACCAGGTGGTCCCTCTCTTCCTCGCTCTCCTCGAGGTCCAGCTGGACCCTGTAGACCAAAGTTTTAATTAGTATCTAGAATAATTCACTAATTACCTTTGTATAAGCAGTAGAGTGTGATACTTACCGTGGGTCCAACAGGACCCATATGACCTGGGGAACCTTGAGATCCCTTCTCTCCAGACTGACCCTGTTCACCTTTTGCACCATCAAGACCAGGAAATCCTCGGTGGCCCTTGATACCAGGCAGACCAGGCATTCCAGGCAAACCTCGAGGACCAGGAGGACCAGCAGTTCCAGGCTGTCCTGCCTCACCATCTTCACCAGTTTCTCCCTGAATGAGTAACACATCATCAGAGACAATTCAATAAACATTAACAGTCTGTTGTTTATATCAAGACTGAAAGACAAAGGAAGATCTCCAAAACATATTAAAAATTTATGGCTACCTTTTCCTACTATTAAAATTAACCATGTATTGTATACACCATAATACTTTTGTAATTTCTGTGCATGGAAACTTCCCTGACAATTGTTAATTTATTTAAGAGGTTTGGTATCTATACCTTTTAGTCATTAGTTGTATGTCAGACGCCAAGATGGGTCACTTCGGCGTGAAGATATAGTACCTTGTGTCCCCGTGCTTACTCCTATGTCTATTACACTTACACCCACAAGATGTAGATTTTCACCCATACCAGTGATCTTTGCCCTGTGAGATGAAGTATTTCTTAGTCACCATAATTAAATGTTTCTGAGTGTTCGACAGTGTTTCATTTACAAAGTATTGGAACTGGGTGTTAGTTAAATACAGAGCCCAACCAAATATCAAGAAAGAAAAGAAAGAAAGATAGTTGTATGTCTTTACATGTGCATAAGTTATTTGATAACCTTCACTGTTGTGGAATATACACATACTTGTTATTATTTGGGCTTAGGATTAAAATAGGTGTTCTGGGACTTAAAATAAGGTACCATTACCATAAGAGAACTTTCCTGGAGAATGTAATGGGAAAAGTGCCAGAGAAAATCCATCCTCAGGAAAGTTGCTCTGTGTGCTTGTTTCAAACCATGGGTGCAGATATAATAATAGGATGTAATGCTGTGTGTATGTCTATAAAATCAAGAGTTTTGCAGGCAGGCTACTATGTGATTTCATACATGATAACATCATCATGCCCATAAGTGTTTATGCAGTATAGCCAGAAAGACAGCATAAGACTTATTGCTTAACAGTAAGGGCAATGCACAGAAAAATATATCTCAGTTTGAACAATGTGCCAATGAGGAGGCTTTCCAAATGTTAGATAGAATTGCACAGAACATATTAGAAATGCAAAGAAAAGTATGTGTAGGTATACAACAGGTTCTTATGCTATTATTAAGTAACAGAAAAGTTTCTGAGATTGTACAGGAGGTCTGAAGGACAATGTATGTGTTGTCAGGTCAAAACATTGAGCACTCAGAGAAGATCTGTAAGGAAGGATGCGTGATTGTCACAAATGGTAGTCTAATGAAGGTACTGCTGTGTAGTGTGAGCATTAAATATTACACACTGAACTCGTATTTATGCTTATATACTTGGAAAAAGAGAGAGATTGTGTGTGTGTGTGTGTGTGTGTGTGTGTGTGTGTGTGTGTGTGTGTGTGTGTGTGTGTGTGTGAAAATTCCATAAAATATGCTCAGAACCTTCTTTTCTAATTTTCAAATATTTATATTTCAATATATGATTAGGGAATGGACATTGTGAGAAAACAGGTTAACAGATTTCAGTAAGGATCCCTCATTTTAAAGCATACAATCTGATGGTCCTTAGAAAAGTAGTAGTTAATTTCTTTTGTGTGTATTATTCACAGACAAAGATGAATTTAACTGGGATAGAATTGTGAATTTCCACAATAATAACCTGTAGGTGGGGTGATGACATCAGCATCAGTTTGACCTGAACATTTGGGTGGGTGACTGCTATAGGCTCATATATTCTTCCAAACATGCTAAGCAGAACAAATCATGGAGAGTTTTTTCTAGAACATTTACTTCTCTTGTTGGAAGACATTCCTTTGACAATTAGATGGCACATGCAGTTCATGCATGATACAGCTCCAGTACATTACAGCTGTGAGGTCCAGGAAATCTTCATCGGCACCTTCAGCAATAGTTGGAGGGACCCTCTGGCCTCTGTGTTCACCCGATCTAAATCCAATGGGTTATTTTCTGGGCACAACTAAAGTCTGTGGTTTACTCCAGTCCTATTGAGAATGTACAAGATCTTCAGCAGCACAGTATGAATGCTTGTGAGATGAATCACCATAGGCCTGCAGTCTTTTTAGCAGTTTAGACAGTCAATGATATGACATATCGGAGCCTGTGTTGAAGCCACTCTGCCCAGTTGTTATATGATGACTTGCCCATCCACTGGTGGGTTCTGCAATAATACCATGAAGATAGTATGATGTACCGACACTAGTGAAGCTGGCAATAGATGCAATGGAGCCAAACTGAGGTCTACTGCATATACATATTTTATCTCACTCAATGTACATATCCCCTACTGCTGCCTACTGTGCTCCCACTATCAGACTTGCTGTCATCAACTAAGGTCACACACATAGTCATTCTCATGCCTGTTTCAGAAATTTTGGAACTCTTTTACAACCACATATTTCTTCGAAATGAAGTACTTTCCAGATGTCTCACTTGCACAGTCTCTCTTCTATTCCATCACAGATGATCATCCAGATATTCATAAAATTATTTCATATTTGTTTGCCCCACCCAAAAAAATGCTTCATGGAGAAGGAAATCAGAAATCTTAAGCAAATAATAAAGGTCAGGTAATTCTGGTTTATTGAAGATATAGATACCAAATACAGATCTAAACATTTTGAAGTTCCTGCTGGATAATTTTCAGAGATATAGGAATATAAACTGGGGAGTTTTAACATTTCCTGAATTGACAAAAACTGCACCATCCCACACTGCCCTGAAATAAAAGTGTGGACTTCATACATGCTGGCTGATATAGTAAAATTTTTATCATAATAATTTTGTATGTCTGTTACTACTGAAGATTGTGTTACAGTTCTGACATTAACAGATGAATAGAAATGAAATACTCACATCCTTCCCTGGAAGTCCTGGAAGTCCACGAGGTCCAGTAGGTCCAGGAGGACCTACCGGCCCAGGGTCACCAGGCTCACCTCGCACACCTTGGAAACCTTGTGGTCCAGGAGCACCAGGAGGTCCTGAGCATAACATCGCAACAATGTTAGCATAGTCAGAATTTAGCTTTGTCAGATCATTACTGAATTTGAAGACCTACATTTTGTTCTCATAAATCCAATGCCAGTACATATTCAAATACTATGGTTGAATCAGGAAGGAAGCAGATCTCTGATGTGTACATAAAATTCACTGTTACAGAGGATTGTTGAAACTAAATTCTATCACAGTTTACCTTACGTTACTGATCAAGCAAATTATAGACATAAGAATATGTTACAGAAAGATCATCTAACAAAACAGCTTTAGATAGAATCTAATGGCGATTTTTCTTTAGAAATGCATTTTCTCCTCCACCTGTTCAAAGGAAGTAGAAGATTATGTTCCTCATTGGATTACTGAGATACATTCGGTAATCTTCCACATCTGTACTTGTAATTGATTCTTAGAGATTAACAAAAGGGTGCAACAAGTCGTACATGCATACTATCACAATGTGTGAAATCTAGTTTGGAAGAAGGAGGTCCCAAGGAAGTGTAAGGAAGTGATGTACAAGATGTAATATACAGTGGATCATGACAAGAAAGGAGGGGAGTAAAATTCAAACTAGTGAAATCAAATTCCTAAGAAGTGTGATAGGAAAGACAAAGAAATAGAAAGTGAAAATGTCAGAAAAGAAGTTAGTGTAGAGTGACAGAACTGAGAAGAATTGACTAAGATGATTTGGACATGTAGAGAGAATGGAGGAGGGAAAAAATCCAAAGAAAAGCAGCTCAATTCGTTCTGGGTGATTTCTGACAAAAGAGTAGCGTCACAGAAATGTTGCGAAGTTTGGGCTGGGAAGAACTGAGAGAAAGAAGACGAGCTGCTCAACTAAGTGGTATGTTCTGAGCTGTCAGTGGAGAGATGGCGTGGAATGACATTAGTAGAGGAATAAGTTTGAGTGGTGTCTTTAAAAGTAGGAAAGATCACAATATGAAGATAAAGTTGGAATCAAGAGGACAAATTGGGGCAAATATTCATTTATAGAAAGGGGAGTTAGGGATTGGAATAACTTACCAAGGGAGATGTTCAATAAATTTCCAATTTCTTTGAAATCATTTAAGAAAATGCTAGGAAAACAACAGATAGGGAATCTGCCACCTGGGCGACTGTCCTTAATGCAGATCAGTATTGATTGACTGAGGGAAGGATATCAAAATAGATGATGGGGGCTGGACACTGAAACAGATGATGAAGGCTAAGTTTAAGTGAAAAAAACAGGAATTACTAAAGGACAGTGGAGGAAGAAGAGAGGAAGATGGAGAAGTACCATAAATGCCCAAATCCAGCTGGAGCTAGATAAGGGGAAATTATAGTTATGTATGATGATGAATTTTATTATTAATGCTATTTTGTAGTTTCTCTGTTAGAAAGTTGATAATATACTAATGATTGTTTGTACTGTTGATACAAACACAATCTGATAATACTATATTAAATGAAAAGATCTGTATTTATTAATGGTGTGACATTGTTTTATGAGTACCTAGGAGAAAATGTAATTTTCTGATCCCTTTAATATGTAATACATTAACAGTATGAGTACTTTATTTCATCAACAAGATGTAGAAGCATCCAGAATATTTCAGGTCATAGGTAGAACAATAAGAACACATACAACATATACTAGGATAAACACAATGACAGGTTAGCATTGGAAGAAGGAACTATAGCAAAGAAGACAAGCACAAACATGAAACACAAAAGTACAAGGACAATCTCCACATATTCAGACACTGCCTGCCATCTTCTAATGGGTAGGCTCTCTTCATCAATTCCAATTCTTTATGTTTATTTTATATTTGTCTATTTTCAGATTGTTGTACAGGAGTGAAAGCTGGGTGAACTTAGGAGGATACCTTACTCATAATTTTGAAGTTGTGCAGATATGAATGTTTGCAGGTACAAACAGGTAGGAACAATGGCAGGAGGGTACTCAAAATGAGGAGATGAGGGCTAATTTAGGGAGGAATTTGGTGGATTAAGCTGCATGTATAAGCCTGCTTTGGTGGTGGGATCACCTGAGGAGGAGGATAGGTTACCACGGAGAATAATAGACTCGGCCATGAAGGATAGGAGAGTAAAGGAAGAATGATTTAAAGATAAGAGATGTGGAGCTAAACGAAAATAGAAGATCATGAAGATGCTTAGTTAATTCACAGAGGGTTGCTGACTGAATGATGAAAGGCGTAACAATCTATAATGAAGATTTATGTATGTCCAGTAGCGGTGATTGGAAATTAGAAGTAGGGGGGGCCAAAAAAATATACAGACAATAGAAAGTAGCCGGGTTGGGGGATATTGCGAGGGGGGGGGGTGGGGGGTGTATACACATCAAAACTGAACAGAAAGCTACAAAATGGTAAGTTTTTGATGCTCTTTGAGCGAATTTCGACAGAGAGGTAAAGGTTGACAGTTTACTAACTTAAGTGCAGCAATAATAGTTTTTTGAGATTTTGATTCAATACAATACTATACAATAACACTTTCACCGAAGAAACAATATTACACATGTATTACAATGAAATAGAAGTACAGCATGATTATAAAATTAAAAAATCATTTAGTATTTGACTACACTCTAAGAAACTAACAGACAATATTAAAGAGACTACCAGACTGACGAATGCACGTGGCAAGAAGGTGAATCACACCTTAGTGTTTACGACCTTGGCAAAAAATTTATACCCCTGTTACCCTTCGTCATAGCATTTGCGAAGTCTCCACTACTTGCTGTGGCGCTATACAAATCGGTTAGTCGCGACGAATGACATTCTGTGCATATTTTTGGTAATCATTTTGTTAATAATTAAAAATTTGCACAAATTGTTTTTTATTAATTCCTATAATTTCTAGTTTCAGCTGGCTAAAATGGAATAAAAATGTAATGTTTTCTCTACAAAGTGGAGAGTTGGCAACTGCCCCCCCCTTGCCCCCCTCAGTCGCCGCTACTGTGTATGTCTATCCTTGTCTCCTTTTGTATTGCTCCCTCTTGCAATGCCGACCTCCTATTATGTCATGTTTTAGGCTATACATGTGGCTTGGGATCTGCACTTGTTTGTTTCCCTCTATTACTTATATTGACCCATTAGGTTCCTTTTCTCCTTTTGTGTTTGTTCTGAGTTCCTAGTCTTTAAACCACCTGTATTTATTTATTTTTGGTCTATTTCCTTTAGCTAAGTTTATTAGGCTTTCACCTTATTCCACATTTCCCACATCAACACTGTAGATTTGTTGAGTTGGCCTGTCAACGAGCGTTGACAAAGCTGGGAAGCAGGAATGAGCTTATTGGGGGCTGAGAAGAAATGAATGCAGAAGAATTGGGGTTGATGAGCAGAGAGTTTATTTAAAGACAACAGAGGAGATTGTCCTTGTCCTTTGTGTTTCTCTGTTTGTCCTTATCTCCTTTTTTTATTGTTCCCTCTTTAGATGATGACTTGTCATTGTGTTTTATGTTGATCTGTCCATGTGCTTATCCTATTATGTATTCCTTTTCATGTTCCTATTCTTATATTGTGACTTGATTTGCTATTTGTTTGCCCTTTCTGTTACTGGAGGATTTTAAGGTGATAATATTGATACACATAGTTAGGGTCAACGACCTGTATTCTTTTTGCACTGAATCTTTCATCAAGGTAATATTTTTTTCTATGCTAGCAAATAATTGTATGGTACTAAATTTATAAAGGCCTTCTGTTTGCTCATTCAGCATTTCAACATTTCAATGATTGATGCATCTGTCTGCGTCTGTAAATTCATAATGTTCATCACTCTTCATCCATTCCATAACTTCGATTTCACTAGCATCCAAGTATCTGTGAGATTAGATCTGACAAGTTTGGAATATCATCATCATTGCTGTCATCAAAGTTACTGTCAACAGACACATGATTCTGCTTATCAATACACTATGTCCTTCATGGTTAGCTGTTTGAGGAAATTTGTGATATTTTCATCACCTTCTGTTGCTTCCAGGAGTGAATGTAGCAGACAGTGCTGATACTTTTCTTTTAGACATTCTAAAATGCCCTGATCCATAGGTTGTATCAAACTTGTTACGGTAAGGGGTGAAAATAAAGCAAGAATTACATCACATACTACAGTAGTTCCTGTTCATCTCGATGTGACCCTGTGTTGTCCAGCAATAAAACTGCTTTAATAGGCAGACCCTTCTTTCTCAAAACGTTTTAGTTTTAGGCATGACAACAAACACGTTTGTAATCTCAATAGATGGGATTTTCAGTACGATGACATGATGGGAATTAGCAGGGAATAAAATGCTGTAGAAAAATTATTTTAAATTAGTGGAAAGAAAAATTCAAATAACACTCAGATTTAACAGAGCCTTGGATTTCCGAGACTCGGATTTGCAAGACTCTACTGTATATTAAAAATGCAAACCATAATTGAACTATATTTTTGTACAGGTTTAATCGCTCTATGATGATAAGATGAACATGTTAAAAGTAAATTGAAATACAGTATGACTTTACTTGCTTTCAATTGAATTTTTAAATCCTCCGAGTAATTGACTGGAAACTCTTCCAATGAGTAACCCTCCAGTGATTCTATTCCATTCTACTTCTCAACAAAAATTGTTGTTTTAAACTTAATAATTATGTTTGCATCTTTCCTTAATAATGAACATTTTTGACCATCCTTAATAGAAAATAATAAATGTTATTGTGTATGAGTACAAACCTGGAGGTCCTCGAGGTCCTACAGGCCCCACCTGGGCATGCATGTAGTGGAAAGCATCAGGTGCCAGACCTGCCAGTCCATAACCTGTGCTGGGTCCCTTATCATTTGTTGCAGCAGCGGATCTTAGATAATGGTCATAATAAGATGAAATCTATAAACAAAATAGTTAACTGATTAGGAGTAGTTAACCATCCAACCACACAAAGGTAGGTAGCTTATACAGAACAAAGGTGACTGAAGTATGATTACATAGGTGGGATCATAATATTTCAACGTTACCATTTCAATTATCTCAGTATGAGTTTGGAAGAAAAGATAACTTGTGGTAAGCTTGTTAAATATTCAGTTGCTAATTATTTCCAAGATGAAAATGGAGATATATCATATAAAATCAAGTCCTCAAGTGTCATACTTCTTGCTTGCAGTACAATATGTTTTTGTCAGAATGCTAAAGTTGCAAACTGGTACTTTTGGTTTAAACATGATGATCAAACTAATATGTCGAGCATACTACTATTTTCTCACCAGATGTTACCAGTCATATTTTTGTTTCTATATGCAAGGGGCTTCGGACATCTTGGTAATAACACTGTACACTTAATGAGTGAAGATATATCTGATAACTTGTATGGTTACAGATGTGTGTCTTTTTTTTAACCCATTGGCCTCAACTACTGGCTCTCAGCCATGCTGGTAAAGCAGGTCCATTTACCACACACGGCTCTGAGCCAGTTGCAACATCTTCGCTGTTCCTTCTCATATTTATATTTGATCTCAAAAGATGGCGCGAAGTGTTATATGCCACATTGAATCTAAGAATCTAAGCTATCAATCAGTGTAAATGTTGCTCGATTTTCTTGCACATGCTTATCACAGATGGCTCTTGAGTCGTTACATGGTTGCTTACTTGAGTAAAGGTTATGATATCATTGCATTTGTTCTTTTTTTTTTTTTTTACAATTTGCTTTACATCATACCGACACAGAAAATGGGAAACCATGGAAAACCATCTTCAGGGATGCCGACAGTCGGGTTCAAATACACATTTTTTTTTTTTTGCTATTTGTTTTACGTCGCACTGACACAGATAGGTCTTATGGCGACGATGGGAGAAGAAAGGCCTAGGAATGGGAAGGGAGCGGCCATGGCCTTAATTAAGGTACAGCCCCAGCATTTGTTTGGTGTGAAAATGGGAAACCATGGAAAACCATCTTCAGGGCTGCCGATAGTGGGGTTCGAACCCACTATCTCCTGGATGCGAGCTCACAGCTGTGCGCTCGTAACCGCATGGCCCACTCGCCTGGTCACATTTGCTCTAACTTTCTCTCTACTATCAATAGATGGCATGACATGATATATACGGAAGTTTGCTAATGAGTGCAATAATTGAAACAACAACAACAACAAAAAACCGAAAGTGATTATTCCACACAAGAAATATAAGGAATTGATTATAGTAGTGGCTCAGAACCTACAGACTCTAGTTCAAATCCAAGTTCAGTGTCATCATTAGATGAAGTAGCAGTGACAGTTGACGATGGACTGTCTAGAAAACAGTGGATGAGGGTTGAAAATGGTGCAGGAGCACAGATACAGGTAAACAAGATAAAAAATTCAGATTTCAGGGCATGTTCAGAGTGAAAAATTAAGTTGACAATGGGTAAAAAAGAAAAAAAGAATATTGGAGCTGAGGTTGGGAGGATGTGGCTATGATGTTTGTGTTGGTACCATCCAGTTATAGGTGGAGAACCACAGAAAACTACTTATAGTAATAGTTGACAGTGGAAATTTAACTCACTTCCCTCCTTAGTGGTAGAGTCAAACAATGAATTGTATTATCCTAGGTCACAGCAGCAGACTTCCAGACCGAAGTACTGACTCTTCCAAGACACATGCAGGGCTGTAATAGAGGGTATACGTGGGTATATGGCATATGCCCTCCACTCATTAGAGTGTGCCTTCTAATTTCTTGCGTATACCTTCTACGTTGGTTTCTTTCCTTTTTAATTTCGCCTTTCTGTCGTTGAGTTTTAACTCTCCAGCTACACTCATACTGTGAACACTGAAGGTACAGCTTGATGAATAACTATCAGACATCACTTATTTCAGATCACCACTGTTTGTTGCTTACGTCTCCAGCCTTATGTTCACACATAAATGCCTCACCAGTTGACTGATTTAAGCCTGAGAAATATATGAAGACGTGGCTGCAAAAGCGCCGTACTGCACACACACCAATTCAAGAGTTTGTTCCAGTGAAAAGTATGATTGCAAATCAAAAGAGGCAGCTTAGATTCCTATTTAGTAAATAGTTGGAAGTAAGTCCACTAGAAAACTACTGTGTAAGCAAATTAAGATTTTTAAACTAACACATTAAAATATAGATATCTTCTTTGTCATCATAAAATGTCTTGTATATGCCCAATTTATGCCAAATTGAAGGAAGTTTATTGTAAATTGCTGTAATCCATTAATTTTAAATGTCAGGGTGCTCTGGCAACCAAGATTTGTCATGCCCTGACTTTGAGTATGTCCTGTGAGAATTTTGGGACTACAACATTGCACACATGGCAGTATTATATTGAAAATGAGACAAGGCAATGGTCTTCATTGGAGTTACCAAATCTTGTATTAATTCTCACAAATCTTCATCCTTTTCCTGTTTTTCTTTTAAATTGTAAACTTATTTTATTTCATTGAAACTCTCATGTTATTAACAATTGAATTTTATTGAACTTTTATGTAAAATAACAACTGATTCTTTCTTTGTGCACTCAGTATTACATCTATTCTATTTGCATTGTGTCATCAAACTATACATTGTTTTCCCTCTATTCAGTGGACTGTCTCAACAAAAATTGTGGTGGTGGTGATGCACCACCAAGAAAAATGCATATGTGTTACTATTTGAAATGAGAAATTACTGGATAATTATACATATGGTAATATACCAGCTGATACTTGAATAGAAACTATTATTTCATTAAATGAAATTAAAGACAAGTTCACTGATGAAAAATAATTTTTGTAATTCTCTTGATAATATTTTGCTTTTGGATAAAACACTTATTGACTTTCTAATCTCTCTTTTTTCATCAAAAATATTTGACAGTCTCTCGTATTTGTTTCAAAAATAGTCAGTCACCCTTGTCCTCACCCTTTCCTTATGCCTCTGATGTAAAAGAAGCAGTCATGAATGTCTAGGAATTTATAGAAAGAAAACATTACCAGTACCCATAATAAAAATGTATAGTTCTCTTTAAATATGAAGGATTTAATATTTAATGATGTACTGGTATTTTGAAAATTATTTTCAAGCACTGTCTAATATGCAATAGCATTCTATTTGCAGTAAATGTTGTATAGAAGCAATTCCCTTGGCCATAAATTAGTTACATGCATACATGAGACATCATCATTTCAGATTGTTATGGCTTTCAGTGTCTCCAAGCCTCAGTGAATTAACTAAGTGCTTCCACAATACCAGTACTCTATTTGTAACTAGCTCTGTGGCCTCATTAATTCCACAGCTCTAACCATCATCATCTTGGTCCCCCCTGTTTCTGTTAACCTCCATGGCCGAGTCTATGTAATCTCCTAGGTAACCTATCCTAACATGACCTAACCACTGAAGCTGGTTTGTAATCGATTGAGTTCATTCCTAACTATATCTCCTCATTCTGATTATGACCATTCTGGAATAATACACAATCTAAATACTTAAAATGATCTACCTGTTTAAGTTTTGTATTCCCCATCTGATATTTAATCCTCTTATGTTTCTTCCCTACTGACATCACTTTTGTTCAGAAATGTTAATGTTCATATCATACTCACTGCATCTCTGTTTTTCTTTAAATGTTTTAAGCAAGTTACTTACATTCATAGTCCTGCCAAACTGGGTCCAATGTTTGGGTAGTCAGACTCTGTCTGCGATTCATAGAGGAGTAACATCTCTTTAAAAAATTGGTGTTCCAGCTAGCCTGGCTGGTACAGTAGTACCACTCTTTGCATGTTTATAGGAGACTATGGTCAGTGGTTTGGACAGTAGAAGAGGACTTACCATCCCAACGGCAGACAAAGTGGAAGAACTGTCTTCACTTAGCAATGTCTGAAGTTGCTGCAAAAGGCATCTCTACTCTAGAAGGGTGGCCTTATTCAACACCTAGCAGTTAGTATAAAATGCACCTGCTACATTGTAGATGAAATAGCCTATTAAAGGCTAAGAGAATTCATGCCAATAGAGAAACTTTCAACTGTAATGGGCCTAGTAAGTCAGTGGAAGAGATAAAAAGAAAAGTTGCTTTTGAAAGGAAATAAGTCTCAGAAAGAATAGAAAAACACTGACTGTAACAAATTCTTCTCTTATTGGATCAAATTATGACTCCTTGGAGCCCAAATTAGGGAATGATAGAAGAAATAACACCCAGAACAGACAAAATAAAATAAAAAGTACTAAATATAGAAACAGTAACTGGGAAGGTTGAGGTGATAACAGACGTGATGGAAAGAAGAAAATTGAAATTTTCATGGATTGGTAGAAACATGATGGAAACGGGAAGAGGTTTTAAATTATACTGATTTGGAAGGAAGGAAGGAAGGAAGGAAGGAAGGAAGGAAGGTGATAAGAGACAGAAGGAGGAAATGAAGGGAATAAAGGACAGCAGAATAAAGAATTAAATTGCACTAAAGGTAGGGAAAGATAGTGCAAGTATATGCCTGACAAGCAGGATGCACATCACAAGAAAATAGTTTAAAGAAGAAATGCAGAAGCAACTGGGAGAAAAAACATGATGGTGATGAGGAATTTGAATGCATACATCAGCAAAGAAAGGCAACAATTGGAAGAGAGATTTGAAGATGTTGAAATGAGGAAGGTGAGAAGTTGCTAGATTTATGCAAAAGAAATAGTTTATTGGTCAGAAAATCTTAGTTAAAAAATAGAGAGAGCCGTAAAATAACCTGGTGTAGTATAGAATTGTCTAGAAGTTTACTGGTGGACTATATGTTCTTTGACAGCAAAATGAAGAGGGGCATTATGGACATTTAAATATGGAAATACCATCAGAGGCCTTGGACAGTGACCATCAATTGCTGGTAATGAATCTGAAAAGTATTAAGGCCAAGAAGGGGACAGAGAATCAAAAGAGATGACTAAAAGTATGGAAGCTGAAAGAAGAGAAAACCAGGGAAGAGGATCTGAAAATAGTAAAGGAAATAATGCCTATTGAACAAAAAATGGGAGAAGAGGAATGGAGAAGGTTCATTCAAAAACACATCAAGAAATGAAGCAGAAGTAATACTGTATATGGAAGGACAGTATTAAGAAAATATGGAAGGAAACACCATTGTTGAATGATAAAATGATAGGTATAGTACAGAAGAAGAATAGTGCTTTTAGGACAGGGTTCCAAAGTAGAGCAGTGGAAGCAATTGATCAAGAAAGGAAAAAGCAAAAAGGGTGGTCAGTCAATTGGTACTGATGCACATTTAGGGCTGCCACCAAGGTGGCTGATTACCTGTAATTTATTTATCTAATCTATTCTTAAACAATTATTAAAAAGTAGGAAATCTATTGAACACCTTCCTTGGTAAATTATCTAATTTCTAATTCCTCTTCTTTTAAATGAGTATTTTCTTTTTATCTTCATATTATGATCCTTCCTACATTTATGTTCTCCATTAGGTACTTTCAACCCATCAACACAGCAATTAAAATTGAAAAGACTTTACCACCTCCTTGGTAAAAGTTACAACTTGACTTCTCACACCGTTTTCCATCATACCATTGTCTGCTGTTCATCTCACAACTTTGTTGAGAGCTTTCTGCAGTTGTTCATAAATCTTGTACCTTATTATTATTCTGTACAGTTTAATATCATTCACAAAAAAGCTTTATCTGTGATTCCAGTTCTTTAATCAAACCATTTATATAAGAAATATCCGTGGTTTCCCATTTTCACACCAGGCAAATGCTGGGGCTGTACCTTAATTAAGGTTATGGTTGCTTCCTTTCAACTCCTAGGCCTTTCCTATCCCATCATCGCCATAAGACCTATCTGTGTCGATGCGACATAAAGCCACTAGCAAAAAAAAAAAAAAAAAGTATAAGAAATATTCAATAATACTGCCTTATGGAACCCTGCTCTTAATCAATAAAGGATCAGATCATGCTTCACTTACTCTACATTATATTTTCTAGAAATTTAGCCTTCCATTCAATCACTTTTTTGTCTAGTCCAAGAGCCCTAATTTTTGTCTATATTCTCCCATTATCTATACTATTAGAAGCCTTGGATAGGTCAATAGCTATACAGTTTATTCTCCTGAATCTAAAATATCAGCTATATCTTGCTAGAATTCTGCAAATTGAGTCTCACTGGAATAACATTTACTAAACCCAAACTGCCCTCTATCAAACCAGTTAGTAAGTTCACAAATGTGTCAAATATACAGTAATCAAAAGGAATGTATTCCTAGAGCTCATGTGCAACACATGTCAAGCTGACTGGCCTGTTAAAAAAAATGAAATGGCATATGGCTTTTAGTGCCGGGAGTGTCCGAGGACAAGTTCGGCTCACCAGATGCAGGTCTTTTGATTTGATGCCTGTAGGCGACCTGCGCATCGTGATGAGGATGAAATGATGAAGATGACACATACACCCAGCCCCCATGCCAGTGAAATTAACCAATTATCGTTAAAATTCCCGACTGTACCGGGATTCGAACCTGGGACCCCTGTGACCAAAGGCCAGTATGCTAACCATTTAGCCATGGAGCTGGACACTGGCTTGTTGTTATCTGCTTAATGGGTATAACCCTTTACACTGGGGCTACTAGTGCAGCTCTCTATTAATTTGGTATAGGTCCTTCATGCAAACAGTAATCATATAAGTGCTTCAGATATGGTACTATATCCCAACTCACTGCCTTTAATATATCAACAAAAATCTTATCAATTCCAACTGCTTTCTTAGTTTTCAACTTTATGTTTTTGTAAATATCTTTATCTTGAAAATGAAAATGAAAATCCACAGCCCATTTCCAGTCATTTGACTGGGTCAGGAATGGAATGAATGAAGCCCCCATCTAGTGGTGAGGATAGGAATTGTGCTGGCTGCCGAAGCATGTCGCACTCCTCTGGGGCAATGATTAATAAATGACAGATGTCATGAATGATATAGGAGAGTGTTGTTGGAATGAAAGATGACAGGGAAAACTGGAGTACTCAGAGAAAATCCTGTTCCGCCTCTGCTCTGTCCAGCACAAATCTCACATGGAGTGACTGGGATTCGAACCATGAAACCCAGGGGTGAGAGGCCAGTGCGCTGCCACCTGAGCCATGGAGGCTTCACATCTTCCTCATCATACTGGTAGATAAACTTCAGTACTTTGCTAGTATTAGTTACTTCCTCAACCTGGACATTATCCATGTGTCCAATTGACTAAATATTCTACCTTCTGTAAGTCCTCACATACACACTCCCCTTGGTCATTAATGATTCCTGGAATGTCCTTCCTGTAACCTGTTTCTCCTTTAAATTACCTATGCATACCCTTCCATTTTTCACTAAAGTACATTTTACTGCCAATAATGCTTGTCATCACGGTATCCTTAAGAGACTTTTTACTAAATTCAATTTCCTATTAAGTTCCTTCAGCATCTCCTTACTTCCACGACCGTTCCTGTTTCTTTCTAACCAGCACCTCCTTCTTAAACTTTTTATTTCTATGTTATAATTGTGACCGGCATTGGGACAGCAGTGGTGAAATGTTGGAAGCCCCTTCAATTTTGTTTTGAAAAATTCATTTGTTGTCTTAAAAGTTATTTATGTTGTATAAAATATCCCCTTTTTGAACATTTGAACATTGGACTTAGTGTTTCGGAAAACTGGTTTATTGTTTTGAAAAAAAGTTTGTTTTTAAATTATCATGTAGCTGTGAGTTTTGAAATTATGTATCTAATTTATGAGGCAATGTGTACTTACATGTGCCTATTTAGGTGGCAAAATTAGTGTTGCGTAGTGTTGCATAAAAGAAAGATCTCCAATATTAAGCAGCGGAAAAGAACAGACCTTTAATCTGTCGGAATAAGAAAACATTTAATTGGTGAATGTGAAAGTCAGTAGTATATTCCGTATCCTGATTGGTTACCTCAGTGATTGCACCATTTCTGGCTTTTCGCTCCTTTATGGGAGCGAAGCTTGCATCCATGTCTTTTGCTTCGGACCATCTTTGAGACCGGTCGCGCTCCTGCTTCAGTCCCGTTATGGGATGCCGGCCTCGGGGTAAGCACTATTTCTTCTTGTTTTTTGGACATTAGCTCAATTCAACTGTAAATTTTCCTTTTTGCTTAGGAGTTTACCCTCGGAATTCACATTCATCACTAATATTGTTACAATGACTTAGCTTTTAGCTAAGCTCATATCATTTTGAATTTTTGGAGGCAATTCCCTTTTCCTTTTCTCAGAAACATTGTAACTAACATGTAATTTGGTGTTCTTTGGGTTTGCCTCCAGTAGTTCAGCATCACTTAACTCAAGCCAGTTATATTTATGCTCCTTTCTAGAAGTGTTTTTAGTATGGAAGCAAGTTAATTGGCCTCTGTATTAAGTTTTTATTCCTTCTATCTCTCTTAAGTTGGCAAAATGGGAGTAGCTCCCATTATAAAACATGTAGAATTCCTTTGATATTGTGTGCATACCTGAAGGCACAATTAAATGAATTTGTTTAGTTCTTTCTATTTCCCCTTTTTAAGTGTAATTTGAAATTTTCATCGTATGTAGCACATTCCTGTTGATGCAGTCAAAAGTCACATTCATTCGTAAATGAGATTTTTCAGTTCCGTTATTTTTTAATTTTTTTTTTTAATTTTTGGTTCCTACCTTTTAATCTTGGTTTGTTAGTTTATTAAATTAAGAGTTTGAGGGTGATTACCATCTACCATTTCTTTTCACAAGTGATTCGCTCCACTACCTCGTAGGGCTCCATGCCGCTTCCCACATCCTTTGTAGTTGTCACGTTTGTCAACCTGTTGTTTATGTTTTATGCTGATTCAAGTCTGTGAACCTTATGTGTGTTCTAATGTTGTTACTGTGTTTTTAAATTCATAAGATTATTATTATTATTATTATTATTATTATTATTATTATTATTATTATTATTATTATTATTATTATTATTATTATTATTATTATTATTATTATTATTATTATTTAATTATGTTTGTGTAACCAGTTTTGAGGTTACAATAATATATACTGATGGGCAATTGAATGAGAGATACCTGCCTAGTAGTGTGTTAGCACCCCCTGATATAGTGTGACATTGACTCCACAAGGCATTGAACGGAGCCATACTGATCCATGACTGCTGCACAACCTTCCATAATCCATGGAGATAGTTTGGAGCAGAGCCAAGGTCATGCATTCCGGTATCCCTCTGGACAGTATCTCAGATGCACTCAATAGGAATGAGGTTGGGTGATCCTTGGGACTAAGCAAGCATCTTCGTATCTGTAGAGTGTTCCTTGAACCAATCAGCCACAGTACGGGAGTGATGGGATGGTATATTGTCTTGCTACAGCGAAAGGTTTCCTGTGGGATGCTGGAGGCAAAGAAACGAGTGGGCATGATTAGACAGCAGGTTTCTCTAACATTCAGTGTTGAGGTACATTGGGAGATATTCCAGCGGCCCCATTTCATCTCATATGAACAGTTCTCTTATGAGGATACTGCCACCACTGGCAGAGCTCTAACCTACTGGCAAGAGAGACCCATTGTCTCATGTACTGCGTGAGGCACTTGTACCCTGCCATCGTCGTGTCGTGTACCAACTGGTTCTTCGACTCATCTGACCAGGCGACCTTTTTCCATCCTTTGAAAATTTAAAGGTGGCATTTCTTTTTCCCATGTCAGTCCCCTGTACCCTATTGTGAGGAGATGGTTCTGGATGGCATAGCTCCTCACACTTTGTTGCTGTACAGCTAGTGATTTGCTGCACTTTAGGCATGTCTATCACCTACTTAACATCCAAGCTAGCTAATGATAACCTTTGTCATCAGCAAGTTGTACTTCTCTGCAGCTGACCCCAAATCCATTTACTCATAGAACTCTCTTGACACAGTGGCCCATGGAAAGTCCAGTGTCTGCATGACTTTAGAGATGGAATGATCCATACACCAAACACCAATAATCTGGTTGCAAACAAATGCACAGAGATTTTTTAGTCAACTGTTACTCTCAGATAGTACAAGGTCTGATGACATCGCAATTCCATGCTATGCAATAAGTATTTACCAGGCTGACTACAGCACAATTGTCAAAATGGCAGCTATCTCTAATTCAGTTGCTCATCAGTGTAGAGTGTCTTCACCATTCCTGTAGTAAGAGGTGACTAAAAGAAGCCCCAGGGGCTCTTAACTTGGGAGCATAGTTTGGTGACCATGGAACCCTTAACTGAATACTGGCATTGCTTCCACTTACTTGTGCCAGGTTCCTCACTTTCAACTATCCTATTCAACCTTCCTTGGTCAACTCTTGTTTATTTCTAGCCCCGCATGTATTAGAGTTCGAGGCCTGGGGAGTCTTGCATTTTCACGCCCTTTGTGGCCCATGTCTTTCTTTGGCCAGTTGGTTCCATCACCTTCTGATTCAGCTGTCCTTCCCAGATTAACTTTTTTGTCAGTTTTTGGTAATGTTCCTGTCATTAGCATTACATCCCGAGTTAAAAATTTGGTAAGCTGAGACTATCTGCTACAATCTCTGTGTCGTTTCCTACACAGTTTATTAACATGACAAAAAATTCCACATCGACAACACCCCTCCCATGTCTTGTACACCCGATAAACATCAAGTTGCCTATTATCTTTAGAAATGAGCCTTACACCTAGAATTTCATGTTTCTCATTCTTAACTTTTCCATAGCTTACAAATTCTTCTTTCACCAATATGAATTCTCCCCCTCCTACTGCTACTCCCATCCTGTCTCTATGACAAACACTCTAGTTTTGCGAGAACATTTCTGCATCCATAATATCACTTCTCAGCCATGATTCAACTCCTATTACAACATTTGGTAAATACATATAAATAACTTTATTCTATTCCTTTCTGTACAATAGTTCTCCAATTTAACAGTAACACTTTTATAACATAATTATTTGACTTCTAGTTCTCTGTACTCTCATCGCCAATCTCCAGTGCAACCCATTTCCCTGAATGCACCTCCCGAAAACCCTACTAAACAAACCCCTTTATGTACCCATGCAGTTCAAGCGAAGGCCATCTGAGCACAGATTCTTATCTCCTAACTCCCAATTTCCCAAATATCAACTCCATAGATTCATTTAAAACCCTGATAATTCTCCAGTCAGTAACCATCTGACACAGTATCCCACTGATAACAATCTCCTGTGTTGCCATACTCAGATCCCATATATTGCTGACTACGTTGGTACCTATTCCTACTTGCTTTACATCATTGGTACCAATGTGAAAAACTACAAGCTTTTCCTCTCCTTCCCTTCTACTTTCTTCAAAATTTGTTTAAACCAAATTCCTGGATAATACTCTATCATGGTTTCCTTTCCTCCACACACTTTTGTCATGTGCCTAACAATGGAGTTCCCCAAGATTGGAACCTCAACCCTACCCATCTCATTAGATCCCCTCCCTTTTCTCTGACTCATGTCCCATTTCATCTCCTTCTTCTTATTCTCTACACAACATTTCCCCTTTCCATTTACCTCTCCCCTCATCTGTAACACTTCCTTGTTCCCTATCTTCCTTCTGCTGTCCTACAGCCAGTGACTCATACTGATTCCTCACCGATCTCTCTCCAAAAATCTCCCCCGAACTAGATCCCTTTGCCCGCAATTTCCTTGTCCTCAAAACATTAGCCTACTAGTCTTCCACAACTTCTCCCCTCCCTTCCCCTCCTATTCTCTTCCTCTTGTCTACTTGTTGTAGCCTGTAGATTTTTTGAAGGAGATATACCTTCATTTCTGTCCTATTTATCTCTCTCAAACACTCTGTCTTCTCTCATACTTTTTAATGTCTGCTCACATCTGCAGCCATTCTATAAGATGGTGGCAAACAAGAGGAGAAAGATGATGGAAGACAACAGCAAGGGTAGTATAGAGGTATTGTATGGAAAGGATAAAAGTAAAAGAAGGAAAGATATGATGGAGTGTGTGAAAATGGTAAATAAAAATGGCAAGGCAGTAGAGGAAAAGGAGGAACTCAAAAAGATGTGGAGGGAGTAAGAATTGCTTAATACAAATCAAATCTCAGAGGAAGAAGTAAGTGAAGATGAACTACAAGAATGGAGAGATAGGAGGAACTGGAAGCAGCAGCAAGGAAGATGAGGGAAGACACCAGGTTTGGATCAGATGAATATGGAGATGGAAATAGCAGTTGGAGAGTTGTGGAAACAATGGCTATATCAGATGAAGAGATTTGTATGGATGGAGAAGAGGACAGCAGAAGACTGGAGAAGGGAATAGTTATACCTATCTTCAAGAAAGGAGGGAGAGCAAAACCTCTTGGAGAGTCATTCTAATGTGTTGTGTGAAGACTTTTAAAACAATTCTAGAGACAGATTTGGGTTGAAGTAAAAGTAAGGTTGAGAGAAGAACATTATGGCTTCAGACCAAGAGAGTCCCCAGTAAATCTCATCTTCACATAAGACAGCAACAAAAATGGCTGTATGAATTAATCAGATTACATAATTCAAGAAGAGGAAAAGAACCAAAGGAAAGCAAGACAGTTTGCTCTGGGTGATTTCCAACAAAAGAACAGTGTTAAGAAATTTTGTAAATTTTGGACAGGGAGAATTGGGATTAAGCTGTTTGAATAAATGGTATGTGATACAGATGATACAGATGTTGATTCCCATAGGGAATCTGAAATATTTATTCCAAGTGAGTAAATTTATAATTGGCTAGAATTTAAGAAAGGTTTGAAACAAGGAAGTGCACTCTTGCCATTGCTTTTCATTGTAGTAATGGGTGATATAATAATAGGAGCAGCAGAGGAAATTGGGGGAGATAAAATGGAAGCAATGTTTTTTTTTCAGATGATTTGATGGCATGAGGAAACTGGAAAGAGGAAATGAGGAGCAGTTGGATGCATGGGATGAAATAGTACAAAGATATGGCATGGAATTTAGTATAAAGAAGAGTGAGACAATGCTTACAACCAGGAATAAAAATAGATCAAATATTAGAGTAACAATTGGTGGGGAACAAATGTGGAAGGTGAAGAGTTTCAAGTACCAACAGAGTTTAACATAGAAAAATGGAAGAAATGATAAGGAAATAAGTGAGTGGGGGTGACAAGAAGAAACATTCCTCAAAAATATTAGAAGCTTGATATGGAGTAAAGATATCCTTCAAAACAGCAAAAGAGTGATATACCAGATGTATTAAAATCCAATACTGACATATGCTTCAGAAACTTGGATAGTGAGGGGAAGAGAGTACCGTGAGGTGAAAGTTTTGAGAAGTAGAACAGGAGTAACAAAAATGGATAAGATAAGAAATGAGGAGGTTTAGAGAATTAGTGCAAGTGGAACATTGTAGAATAGTACAAAAGAATCAAGGCTTAGGTGGTCTGGACACATGGATAGAATGAAGAAGGAGAAGATACGTATGAAGATGCATGGAGGAGGAATGAAAAGCAGTGGACCAAGAGGAAGACTAAGATACAGATGGCTGAAAGGAGTGGCGAAGGACTGGACTAAAGGGATGACAGAGAGATGGTGGGAAGACAAAAGACAATGGAGGGGCTTATGTTCTAAATAGACCTAGCCAGGGGCAAGATGATGATGATGATGATGATGATCATGATGATGATGATGATGATGATGATGACTTACATACATAGTACTTTGAACAAATTTGAATACTATAGTTGGAGAGACATGTTCTTTGACTGTATAACTATCTAGTAAGGAATAGGGTTGGGCAGATCGGAATATTCACTTGTTCCGCAACATTAGGAACTCGAGGCGGAGTGTTTCGGTACAGAGTGCCGAGACACGGGACACAGGACTGTAACTGCATCCTAGAGAGAACTTCGAGAGGCAACAGGACATGCTCCGCTTCAGCTGTATGTGCCTGAACCGAATGTGCTGTGCCAAGGCCGCACTAGATAGATTAGTTGGCCTTGACTGTGTCTGCCTGTCGATACCGGCTGTGTGCCACCCTGTGTTGGAGTGTCAACATTTTTTCATCCAGTTATATCTTTAATTCTAAAGCGATGACCCATATTTTTCTTGGGCTTAAAAGTTTCCCTAAAGTCCAAATTAATTTTTAACATCAATCTCCGAGAAAGTGTTGAGGGAAATTTTCGAGATATTGAAGAAAGTAAATGGAAGTTGAGAGGGAAGGAATTCGAAGTGCAGAGAGCATAACAGCACCAAAGTACATCAATGTTTTCATCCAGTTATATTTTTAATTCCAAAGCGACGACCCATATTTTTCTTGGGCTTAAACGTTTCCTTAAAGTCCAAATTAATTTTAACGTCAATCCCCGAGAAAGTGTTGAGGGAAATTTTCGAGATATTGAAGAAAGTAAATGGAAGTTGTGAGGGAAGGAATTCGAAATGCAGAGAGCATAAGGCACATTGGGACGCAGGCGAAGCAGCTAAAGCAGTGCAGCGCAGAGCAGATTTTTGTAATCCACACAAATCATTGCACCATCGCAAGTTGATAGACAGGGCAGGACAGAGCAGAGCAGGCCGGTTCTGCACCTACTTCCGCCTACCACGTGAAGTCTTCGAAACACAGTTTCCTGCGCACGTGTCATGCAGTTGGTTAAGAAATGGAGGAGAAAATTACCACAGCCATTCAGTCTCATCATGTTTTGTAGGTACTATGTGAATCATGTGGACTGCAATGCAGTATGTATGTATGTATGTATGTATGTATGTATGTATGTATGTATGTATGTGAGAAAATGGCTGAACAGAATTTAATGAAAATCGGTATGTAAATTCGGGGAATAAAGCACTACAGTCTAGGCTATAAATCATTTTATTCACGCTGCGTAACAAGGTAGTTTAGAGAAAGGCCTAAAATGTAATCCACCGAGCAAGTGGCCGTGCGGTTAGGGTCGCGCATCTGTGAGCTTGCATTCGGGAGATAGTGGGTTCGAACCCCACTGTTGGCAGCCCTGAAGATGGTTTTCCATGGTTCCCATTTTCATACTAGGCAAATGCTGGGGCTGTACCTTAATTAAGGCCATGCCCGCTACCTTCCCAATCTTCCACCCTTCTTCCGTCGCCGAAAACCTTCGATATGTTAGTGCGATGTTAAACAAACAGCAAACAAAAGAATGTAATCCTCATATATCTATTAAACAATCCGTGACCCAAGTTCTCGCAAACATATAGAATTTAAGACAAAGATCTAATGCTGATTATGGAGAGCATCATCGCCGAGTCCATCGTCGTCATCCATCATCACATTTATGTGAAGAGATAAATACGGAAAATCATTTATCATGTCTTGTCAAATATAAATGCAAACGAGTTCACAACAGATTATCAATGTTGATTGATTTTAGTATCTTGTGTCTTGTGACAACTAGATGAAAATCTAGCAGTACATTTGTAAATACATATTTTCCCTCTCCCCCACTGTGATCCTATTAATGAATTTACCATGCAAGTTGGTCGTGTGGTTGGGATCGCCTTGCTATGAGCTTGCATTCGGGAGATAGGGGGTTTGAACCCCACTGTCGGCAACCGTGAAGATAGTTTTCCGTAGTTTCCCATTTTCACACTAGGCTAATGCTAGGGGGGCTGTACCTTAATTAAGGCCATGGTCGTTTCCTTCCCATTCCTAGACCTTTCCTATTACATCGTTGCCATAAGACCTATCTGTGTCGGTGCGACGTAAAAAATATAAAAAAAATAATCATGAATTAAATTCTTTGCTTAGTCCATATGAACGCCGAACATCGGTAACATAGAAATATTGTTCAGTCTTGTAAACTGGCGAAGGTGGTTGTTTTTATTGCGATTGTCTTAAGTTGAATAACCGCGTTGCCATCAGCACAGGGGAAATTGTGCAGATGACTAACAAAATGAGAAAAATCGCGAATGCTTGAAGAAAAAAAAAGAGCCTCTTTATACTGGATGCCCCAGTATCACAGAGTCTAAAGAAAACATGTTATACCGGGCTGAGTGGCTCAGACGGTTGAGGCGCTGGCCTTCTGACCCCAACTTGGCAGGTTCGATCCTGGCTCAGTCCGGTGGTATTTGAAGGTGCTGAAATACGTCAGCCTCGTGTCGGTAGATTTACTGGCACGTAAAAGAACTCCTGCGGGACAAAATTCCGGCACCTCGGCGTCTCCGAAGACCGTAAAAGAGTAGTTAGTGGGACGTAAAGCAAATAGCATTATTATTAAAACATGTTATTTCTGAAAACCGACGAGACCCTGCGTGGCAATGTGCGCTCACGTCCACTTTGCAGTTTCGTAAGCTTCGCGCTGTTCTGCTCTGCTCTTCCCTGCTCTGAGGCCAACTGCTTCTCAATGTGCGCCCGGCCTAACAGCACCAAAGTACAACAACGTATTCATCCAGTTATATTTTTAATTCCAAAGCGACGACCCATGTTTTTCTTGGGCTTAAAAGTTTCCTTAAAGTCCAAATTAATGTTTAACGTCAATCCCCGAGAAAGTGTTGAGGGAAATTTTCGAGATATTTTTACTCACTAATTACTCACAATACAGGCCAATACATTCAACTGGTGAAAATATTCTTGAATTGGTTACTTTTAAACACCTGCACTGCCATTGTAACCGTGTTATGTGTATTTTATATTGACCGGAAAAATCTTAACCTAAAAGCAGCCTTTAAACGTGATTATAGGGCGCGAATTTCAGTGTTCCGACTGTTCGTTCACGTTCTCTGCAGCTTTATGCTGGACCATGGCCATAACTACACACAGGCCCACACCACACAGCACGTTCCGTACAGGCACATTCCCAGTTCCCACTGGCGCGGAGCATGTAATGTTGCCTCTCGAAGATCTCTCTACACTGCGCAGTAACAGTCCCGCATCCCGTGCGCCCACTGCACAGTTCAGCTAGTAGGCGAAGGGCAGTGCATAGTGGCGCTTCTGATGGGACAGCGAGTCAATGTCTCCGGCTCGCTTGAGAATGTTTCGGAACAATTGACACTCGGTGTTCTGGAACAGAGGAACATAACTGTGCACCGGCACATTGTGCCGAAACAGGGACATAGTGCCCAACCCTAGTAAGGAACTAAGACTTACATCCTGTGGAGGTCCAGGTGGTCCTGGATTACCAGGAATACCAGGGGTACCAGGCTGCCCAGGGTATCCCGAATCTCCAGGTCGGCCCGGTGTTCCAGGTGCACCAGCTTCACCCTGCAACAGAGTAGTCATTCCTGCAGAGCATATCAGAGCATAAATCATGCGAATAGACACTCTAAGTTGGATTTATAGTATTTTTATATTCATTACATAGCTGACTTCTTGGGAAGACTGATTACTGGTATTTCAGATCTTGAAGAAGGGGTGCAGTTCTGGGCAGTCTGGAGGAGCAGAGTGCAGGGATGGCGGGTGGTGGTTTGTGAGCGGGGGGGGGTTGTAGTCCAGAGAAATGTTTATAATTTAAAGTAAGAGAATTACATTTTTGAGTCGTTTTATAACCTTAAGTGTGTCTTGTTTAGTTCAATTAACTGCAAGTAATTTCTCCAGTTGTTTTTGTTTTGTTAATCTGAAGTAAAAACAGGCCTGTAGAACATTCTTATGAAGTGACAAAGATATTTTTCTTAGGGTATGGTTAAAGATGGTTTTGATATTAATGATAGATTTTAAATATGAATTTAAATAGGGTCTAAACATATTATTGCATTTATGGGAAGACGTAGGAGAAAGAAGACAAGCTGCTCAACTAAGTCGCATGTGATAAAGATGTTGATTCCCATAGGGAACCTGAAATATTTGTTCGGGCAACTGCCCTAAATGCAGATCAGTAGTGATTGATTGTTTGTTTGTTTGATTGATTGATTGATTGATTGAATGATTGATTGATTGATTGATTTCTTTCTTTCTTTCTGAGGATAGAATACCTCTACTTAGAAATCTATAACAAGGGTTGATCACCCTTTGTAGTCAGATGCTTGCTCATTCAGAACATAATAGTGCACCAATGCTTGGAATAGGTATACGATGGGAGATGAGGGCTAAGTGGACCATACATGCTCAGTGTTCACAGGAAGAGAGTCCAAGAGAACACTGAATTCATAGATGTTGTCACAAAAAGAAATTGGACAGCAACCAAGAAGGCTGAAGTTTTTGTTCTGATATTAACTTTTTTCAAATGGACTAGGTCTTCCAATGGCCCCTCAGTCCTGGGCAGGCTTTAAATGGTTGGAGGGTGTGAGGAATCTCCCAGACAGCTTTGAAGGTAGGCACATGAAGTACATATGAAGCAGGGAAAGTACACACCACCATGAAGGAAATGAGAAGACTAAATGTGAACATCATGAGTATCCATGCGAGGAGGTGTGACAGGAGAGTGTTATGTAGATGACTGTAAAGTGTACTGCAGTAGTGATGATGATAGAAAACATGTTTATGATGTTAGTATTATTGTGGATAAGAAAATGCATTCTGCTGTCATCGCCTAAAACATTATCATTCTTCAAGTATATACTCCAGCAAACTAAAAGAGCAATGACAAGGAAGAGGACTTCTAGACCCAAATTCAGGAAATACTAAAAAACATCAACAATTATGAAGAGACCATCATTATGGGAGACTTCAAAGCAGAAGTGGGAAGAAGTCCTGAAAAGTATATTGGACAATGGGGGCTTGGATGAACTAATGAGAGGGGAGATAAGATGGTTCATTTCTGCAGAGAAGAGCATCTTGCTACAGTCGAACCTCTCTTATACAGACACTATCAGTTCCAAAGAAAAATGTCTGTTACAAGAGGTGACAAATAAAACGAGTTTGTAAAAAATAATCAAACATTTTAACGGCAAAGAACATCCACTTTAGGCATATATATCTTTATTTTGATTTTTCTAAATCATTTCTGTTTAATTATTTCCATGGAAGATATTACAAATTATTTTACATCCTTTACAAACATTACAGCTTTGTGAAGTAATTATTAAACTTTGTATGTGTAAATTTAACACATGTTTTCATAACTGCAATATTCTCTAAAAGGAATAAAGTCTGTTAAATGGTTCCATTGCATTATCACCGTACTCATGGTCCAGCATGACACACAGATTCTTCATTTGTTTAAGTAAATTTAGTCCCTCCTTCACTGACAGAACTTCTTGTTTTCCTTCCGCCTCACTATCGTCATCACTTTTCATTCCTGATTTAGGTTCTGTAAAATGAAAATAAGTTTTATTCAAAATGCTCTTTTGTACAACTAGTAAAGGCTGCTGGGTATAGCTAGAAATATTCACGAAGAAGAATTAAACTAAACCTGAAAATTTAGATTAAAAGAATTAAAAACTGTCTTGTTCTTTAGCTGTAGAAATAGTTATGCCACATTTTCCAAAGCATTTCCTTTTCATGGTTTTGCAGACTTCATTCCAGGCTGCCTTTGTCCATGAAACTCCATCACCAACATTGATCTTCTTCATTAAATCAAATGCTGAGGTGCAAACTAATATACCTATGATATATGCAACACACAATTACTGTATAATTTGATAACACAGAAAGCTTACTGTAAAATGTATCCTGAAGTCGCGACTACCAGTCGCCCTCGAGATCATCACAGCAAGAAATATTCTCTTCTTCGGTGTCAATATCATACCAGCTATCGTAGCTAAAGCCTGAAGTTCAACATATTAATTTCAAACCTCTACCTCTGCTTGTTCTTCAGCTATAGAAATAGTGATGCCACATTTTTCAAAGCATTTCCTGATTGTGGTTTCGCAGACTTCATTCCAGGCTGCCTTTGTTCACAAAACTGCATCACCAACATTGATCTTCTTCATTAAATCAAAAGCTGAGTCTGCTTCATCCATGTATGCTACTAACAACCACAAAACTCTCTTGCAAGAGCCTAATTTGATTGCTTGAATGATTCGTTGATCCAATGGCTGAAGATGAGAATTGGTGTTGGGTGGAAGGAACAAGAGTTGTTTTACATGTGAAAGCTGTATTTCTGGATGACCTATACAATGAGTTTCTCTCATCGGTTGACCGGCAGGTGCCCAGCTTATCTGCCTCCCGTTGACTCATCACTCCCCGCTCCGCGGCATAGCAACAAGGACAGCACTTCACTCGCTTTATCCGTGCATGATATGAGATAACAATTAAAATTAAGAAAATAAGAATTAAGAAAATCAGTAACTAAGAATTAAAAAAATAAACTCGTACGTAGTCCTTAGTAGGCCGATACGAACAAAGAGAGAGAAATTCATACCTTATGACATGAGATGTTGGAAATGTTCTCCTCCTGCTTCCACACATTTCTGGCATCGTCTTAGGAAACTCCAATTCACACGCACAAGTTCGTCTTCCGTAAATGAGGCTATTTTAACATTTTCGTAGCCCGCCATGCTGAGCTCTTCAAAACTCCAGCTTCTTGTCCAAGTCATCTTAGGGATTTTGTAGGTGTATGTTCTAGTCTTTCTGCAATTTCATTTACTTTTTCCTCATTAAGTACACATTTTTTTAACACTTAGCTTCTTATCGAGGAAAGAACCAGTTCCTCTCCCTTTTGTTTACGAGTTTCAGCACGGTTAAAAATCGCCTAACAACTTCCCTGCAAGACTCTGTTTTCACATAATTATCATACATTAATACCCTTTCCTTTACCATGTACACATGTAGAGGAATTTTGGGAATTATACCCTGAAGTAACACTTCACAACTCGAGAACAGTTTGAGCAACAGATGAACACTTGATACATGCTCTAAGCATGGACCTGAACTGCGATGTGCGGGCATTCCCGTGCTGTTGCTGTGCTGTGTAATGGGAAGTGATGAGTCAACAGGAGGCAGATAAGCTGGGCACGCCTGCTGGCCAACCGATGAGAGAACCTCACTGTAGCATTATCTAGCATCAAGATCACATTATGTTTCCTTGCCTTCATCTTTGAATTCTAAGCTAAGAGCCAATTCTCAAATACTGTTGACATCATCAATGCCTTTTTATTTGCATGCCATTCAACACCAAGAACATTTAATTCCATGTTTTTAAAGCAATTGGTTCTCAAGGATTTACTGATTATTAGAGGAATTTCCTTTTCACCGAGTGTGTTACAACAGAACATGATGGTGATTCTTTCCTTTGACATTTTACCACCCTTGCAACTTTAATTTGGCAAAGTTAGACCAATCTTGTCAACATTCAAAATGTCTTTCTTTGTAACTCTTCAAGATGTCTATTCACCTATCTTTTCAATCTGCTACTTCTGTCACAGACACACCACCTTCTCCACAGACTGTTTTGAAAGTAAAGTTATGACATTTTATAAGACAATCTAGCCACCAGTTGCTAGCTACAAAATTCTGTACTTTCAGATTATTTGTGATTTCTTGCACTTTTTCTTGTAATGTTGGCCTACTCATACACAGTTTCTTTGCTTCAGCACACCTAAACCCCTCATATACTACAACGTTCACTTCTGAAAAACTGACTTCCACTTTCTTTTCACTCCTTGATTCCTATTTTCCTTCCACTCATTTAAAATTTCATTTCTGTTCTTCATAATAGTGTTTATTTGAGTTTTCCTGCATTTCAATTTTTCAGCAAGCTTTCTCACTGAAAGCCTTTTGGCACTTTCTATAATCACATTTCTTCTTGTCTCGAGATCTAAACACACTTGTCACTTGTTACTCATGATTAATGGATGACTGAAATGCTATGGTATTTCTGTCTCACTAAATAGTGCATGTACTGCAAGTCTTTTCCTTGTCAAGTTGACTGCCTGACCTCGATATTATCAGTGACAATCTGAGTTATGAATAGAATAATGCAAGCTGGGTAGAAAATCCATAGGTAACTTGTGAGTAAACAGTCACTGGCAGCATTCCTCGGCAATTAGAATTTTCAGAATATACACCATTAGTTAGAACACATGACAACCATTATGAAAGGTCTAGAAAGAGAAATGTACAGAAGAATTAACTTCATTCCTATGTAGCCTACATTTTATTCTCCCTTTCTTTGGACTCAAAATAGTACAAACATTGAAAAGGGATTTCCATACATCTGCAGAATGGTTTTAGAAGAAAAGATGAGATGGTCCAGTGTAAAAAAAAGTGTTGTGTAACAAGTAAAGTGCAAAGCTTAAGACAAGTGGAGGGAACTGATGGCGATGTCTGCTGTCCAGACTTTGAGGTGTCTGCTTAAATGAGGCTAATTTAACACGTGTCTTATGTAAAATAAAATTGGTTCTGGGGAAAAATCTCCATATAGCGAGGTGTCTGCTGAATACGAATGTCCATTAGGGCAGGTTCAACCATATTACAAATACTTTGTTTAAGCTTCCTGATCGGAGACTTTACACATGGAAAGCACCAGTACATAGTTGTGACAACATCCTAACATACCGAGGGACCAAATAGACTATATTCTAATTAAGAACAGGTTTAGCAACAGTGTGATTTCAGTTAAAACCTATCTACATGCTGATATTTCATTTGATCACAAACCACAGAGGCCACACACTGTAATCATCAGCAACTAAACCCATTTCAAACTGTGAATGTTTACACTGAAGCCAAACTGGAGGACAATAAGCCTCGTGAAACATGTGCTGAAGATATTCCTCAATATCATCCATTATCAAATACATGAGAAATGCAAAAACATCAGCAAAACACAGTTTGGTATCCATAACGGAGATGTCAATCACAGTGTGTCCACCTGCTTTGTAGACTGCGCAATGCCCATATAAATAATGCGATGTGTGAGACAGGGATGTGTTTTATCCCCAGTCCTCTTCAACATCCACACAGAAGCACTAGAGGGGCTCCAACAAGGTATCAAGTTCAATGGTAAACTTATCAACAACGGACAGTATGCCGATGACACAGTGGTGATTGCATATAACATTCAGGGCCTTCAAGAGAAAAGCAAGAATTACAGCTTTGACCTCAACACAAAGAAAACAAAGTACAGGGTCATACCAAGGAAACCTACACTGCCTGAACTCTTAATGGTGAGAAATCAACAGAGAGAGAGAAGGTCAAAAATTTAATATGTCTCAGGTTTATAAATGAAAACTGGGACCCCTCCATCAAAATCTAATGTCAGATAGAGAAAGCTGCGCAACTCCTATGTTGTAGGGATCTAATCTTGTACAGAGTTTGTCTGGGGAGAGTAAACTGACAATACAACAAGACAATACAATATTTTCCTCGTGTACATGAGCGATCTGAACACAGGACAAAAACTAAGCTACTGTCTTGCAAGTTAGCCTCTCTTCCTATCTATGCGGGACAATGTCTTCCTCCCACCGTTGCTTTTAGTGTCTTGTCCTTGTGTGAACACACTCAGGACAGAACAATAAGGAAATAAAAGTGGGATAGGAGCACAAGTGTGTTAACACATTCACTCGTGAATCCGACTTAAATCGGACTGTGGACACCACTTATAAGAGGCCGTATCCGACCTAAGTCAGATAAGCATTCACGAGGACCAATGAAATTTAAACTGAGCTCCAATTGATGTTTTGTCATAGTTATGCTTCTAACTTATAAATGGCAGAAAAATGAAGTATATTTTCACCCTTCTTACGTGCAGACATGAAGGCCATGTGTCTGCTATTTTTTATTTGAACGAAGATCGAGGTTGAGCAGTCGGAGTCCTCCATTATGTTTCTAAGCGTGCATTATGAAAGTTGACAAGTGGGTTGTGAAATACAAAGGAAGTTTGGAAACCAAAGAAATATAGGACATTCTGTTCAATGAAGACTCGGGAGATGAATTTATTCCAGTAAAAGGAGAAAGTGACAATAATTTTGAAGAACTACCTACAGAATCTTCCTCTGCAAACCATGTGACCTTGTAAAAAGTTTCAAACAAACTCATAACATGTAACCATGTGACCTTGCCGTGGTGGGGAAGCTTGCGCATCCCAATGAAGTAGATAGCCGAGCTGTAGGTGCAACCATATCGGATGGGTATCTGTCGAGAGACCAGACTAAAGAATGGTTCATCGAAAGGGGGTAGCAGCCTTTTGGAAGTTGCAAGGACGGCAGTCTAGATGATTGACTGATACAACCTTGTAATAATACTCAACATGGCTTAGCTGTGTTGATACTGCTACACGGCTGAAAGCAACAGGAAACTACAGCCGTAACTAACTCCCGAGGACATACAGCTCTCTCTGTATGAATGATGTACTGATGATGGCTTCCTGCTGGGTAAATTATTCCGGATGTAAACTAGTCCCCCATTCGGATCTCCGGGTGGGGTCTACACGAGAAGATGGATATTGACATTCTGCGAGTCGGAGCGTGGAATGTTAGGAGTTTAAATCGTTGTGGTAGGTTAGAGAGGTAGTTGGTATAAGTGAAGTACGTTGGCAGGAAGAACAGGATGTTTGGTCAGGCGACTACAGAATTTTCAACACAAAATCAAACAGGGGAAATGCAGGAGTTGGTTTAATAATGAATAAGAAAATAGGGCAGCGGGTAAGCTACTACGACCAGCATAGTGAAGGAATTATTGTCGTCAAGATAGACACCAAACCAATGCCCACCACAATAGTGAAAGTCTATATGCCTACTAGTTCAGCGGATGATGAGGAAATAGAAAGAATATATGAAGAGATAGAATACTTAATACAATATGTAAAAGGTGACAAGAATCTAATTGTGACGGGAGACTGGAATGCAGTGGTATTCCAAGGAAGAGAAGGTAATATAGTAAAAGAATTCGGATTGGGACGAAGGAACGAAAGAGGAAGTCGGCTGGTTGAATTTTGCACTGATCATAATTTTTTTTTTTTTTTTTTTTTGCTAGGGGCTTTACGTCGCACCGACACAGATAGGTCTTATGGCGACGAGATCATAATTTAGTCCTTGCCAATACTTGGTTCAAACACCACAAATGATGTCTGTATATGTGGACAAGTCCTGGAGATACTGGAAGGTATCAAATAGATTTCATTATGATTAGGCAGAGATTCAGAAACCAGGTGTTGGATTGCAGAACCTTTCCCAGGAGCAGACGTGGAGTCTGACCACAACTTGTTGGTCACAAAATGCCATCTGAAGTTGAAGAAATTGAAGAAAGGAAGGAATGCAAGGATATGGGATCTAGACAAGTTAAAAGAAAAGAGTGTGAGGGATTGTTTCAAAGAACATGTTGCACAAGGACTAAATGAAAAGGCTGAAGGAAACACAATAGAGGAAGGGTGGATAATCATGAAAAATGAAGTCAGTAGGGCTGCTGAAGTAATGTTAGGAAGGAAGAAAATATTAGCTAAGAATCAGTGGATAACTCAGGAGATAATAGACCTTATTGACGAACAACGAAAATACAAGAATGCTAGAAATTAAGAGTGCAGAAAAGAATACAGGCGATTAAAGAATGAAATGGATAGAAAGTGCAAGGTAGCTAAGGAAGAATGGCTGAAGGAGAAGTGCAAGGATGACGAAAGTTGTATGGTCCTAGGAAAGGTAGATGCTGCATACAGGAAAATCAGAGAAACCTATGGAGAAAGGAGATTAAGGTGTATGCATATTAAGAGCTCAGATGGAAAGCCACTTCTAGGGAAAGAAACAAAGCAGAAAGATAGCAGGAACATATTCAACAGTTGTATCAAGATAAAGATGTAGATGATTTGGTTCTGAAACAAGAAGAGTCTGTTGATGCTGATGAAGTGGGAGATCCAATTTTGAGGTCAGAGTTTGACAGAGCTCTGAGAGACCTAAATAGGAACAAGGCACCTGGAATTGATGACATTCCCTCTGAGTCACTGACTGCCTTAGAAACCAGCATGGAAAGGTTATTCCATTTAGTGTGGAAGATGTATGAGACAGGAGAAGTCCCATCCGATTTTTGGCAGAATGTCGTTATACCTATTCCCAAGAGAGCTGGTGCAGACAAGTGTGGAAATGACCGCACCATTAGTTTAGGATCTCATGCCTAAGAAGAATGGAAAGACAGGTTGAAGTTGAGTTGGGAGAAGATCAATTTGGCTTCAGAAGAAATGCAGGAACAGGTTAAGCAATCCTGATTATGTCTGATCTTAGAGGATCGAATTAAGGAGGGCAAGCCAACGTACATGGCTGTATAGATCTAGAAAAGGCATTCGATAATGCTGATTGGACCAAGCTATTTAAGAATCTGAAGGTGATTGGGATCAGATACCAAGAACGAAGAATTATCTGCAATCTGTATAAAAATCAGTCTGCCGTGATAAGAATCGAGGGCTTTGAGAAAGAAGCAGCAATCCAGAAAGGAGTGAGGTAAGGCTGCAGTTTGTCGCCCTTCCTTTTCAATGTTTACATAGAACAGGCAGTAAAGGAAATCAAAGAGGAATTTGGTAAAGGAATCTCAATTCAAGGAAAGGAAGCCAAAACCTTGAGATATGCCGATGATATTGTTATTTTATCTGAGACTGCAGAAGATCTTGAGAATTTGCTCAATGGTATGAACGAAGATGAAAACAAGTTAGTCCAAAATAAAAGTAATGGAGTGCAATCAAACGAAGGCAGGTGATGCAGGAAATATTAGATTAGGAATGAAGTCTTAAAGGAAGTAGATTAATATTGTTACTTGGGTAGTAAAATAACTAATGATGACAGAAGTAAAGAGGACATAAAATGCAAACTAGCACAAACAAGGAAGAGCTTTCTTAGGAAAAGAAATTTACTCACTTCAAACATTGATATAGGAATTAGAAAGATGTTTCTGAAGACTTTCATCTGGAGTATGGCATTTTGTATGGAAGTGAAACATGGACGATAACTAGCTTGGAAAGAAAGAGAAGAGAAGATTTTGAAATGTGGTGTTACAAAAAATGCTGAAGGTGAGATGGATAGATCAAATCACGAATGAAGAGATACTGAATCGAATTGGTAACAGGAGATTGATGTGGCTAAATTTGATGAGAAGAAGAGATAGAATGATAAGACACATCTTTAAGAAACCCAGGACTTGTTCAGTTGGTTTTTGAAGGAAGTGTAGGTGATAAGAACGGTAGGTGTAGACCAAGATATGGATATGACAAGCAGATTAGAGCAGATGTAGGATGCAGTAGTTACATAGAAATGAAAAGGTTAGCACAGAATAGGGTGGCATGGAGGGCTGCATCAAACCAGTCTATGGATTGATGACTCAAACACAACACCTATAAAATGTGATGCGGGAGAAGTTTTAGTACTTGGTACCGAACCGCTTTATATAGGCAAACTTCACCACCATTTACTGCTAATACAGGATTAAATAATGCTGGATAATGAAATTGATTGTATAACCTTTGTGAATTTGTTTCATTCCAAGGATTCTTTTGAATATATTTGCAGACAAATTAATCTGTATGCCAGTCAGGCAATTAGCACTTCACCTTGCACCTTCACCAAATAATCTTGCATACGGACATGGAAACCAGTAGAGGTTCCCGAACTAGAAGTGTTCTTATGTTTGTGGAAAAAAAAAAAAGGAAAATATATTGGACTGAGGACCCAATCTTCAAAATCCTGTATTTTACCAAGAGCATGTCTCAGAACCGGTTTGAAAATATTCTCAATTTTCTCCATTTCCTCTGCATCCCTTTAAGTGTGACACCAGATATCATACACTTAAACACTACTAGAGAATCTAATGAAGATATGTAACAAATTTCAGATTTTAAAATTAAGTACCGGTACCTTAGAAACAGTGATCAAAAATAAGAATGTACAGCATCAGTTTGAAACAGTTCAGCATATATATGGCTGGACTGAGCATTTAAATTGCCCATGTAGTAGCTGGCAGCAAATAATACAGCAGATAAACCTGATGAAGAACTGTGTGCCATCAATTTCCATATCCACAGTCTCTTATTATATTTGGTTAATTCATCTCCTACTATATTAATACTTCTGGGTACAAGATATGTAATAATTTTCTTAAGTTTTCTTGGATCTGTTTTAACAATGTATGAACATTGTTTTGTCTTGTCCTGAACAACTGATGAGCTGTTTGTGGAACACAGGACAGTACACTATTGTCCTGTCCTGCACATTGTACCTGTGTAAACTCGGCTTAAAGCTCAAAAAGAGAATAGTGATCTGTTATGTCCACTCCTTTCTGCTATATGATGTAGAGGCTTGGACATTGACAGAAGCCACAGAAAAGTAAATTCAAGCTTTTGAGATGTGATTATACTGGGTCATGTAAGAAATCTTGTGGGTAGACCATGTGGAAAATGAAGAAGTACTCCAGGGAATGCACATTTGACCTGAGCTCATAAAAACAATTAAAACAAGGAAACTGGAATATGGTACATGGGTCACACTATGAGGAATCATCAAAAGTACTATCTACTACAAGTAATACTTGAAGGACAAAATTGAAGGCAGGAGATGACCTGGCAAAAGGTGAATATCTTGGTTTGACAATTTGAAGAAATGGATCAATATGTCCACCTCAGAGCACTTCCACACCACACATGAAAAAAGGAAGAGAACCATGCTAGTAACCAACATCTTCACCAGATAAGGAATAATAATAATAATAATAATAATAATAATAATAATAATAATAATAATAATAATAATAATAATAATAATAATAATAATAATAATAATAATGATAAGAAGAAGAAGAAGAAGAAGAAGAAGAAGAAGAAGAAGAAGAAGAAGATCTTCCAAAGTTTTACTGCATGTTCATTACATTTTATGTGTGAATTTCTATTCTAGTGAATAAAAAAGGAGAAAAATTTCTAATGTATAGACTCATTAAGTTATGCACTGAGTTTGTGTTTTCTTGAATAAATTACATTCTCTATTGCACTGCCTATTTTTCTTGAAAAGTTTCCCACTGCAATCCAACTTTCATAAGCCAGGGGATGCATGTGCAATCCCTTCATGGTACCCATGCTTGCAGGAATATTTCAGTCACCTTAAAAATAAATTTAGCTGTGTATTTGGAATGCTGGTAACGTGCACACAATGTAGGTACTTAAAATTACAGTCCAACCTGGAACAGACCATGAATGCTTCAGCTCAAATGTAACTTACACGTACGTATTAACAATCTAGAGGAAGTACTTACAGGTGGCCCAGGAACAGCTACTGTCTCTAGCTCTCTGTTAGAGACAAAAGGTCCTCTTCCTGGGACAGGACTAGGCTGAACGGGTAGAACAGTGTGTTCAGGACCAGACTCTTCTACATCTGCCAAGAAAGAGAGAATTTATAACCTACTTGTAAATTCAAGGTTTACTAATTACAAGCACAAAATAGTCATCACCATCATGTTTCCACCCCAACAAAATGGGTACAGGTCCTCATCATTGCCCAATTTCCTTTCGAAACAATCTTTGTTCCTAAAACGATTAACTGCTAGCATATTAAATTGTTGGGCTTGCCCTGAGTTTTCTGGACATCTGGTAACCTTGTACCCAGAGCATCTATCCTAATTGTGTCACCCTAAATACACCTCTGCCAGTACTGGTTATGCAGTGTGTCCAGAATAGAAGTATAGAACAATAAATACTTAAGTTTTAATACCCATAAGGCAAATTGAATTGATTTGTCCAACACTGTACAGATTAACTTAGGAAGTTTTTATGCACATTGGTAGATTTCAGTGTGGGCACCATTTGTAGCTTTCATCATCATCATCATCATCATCATCATCATCATCATCATCAATTTCCCATTCCAGTTGCCAGTTGAGCCATTATAAGCTCAACAGCTTCAAGTGTTGTCTCAAATGGCCAAATACTCCAAATGTGTCCATTATTATTTATTGTATGGGAACCCACAGCACTGGTGTACCGGTATGTGAAACAAAATATTTTTATAATGAAATACAAAACAACCAATGAAGCAGAATCTGTTTTACAACTACAGTAAATGATATAGAAACAAATTACAACACAAAATAAAAAGACATTACAACATAACTAAAAGAATACAATGCAAAAAATAACAAAGACACTAGGAACCACATGAAGGATACCGTGCAGAATGATTAGTACCGAGTGAGTTGGCTATGTGGTTTGGGTCACGTAGCTGCAAACTTGCATTCTGAAAGATGGTTTTCCATGGTTTCCTATTTTTACACCAGGCAAATGCTGAGGCTGTATGTTAATTAAGGACACGGTCACTTCCTTCTCATTCCTAGCCCCGCCCTATACTTATATCAGCATTGTCATAAGACTTGTCTTTGTCAGTGTGACATAAAATAAATAGCAAAAATAAAAGTAATTAAAAAGGCTCTATAGATAACATATTTACAGGGACAGCAGCTGCTAATACTGGTTGACTACCAGAAATGTGAAAAGTTGATTCATCACCAAAACAAGATAATCAATTCCTTCGATATTCCAGCATTTCAGCAGCAAAATCAACTCACGGTGATCATCTGACAAGGTGGTGTAGGATGGCATGCACTGCATTTTATGCTTGAGTTATAGGAATAAACTATGTTAGATAGATTTATGTACAAGCTCTTCTTCTACAATTTCTGTGCATACGTGACTTACGACTCAACAGTGACATGAAATGTTGGCAACCAAATATTGTACAGACTGTTTATCCACTGAGTATTTACCTATATTTTGCTGTACTGAATAGTTCTCATATTATCTATTATTTTTGTGTTCCTCTAGCCTGGGCATGTATTTTCAACACCATGTTTGTGTTAAATGCATGAACATTTTTACAGAAATTTGGAAGTATACTCTGTTTCTTACCTGGGCAGACAGGGCAGCATTCGCCTAGAGGGATGAACTTCTGCGTTGCACATTCCTTCTCTTCACACACTACACCTTCACACTTGCTCCCTGCACATAAGATAGAGTATACTATCATTAGACACTACACTGTACAACCCAAGTTTTGATATACTCAAGATGTTTTTCATAGGAGGGTGGCCAGTGCAAGGAACCACTGTAAAGACAAGTAAATTAACATACACGTGATGAACAATAGTGACAGACTTTAATTTTGTACTATGACTCAATGTTATTCATTTAAATATTGTATCTATCAAGTGCAGCTCTGGCAATGGATTATAAATAATGTATTCATTTTTTATTTTTCATCTTAGTAAGCCTAGATGAGTTGACAAAGGAGCTTTTGGTTCTCTTCGATGAACATTAAGAAGTCAGTACATTCTGATAGGAGACTTCTAGTTCTGAAGAGACACATGACTAAAGGTGTGCATCACACTCTCACAGCTCATGCCAGCTCATTTCTGGCAAACTGGCTCATCATCATGACACTCAAAGAGCCATGGAACACATTGCAGCTAGCTGAGTTCTAGCTTGGTGAACTAGGCTAGCTTGTATGCATGGTATCAGCTCACTACTTGGATCATGTGGTAGCTGCACTGCCAGTGCCAGTCCAATTCAGTAGTGGCAAAACAATGGACATGTCATTGAAAACACCAAATTTTAGCAATCCGTGGAATGAGTGCTTCAGGTGATAGAAATTTCAGCCAGGCAAGAACAATCTCACCAAAAAAAAGTAATGCAATTAGTCCTCAGAATGTATATGGTCTATTAACACACGATGTTTGTTTAGTGAGACAACTTCACATCAGTTTTTTTTCTCAATTGTTCTGTGAATAATTGGTGTGTACTTGTATTCTTATATTATAAATCTTTGTACATCGATTATTTTCACAGTGAAGATGGATCCAGTACCTGATCAACAACCTCCAGCTCACCTCAGTTTTGTTGTGTTGTGTTACAGCAAGATCACATTTTTATATCAAATGTTAATTCCAAATCAACAGTCAGTACTCAGTTATGCCATCTGCACATGTAAATTTGAAACTGAATGTGTAACACCAAGTATTTTAGTCCTAGTAGGTAGGTAAGGGTTATTCTGCCCGAAGACAGGTCCGAACCTCCGCAGAGGTGTTCCTGAGCCGGAGTTTACGTGTGGTAGGGTGGCCAGTTCCTTTCCGCTCCTCCATTCCCTTACCTCCCACCAACAGCGCGTGCCAACCCATCCAACTCCTGACCATGCCCAATGTTGCTTAACTTCGGAGATCTCACGGGATCCGGTGTTTCAACATGGCTACGGCCGTTGGCAGTCTTAGTCATACAGTATAAATATACCGTACGTGTTTCAGACTTTAGGCTAGTTGAAGTCAGCTTGCCAGCTTGCTGCTCTATTCCACCTAATCATCTCATAGCCTAGCAAGCTTCATCTTTTGCAAAATAGTCAGAGTCTCTCATAGTGCATTGGCATTGCCGGTAACTTCAAATAGCCTATGCAGTGTCCTCCATGCTATGTACTAGCCAAGTGTCTTGGTAGGTGTGCTATTTCCCAACTGAAGAGCCCAAATTAGCACAATGGAGTGAAATGCTGGCAAGTGGAATGAGTTAGCCTGAATATTTATAATGTATAATATCAAATAACTGATCTATTATATTGGTACTGTTCCACCTTGGCAATCTGTGCTCCATGCAATTCTTCTGAGCCTAGCTTCACAGGTGTGAGGTTTTCTACATATATCTACTGTTGCACCCTAGAGTTAGGCTTGGAAAAGGTTATTTGTAAACCATACATTTGTCTATTAAGTCAGCAACCTGCAGACTGATTTAATCCTTAAAAAGCACATCCTAGCTTATGTATGAAATGAATTTCATTTTGGTCCATATTGATGATTTATCACTATCAACAAGGATGGGAAGGTCCACCTATTCAGTACCGGTACTGTATAGTTGATAGTTGACTAGAATTATGTAGTTATACAAAAATCCTGAAGTCTACAAGGCTACAATTGTAATGAAGCATTCCGGACAAAGAGAGGACTGGTGAGATAGTTAGCCATTCTTTTCTTACTCTTAGCCTTTTCCCGATTTATTTGGGGTCGGCACTTGATGTGAATTTGGCCTAATTTTATAGCCAGGTGCCCTCCATGACACCAACTTTCACTATTGTGTGTTTCTGTGGTAAATGGTAATGCAGTGTTTTCTATGTAGGCCTAGATGAAAAGAAATGTATTAAGACTAACACTAACACCCAGTACATTGATCATTCAGCCAAGGAGCTCACAATTACACCTATTATAAACAAGAACAAAAGAGATATGTCACCTATTGTTTGCAGTGTTGTATTTCACAGCCTGACACAAGTTGAAAGTGTGTTGTTAGTTTGGGCAACAATAAATCAATGAACTGGCTTGCGAATGCCAGAGATTCTGAATTTGTTCCTTGCTCTGTTTGGAATGTATTGGTTTTTAAAGTAAAATAAAGGAATGATGGTTGAGATGTAAAGTTATATGGTATTCTGGCCAGTAGGCCAAAATCATTAGATTGCATGCCAAATGCCTGGTTCAATTCGAAACCTCCTCACAGTGCTCATATGGATGAGGGCATATGATACTGTTGATGGTGATTCATCCATTAGATGGGGTTGTTAAGCCTTGAGCAGACCCCTTGGTGTTATCTGACAGGAGTAGGCTACTTGGTGACACTGGGTTTCACCCTCTCCCTACCTCATTATCATCATTCCACATCTGGTCACCCATGAGCGTCAAATAGAAAGACCTGAGCCAGATGAGCCGAACATGTCCTTGAATGCTCCTGGCACTAAAAGTCATATGATAAATAAATAAATAAATTTTAAAAAAATAAAAAAAATAAAAAAAAGGAGTTGAGGGCAAATTTTTGTTCAAACAGTTCTTTCATATACATACTTTAAGTATAGAACTTTTCGTTACCTCATACGCTGCTGCTAAACCTCGTGTTTTCTTCATAATTTTCATTTTACTAGTGGATAGGCTAATGATCTTTCATAAGCTGGCTAGTGCCATATTTATTATTATTATTATTATTATTATTATTATTATTATTATTATTATTATTATTATTATTATTATTATTATTATTATTATTATTATCATCATCATCCTATTGCTCAGTGTTGGTTATTCAGATTATGGTGGCAAATGGTGTTAGCAGAGCTGATATTTACTGTCTACCGAGGGACCCTACCTCTATCGACTCAAGGGTAGTGTCCTGGAGCGTGAGACTTTGGGTCGGAGGATAAAACTGGGGAGGAGGACCAGTACCTCGCCCAGGCAGCCTCACCTGCTATGTTGAACATGGGCCTTGTGCAGGGATGGGAAGATTGGAAGGAAGAGGGAAGGAAGTGGCTGTGGCCTTAAGTTAGGTACCATTCCAGCGTTTGCCTGGAAGAGAAGTGGGAAACCATGGAAAACCACTTCGAGGATGGCTGAGGTAGGAATCGAACACCCCTCTACTCAATCGATCTCCCGAGGCTGAGTGGACCCCATTCCAGCCCTCGTACCACTTTTCAAATTTCGTGGCAGAGCCGGGAATCGAACCCGGGCCTTCAGGATGGCAGCTAATCGTACTAACCACTACTTTTATTGTTACTATTATTATCATCATCATCATCATCATCATCATTTACTTCACAACTTTATACTTGGGGTAATATAGCTCATATTTCGATACTTCACATATAAGAAATAGAACTTAGGCTAAGCATAGTCTAATATACATACCGGTATATTTACAATATATGTCTTCATTATTCTCTTTGCTATAGAGGTTGCTTTTGCACCCTTTTCTATTTATGGTCGGTATTGAGTATTCAGGAATGTTCTGACCATGTTGTAGGTCTTCAAAATTGCAGCCTTTTGTCCTACGTTGTGAGTATAGATGGGAAGTTGTAATTTCTTTAAGTTTTCTGGAAATGATTTTGGTGTAATAGCAGTGGGAGATAGGAGAAAAAGAAGAATTGTCTCTCTCTTGTTTCCGGATCCTTGCTACTTCTATAGCCAGTGAAGTATATTTGTCGACCTTCTCCCTGTATTTCTGTTTCATATTGTGGTCATTTGGAATAGCGATGTCAATGAGATTGGTTCATTTTGTTTAAATGTTGTCTGGTCTATTGTACGGAGTTGTTTTATCTGTTTGTATCGTGCGATCCCAGTAGAGTTCAAAATTTTCATTTTCTAATACACTTTGTGGGTGTTATTATTATTATTATTATTATTATTATTATTATTATTATTATTATTATTATTATTATTATTATTGATGACGCATGTTCAACCATTGGGCTTTGATCTTTGCCCAATCTTGTCGCATCTCTCCCGGTGTAGCTCCTTTCTTCCAGTGGTTTTTCCTCAAAACCATGGACTTTCTTGAGGAGATATCTCACAGCCTGTCTGTGTTCTGTCAGCCCTAGTTCATTTAGATCCTTCTCAGTCTCTGTCAGCCATGTCGATCGAACTTTCCTGTTTTGCCAGCGTGAACTGGTGGTTGATCAGTCTGTTGGGAAACAATCCTGCCACATGACCATAGAAAGATACCCTACTTTTCCTGCAACATTCAGAGAGCCTATCTATCTGGGAGCAGAGATCTGAAATGTGACATCTCTGGTATTCCCCATTATCCAGTACCGGGCCAAGGATATTTCTGAGAATGCTTCTCTCTCTCTCTCTCTCTGACTTCCAGTTTTTTCAATCGAGTCTTTTCTATTTAGCGACAAACACTCCGTGGCATAGAAGACTTCTGGGCAGATGGCAGTTGTGTAGCGTAGCTTTAGATTTTGTGAGTGTCCGATTCGTTGGCTGAATGGTCAGCGTAGTGGCCTTCGTTTAATTCCAGTGGCCAGGGAGCTGGGCGTTTGTGCTGTCCCCAACTTCCCTGCAACTCACACACCACACATAACACTATCCTCCACCACAATAACAAGCAGTTACCTACACATGGCAGATGTCACCCACCCTCATCGCAGGGTCTGCCTTACAAGGGCTGCACTCGGTTAGAAATAGCCACACAAAATTATTAATTATTATAGATTTTGTGAGTGTTATTGTAGGTGTTTTGAGCCAGTCGCCTTATATTTTTCCACTCGCTTGATTTTACCTCGTTCTAGTGACATCGCTCTGTTAACCTCGTTGATGTTGGCAGAGTCACTTGGTTTTCTCCATTGACACTTGAAATTCCATTTTGGCCGTCCTCAGACAATTGACCTATCCCTGCTATTTCCAGAGATTCAGCAATCAGTGCTATGTCATCTGTAAAGACCAGACATTGGCTGTTACCCCTTTCCTCTTGTGATCCAGGTACACCCAAGCTGACCAGTTTCTTGCACCATTCTCCCACAACTTTTTCAAGGATGCGGATGAAAAGGACCCTTGTTTTGATCTCGAATGCCGGACTGAGAGGCTCAGACGGTTGAGGCGCTGGTCTTCTGGCCCCAACTTGGCAGGTTCGATCCTGGTTCAGTCCGGTGGTGTTTGAAGGTGCTCAAATACGTCGGCCTCGTGTCGGTAAATTTACTGGCACATAAATGAACTCCTGTAGGACTAAATTCTGGCACCTCGGTGTCTACGAAAACCGAAAAAAACAGTGGTTAGTGAGACGTAAGGCAAATAACATTATTATGTTTGATCTCGAAATTTTCCGAGATCTTGCCTCTGAATTTAACCTTGGAGTGCACGGCAGTCAGGTTTTCTAGAATGAGTCTTCGAGTTTTATAATCTAGTCCTAGTTTCTCGAGAATTTTCTGTCCACGGCGTCGTAGGCCTTCCTAAAATCAACGAAGATGACTACCGGTACCATCTTGCTGCTTCTAATTTTGGAGTAGGCTAGCACGCTATTGTTTTGAGGTTGAGGGAATCTGCCACTTGAGCGACTGCCCTAAATGCAGATCAGTGGTGATTGATTGATTGATCGATTGATTGATTGATTGATTGATTGATTGATTGATTGATTGATTGATTGATTGATTGATTGATTGATTGATTGATTGATTGATTGATTGATTGATTGATTGATTGATTGATTGATTGATTGAGGATTTGCTCAGCACAAGATTGGCTCTTCCTGAACCCTCCCTGGTATTACCCCAGTTGACTGTCAAGTTGATTCTCTGTCCTTGTTAGTAAGAATCTTATACGTTAGGTACTGGAAGGAGGGAGATCCCTCGGTAGTTATTCGCATCTTTAAGATTTCCCTTCTTGTGAAGGGGTCGGGTTTAAACTAACAAGTCAGATAACAGCTTCTCCGATTCCCAGATGTGCCTCGCTACTGGCACACTCCCAGAGTTCGGTCACATTGGAGTGCCTCTCCAGCTGTATTATTGTTCTTGAGTAGTTGAAGAGGTAAAATGAAATGGCGTATGGCCATGGTCTTTTCATTTGACGCCCGTAGCTGACCAGCGCGTCGTGATGAGGATGAAATAATGAAGACAACACATACACCCAGCCCCGTGACAGGCAAATTAAGCAAGGATGGTTAAAATTCCCGACCTTGCCGGGAATCGAACCCGGGACCCGTGTGACCAAAGGCCAGCACGCTAACCATTTAGCCATGGAGCTGGACACTGGATGAGGTAGGCCTAGTAAGTCCGTGGTTGGTGTCGTTTGTTAGCAGTCAAAATCTTCACTGGTTGGATCACAGTTGAGTAGATCTTCAAGTACTTCGGTAGGAGGTGGCAGTTGTCCTTGTTGTTGTAAACCAGCTTGCCCTGTGCGTCTTTGAAGTCAAGGCTTGGTGGAGTGTATTTACTAAGATTCTGCTTGAAAGTTCTGTAAAAGTCTATAAAATATTTTTGTGAAGTTCTCTTCGATATGTTATTTGTATGTGAAGATTCGTTCGATTCCTCAGATTATCTTAACCTGGAGCTTCCTCTATGATTTATTATTGTTATTATTATTTATTGCTTTTTTTTTTTTACGCTGGGGCTTAAGCATCATTAACAATCTGTTTTGACTGCTGCACGACTGCGCGAATGGCTCAGTGTAACTTCTCGGCCTCGAATTGCCAAATTTGGACGAGAGATAAGAACTGCTCGTAAGACTGACAAAGGCAGTCTTTCATTGCAGCCACAGTCTATAAATGTCACGACTATGGCTTCTGCCTTATCAAAACATTACTAATTGCTTTATTTATATCCCTCCACTTGTTTGACTCACTACTACGACCTCTGCTAATGTGTGTCATGAACAATGAACTGAAGCGAAATGCCAAGTCCGCATGAGCCACTTGTTTTGGTGCACAGTTCAAATAAATTGTTACAATGTATTCGTTCACTATCTTATGCACATTTCCTTTCGCTTCTTGGGCATTACTTCGTAGAAAGATCTCATTCATTAGCCCAGCTTAGGTCAATGCCCCATAATTTGTAGAAACACATGATTTCTCTTAATTGAACAGAAAACCAGCTAACTGGAAGAGTTTGTGAGAAACTGGAACTTGGATTTGGATTCTTTAAAGAAATCCGCGAGAGCTAAGCGTAGGTCCAAAGTAGGTAATCCGTTAACATAAATTGTATGACATCAAGGGAAGTAGTTCTATAGGCCTACTATACAGAAATGCATATTTGGGCCCCTGTGGGCGGAGACGGTAGAATACATCCACGGCATCCCCTGCCTGTCGGAAGAGGTGACTGAAAGTGTACCCTACCACAAGAGCTCTCATCTTGGGAGGTCGTAGCTGAGTCTGATATTTCTTCCGCTTACGTACCGGTACTTCCATCTTTCGTCTTTTCTAAGCGACGTCTCTTAGTCCAAACTTGTTCTCTCCTGACTGTGACGGCATTAGGTTTGCAAAGTCAAGGAAGTAATTTTAACGCCTTTCGTAGCTCTTCTCTCTTTTTGTTACCGATATTTTCAATCTTCGAAGGGCGGGGCCTCTTCAAATTGTCCTCTGATTAGTGCATTTTTAACAGTTTAGAGCTTACTTCTATTCTACATGCATAAATTGTTATTAATTTTGGGTAAAGTTTTAAAGAATTTAGTGGGGATGATGGGGATTATTGTTTTAAGAGGAAGTACAACTGGGCAATCATCCTCTCTTAAAACTAATCAGAGGAAAACTTGAAAAAGCCCCACTCTTCGAAGATTGAAAGTATCGGTAACAAAAAAGAGAGAAAACACCAGGCATTACTTAAGAGGAGGGATCATTTTTTGAGGAACATGACCCAGCGAGTTGCCCGTGCGGTTCAGTCGTGTAGCTGTGAGCTTGCGCTCGGGAGAAGGTGGGTTCGAATTCCACCGTCGGCAGCTCTGAGTATGATTTTCCGTGGTTTCCAATGTTCACACCTTAATTAAGGTTATGAACACTACCTTCCCATCCTTGTGTCGCCGGAAACCTTCAATATGTCAGTGCAACGTTAAACCACTAGCAAAAAGGGAACAGAATGGTCACAAGACTCTGGCATTCCTCACATTTACTTGTTATGTTCCTCTCTTTCATCCGTTCAGTCTGACCCTACTTATCCTTTGATAATTTGCTACTTGGACGGTATTACGTTGTGAAACTTCCATTTTCCACGTCTCCTATGGAATTTCTTTATTTACGAAGCAAATTCATGAGTGATTTGCCTTTGGGGCCGATGACCTCGATGTTAGGCCCGTTTAAACAACAAGCATCTATCAATCATGAGGATTCACCTCCTTGTTAGCCACACGCTACTGCCTCTCTTCCTGCCATATAAGGTAAAGTAAATTAGAAGAAGGGCATTGAGGAACCGCGCTCCAGGTGAGGGAAGAAGGAAATTACAACAGTAATTCTGGAAACATTCATTGCATATGCATAGCGTAATCCGTGTCCAGAGGATGGTTTCATCACTCCAGCACTGGCATTCCTGGCTGAACATCACCTGTCAGTGACACTGATTTTATCACTGAAGTCGTGTGTGCACATGCGCTAAGGAAAACAGAACGGTTATTATGGACCTTTGATCAATAAACTTTGGTTGTTCTAATCGCCATTCATTCCCTCAGTATCAAAGATTGGTCCAAGTAGTTCATACTTTTTTTTCTACCGATTTATTTTCCATGTGTTAGGGTATTTTCTCAGACTCGAGCTCAGCGATAAAGTTAAAGGTCTCTTGAGTTGTGATGGTAACCTTTCGAAGGGGAAGGATGAACGATTAGGTACTCTTCTGTTCGCTATCGAGTTGGTCCTTTAACTGTGGCGTATAACTAGCATCGTCAGCAATTTCTCGCAACGCGGTCGTTTATGATTCAAAAGAAAATTCGGTATCTCTCTACAGCTAACAGAATTCATGAAATGAGAGCGGAGTCTTTCTACACGAGAAAAAGAATGGTTTGTAAAATTAATGAGAAACCATTGGAGAGGGATGCAATAGCTAAGGAATACCAAAAGCAAAATCTAAATTCTTCCTAACGTGACATCGAACGACGTAGCAACTTGCGTTTTACAGTTTCGATATAGTACATTCAATAAAGGACTCTTTTTACTATTTGTTTTACGTCGCACCGACACAGATAGGTCTTATGTCCAACAAAAGACTCATTTTTCTATTCTTCTGATGAAACTATTGCTACAAAGGTGACAATGAAGTGTGTTCATTTTTGTTAAATTTTGCCATGTGCTATATGATCTGCCATACATACTACACAAAACAATTACTGGACTGTATTTAGACTTATTAACTACATTGTACATCACACACGCAGGCTGGACTCCAGCTGGACTGCGTTGATAGGGCGAAAGTTCCTTTTGGGGATCATTGTAAGTACCTAGGTGTTAATATAAGAAAAGACCTTCATTGGGGTAATCACATAAATATGATTGTTAATAAAGGGTACAGATCTCTGCACATGGTAATGAGGGTATTTAGGGGTTGTAGTAAGGATGTAAAGGAGAGGGCGTATAAGTCTCTGGTAAGACCCCAACTAGAGTATGGTTCCAGTGTATGGGACTCTCACCAGGATTACTTGATTCAAGAACTGGAAAAAATCCAAAGAAAAGCAGCTCGATTTGTTCTGGGTGATTTCTGACAAAAGAGTAGCGTTACAAAAATGTTGCAAAGTTTGGGCTGGGAAGACTTGGGAGAAAGGAGACGAGCTGCTCGGTTAAGTGGTATATTCCGAGCTGTCAGTCGAGAGACGGCGTGGAAGGATATCAGTAGACGAATAAGTTTGAGTGGTGTCTTTAAAAGTAGGAAAGATCACAATATGAAGATAAAGTTGGAATTCAAGAGGACAAATTGGGGCAAATATTCGTTTGTAGGAAGGGGAGTTAGGGATTGGAATAACTTACCAAGGGAGATGTTCAATAATTTTCTAATTTCTTTGCGATCATTTAAGAAAAGGCTAGGAAGATAACAGATAGGGAATCTGCCACCTGGGCGACTGTCCTAAATGCAGATCAGTAGTGATTGATCAAAATGACATTCCCAGTGCATGGGCATTCGAATTTGGAGCGTGACAAAAATGTTGGCCTTGTGAATGAGCACGAAAGAACTGAATTGCCAGAGGACTGGATTCAGGAATTAAAGTCAGCTAGACAGAAACCTTGTCCTTTCACCGCAACAGAGGTGGTTCAAAACCTTATTTGAGGTTGGTCAACTTTCCTTGCGAAGAAGTATCTGCTGAAGTGTTCTTTCCCTTCACGACCAGTGCGGAAGATAGTTGCTGAACGATCTCGTCCTAGATTCCTGAAATACAAGTCGCATCTTTACACGGCGTATTCATCTAGCTTAGTATTTTCAGTTCAAGTTTGTTGTCCTTTCTTAGGCCCATTACCAGTTTCAGCGAAGTACAAAGATCTTTAGGTAAGTACTCAGAAGATTCTGCAGTAGGCCTACCGATGCTAAGAAGTTCTATGAAATATTGCCAAGAAAAGGAAAAGGTAATTGAAAAGTACAAAATGTGAGGGAACTGTAAGGAAAATTATGATTATCTTTATTAGTTAGATACCCATTTAATCTGTTAAATGTTAATACTATGCATTTATTCTGTTATTTAATTTCCTTAAGTCTGTTCAGTTTTTATTTTGTGAATTTACACAGGTAACAAAAGCTCATTCAACAGTAGGCTGTTCAAAGACAACAGAATATACTTCCAATTATGTACAACTGATGAAAGTGCACATAGAAAAATCAAGCTTCAGTAGCTTAATGACAAGGGCCTATTTAAGATCCAGGGCTTGAAACTCGATTTTCTCAGAGTTACGAAGGTAGACATTCCCCCTTATTACTAATAACTCTTCAGTTTATATTAACAGTTAAGTTAAACAATTATGATTGTAATGTACTTCATGAACATTTCAGAAACCGTTTGCATCCATCGATCGGGACAGATACACATCAACATTTTACAACCAAGTGCTACAGCTTACAGATTATTGGTGTATATATAGAGTGAGTGTGTGTGTCTCCTATATAAACGTGTGGTACCGGTTTGAAATGTTTACGTCAGGTTTTACATGCAGGCTCTTTCTCTTTTTGCCTATGTGGTTTTTCCCTGACTCTTAATACCATACCTTAACACCACCTTACTAACACAAACCTTGCCTGGTAACGCGTCTGACGTGCAAACAGGCAGGTACTCCTGTAGTACCTTTCCCACTCTTCACTAACACAAACCTTGCCTAGTAACGCGTCTGACGTGCAAACAGGCAGGTACTCCTGTAGTACCTTTCCCACTCTTCCCTGCTAACTCTTTTCTACTAGAAACTAATAGCATGTCGGAGGCAATGTAGATTGAGTCGATTTCCACGCGGGGGGAGCGAGGTTCGCCCCCCCCCCACTCCCAAATGAAATGGCTAGTGGGAAATTATGAAGCCAGAAATAAATATGTTCCTGTTCTACACATATGAGTGGGCAGGGTCTGAAAAGGTTGGAATGCCAAATACGATCTAATCGTATCACTGATTTTCTTAACAATTTTTCTCATTGTATGATACCTGTTGCCATTTGTTGATGGATGCAGTATTTTTGTATTCGTCTCTTGGCACAGGCCATAGCAAAGTGCAGCTTCCACCGAAGTCCCAGTCTCATCCATGGCTGCGACAATATGGGTATGAGTGGTGCTGAGTAATGGCATTTGGAGCACAAATAGTGTCCGAGTGTTATGAAAGGTGTTGCTCACAGGATCAGTCGTGCTGCAATGGCACCTTCTGGTCCAGTGAGGAAAGCAATGGCAAACTACCTCACTCCTCATCTTGCCTAGTAGGCCTCACTTGGGCTCTGCCATCGGTTTTTGTGGTTTTCCTATAACTGCATAGCCTTTGGTGGTGCTATCTGAGGATCCAACCAACCTCTGAGCTGATAACCTAACAGACAGACAACTGTATCATGACCAGCTAAGATGTTTAAGCTACATTTTCTGTATGGGTTCTTTTGAGGACAATAGAGTTAGACAAATGAATGTTTTTCGAAACACTCTCGTAGACAAAAAAATATCGTCCACCAATAAGCAATATGAGGGAGGCATTTTGATGAAAATATAGATACATAATGTATAGTCTACTTACTGTGCTAAGAAGGTATTAAAATAGGAAAAAAACTTGTAAATCTTAAAAATTTGTGTGTTTCTAGAAATGTTTTCCACTTTAGAAATATTCAAAAGTGTTTATTTACATGTAAAGTGTTCATTCAGATTCAAAGAATATAGAGAATAAGCAGATACTCTAAAATATTTCTCAAGATAATTAAAATAGCTTGGCAATTTATGTAAGAGAATCGGCTGACATTCAAAGGGTTAACCGTTTAGCTATGTTGGTAAACATGTACTACTTGATTCTCACAACAGTCTTCCAAGGGTTGTGAGATCTCTGTGGTATCTACAAGGTCTCAGTTGTTATGGCTCCAGTCTGTTATCTTAACTGTCTGACCTCGCTAAATGAACTCTTTACTTCTCCGACTCCATTGCAAAGGTTAGGATGCTTCCCATTTTTCGCTCTTCAAGCACTTTCTGTACTTCAGCCTGCACCCTCATTCACTGAGCGCCGAGTAGGAGAGACAAATTTAAACAACGATTACCATTAGGCTATCTCCTCTCATCTGTTCAGTACCAAAAATCTGTTCCTGTTCCGAGTTGAAATCTTGTGGAACAGTCATTGATCTCAACTGGAAGCAGTAGACATAGAGTTACCAACTCCAAAATTTAAAAGTAGCTGATATTTTAATTTGAAATAAATGTTATATTGATATGATCGTACAAGGAAATATACCTATATCCTGAACCTGCTATCTTTGAATAAATAATTCAAATTAAAATTGAATACAGAATAATATTGAAAATTATATTATTGTTGCAGAATTTGGCTACGTATTGAAATTATGCTTTGCAGAACACTGCGCTGCCGCCAGACTCTTTGAGCGGTTTCTAGATAAAGTATTTGACGAAATCACTGCATGAGATGTCTAAATTAATGACAGCACAGTGCAACATGATATTTTCCAGAAACAAATGCGTTAATCTGCATCGCATTTAAAGTGTATTGTTTTCTGCACCAGAGGATTTATATTATTTTGGTGACGAACTCCGCCTTAACATGCCGGTATATAAACTTCATCTCACATCTGAAAAAGTCTCGTCATAACCGGAGATTTGTAACGTCGAAATCGGTTGGCACGCTCAGCCTACATGGCATCCAGAAGGTTTCTGTAGCCGGATACCAGTCAAATGTCCTAAAACCTGGAATTTCTGATTCTTAACCGGGGAGTTGGCAACCCTAATGTAGACCTCAGCAATTTTATTTCTCAACTGTGTACGGTACAGTTTGATGAAGAAGGCGTTGTATATGAATACCATTACGAAGTGAAGACGTGTTCTTCCAATATGATTACCCTGGTTTGTTATTGTAAATGGACAGAAACAGATCACACTTATCAATACAGCAGAATGTTTCAACACATCCCTAGTGGAATAGATTAATCAGTAAACAGTAACAATGGCCTATTTGTATAAGAACATTGTTTAGCGTGCAAAGCGCTTAAATCATGCTGCCAGAAAGCAATCTTTGAAAGGTTATCAAGTTCGAGGTCAGTTGCGTCAGTGACTAAAAACAAACCGACGAAGGGGTGATTGACACTCAGCATGTGTGGGTATATCACACCTCTGGAGGAAACAAGCCACATGGTGGTCCATCAGGCAGAGTTTGCTATTGGCTGGAGAGTTTATCCCTGTTAGGAATGGTTACTGTTGGTACCGTAGTATGAAGTAATTCCCAAAGCGTGTTTGTTATTTTATTTTCCTCCAGAATGTTTGTGTGGGTCTTTACTTTATGCCTGCCATCTTGCCGAGGGTATACAGGTATTGTACAATTTTTAGTGCGTGTATCGAACTTCTTGCAACAGTGAAGTTCGTCGTATTCTTTCTGCAAAAACGTACGAAGAATTAATATTTTAGACGATAATAATAATTTTATTTTTATTTTACATTTTATGGCATACATTGGACCCCTCTAGTCAATTATACAAAGGATTTCTTGATTTCCTAACAGCCCAATATTTTTTTATTTCTTTGTTCTGTTGAACATACCCTCCCATTAAACCTTTTATTGATCTTGGTCTATAAACCTGGTGTGTATGTCTTGAAGTATCTTAATTTTTCTGTTTCGTTTTTTAGATCGTATATTGTTATTTGTAGTTCTTTAATATCCTCCTTAATTTCCGGGATCCATTAAATCTTAGTCTTGCTACTCCATAATATTTCAATTATTCTTCTGCTGATTCTGGTGTCACCATTCCTGATAAGATGTCCAAAGAATTATTTACGTTTTTTCCTAATCGTGCTCAACACTGGTTCAGTTTCCTTATAAACTGTTCTATTTAATGATATTCTCCATTAACTTGATACTGTTTCAGTTTCCTTATAAACTGTTCTATTTAATGATATTCTCCATTAACTTGATACTGTTTATTTATGCATGTTCTAATTCTTCTTCTTCTTTATCTGTTTACTCTCCAGGCTCGGTTTTTCCCTCGGACTCAGCGACGGGTCCCACCTCTACCGCCTCAAGGGTAATGTCCTGGAGCTTCAGACTCTGGGTCGGGATACAACTGGGGAGGATGACCAGTACCTCGCCCAGGCGGCCTCACCTGCTATGCTGAACAGGAGTCTTGCGGGGGATGGGAAGATGGGAAGGGATAGACAAAGAAGAGGGAAGGAAGTGGCCGTGGCCTGAAGTTAGGTACCATCCCGGCATTTGCCTGGAGGAGAAGTGGGAAACCACGGAAAACCACTTCCAGGATGGCTGAGGTGGAAATCGAACCCACCTTTACTCAGTTGACCTCCAGAGGCTGAGTGGATCCCGTTCTAGTCCTCGTGCCACTTTTCAAATTTCGTGGCAGAGCCGGGAATCGAACCCGGGCCTCCGGGGGTAGCACCTGATCACACTAACCACTACACCACATTCTTCTTTCTGTCTTTAGTATTTTGTCTGTTTCAGCTGTATTCGTAGTTTTAAAAATGGTTTCACTAGCATAAGTTATTTCTGGCTGTGTGACTTTTTTATCATATCTTAATTTTGCTGCTATCGATAAGCTTTCTTTATTGTATGTAGTCTTGGTAATATAATTTGCTTTGTTAAATATGCCAAGCTGGTTTCTCATTAAGATTATAAGTTATGATTTCTCCTAAATACTTAAATTTATCAATAATTTTGATTTCTTGCGCATCAATTGTTATTTTATTTACCAGTGGGGGATGTGTAAACATGATCTCAGTTTTTTCAAAAGATATTGTAAGACCTATTTTTTGTGCTATTTTCTGTAGAGTTTTAATTTGACGTCGAGTTTCCTGAATATTGTTGGGCAACAGAGCAAGGTCATCAGCAAATGCTAAACAGTTTAAACATAAATTTTGTTTGGAGCTTCCAACTTTTATGTTCTTTGGGTTGACCTTGTACCATTCCCTTATTATAAATTCTAATGCATAATTAAATATTAATGGTGATAAACAGTCTCATTGTCTTAAACCTGTTTTAATTAAAAATAGTTTAGAAACCTCTCCTCTAAACTTTACTTTTGATATGGTATTAGTTGAAGTACTTTCTATCAGTTCAATTAATTTAGGATAGAGTCCAAAATTCCATATAATATTTTAACATTGAAGGTCTATGTATACAATCATATGCCTTCTTAAAGTCAACAAATTTTATTACTATAGGCTTGTTTTGTTTTCTGTAGTATGCCATTATTAATTTTAGAGTGATCTGTTCAGCACAACTCACACGCGAACAATACGTACACTCAATCGTACCAAAATTGGCCATCAAATAAGCACTGCATTTTATAAATTTTCGAAAAGCGAGGATATTCGTAAATAATAATAATAATAATAATAATAATAATAATAATAATAATTGCATGGTTTCAGCTACCGAGTCGCAGAACCTTCTGAAGTGGTGCCATGTAGGCAGCGTGCCAACCTATTTCGATGTTCCATTTGTGGTGCTGTCAAGTGGAATTACAATGTAGCCTACAGTTCCTATGGTTGAGTTATGTCACATTATACTGACTACAGGCCACCAGAGATCTTTAACATGTAAACAAGAAAGACATGGAGTGCCAAGATTTTTGACCGTCCCTCAAAAATCGAGTGCCTCAGCCGGCATCGAACCGGTGAACTTCAGACATATACGGACACTCTACCACTGGTCCACTGTGGTATGTTATTTTAGAGAAATGATTGGGTGCAGAGTCGACGAATTCTACTAAGAGCGAGAATTGCGTCTGAATGAAACTCCGCCTTATAAATCCACACGCGAACAATATGTATAGTACGCGAACCTTTTCTTGATCCCAAGTTCCCATTCATCACTATGGAGCTCAGGGATCAAGAAAAGGTTCGCGTACTATACACTCAACTGCACCAAAACTGGCCGGAAAGAAAGTATTACATTTTATACATTTTCGAAAAGCGAGGATATTAGAAGATATTCATAAACTGTGCATAGCCGGTGGCCAAAGAGATCCTTAGAAAACCGTCTGAGCCACTCAACCTGGCATCTTCTGTTCCACATAGCTCCAATCATTACATTTTTGCCTTGCAAATAAACATTTAAATCACTCAGATGGTTTGTATTGTCGGCTAAACTGGCAAGTTCTGCAACCCAGTGCGTGTTCTGTGTTTCTAGCCGCAGTAATAGAAAGTAGTGGGAGCGAGCCCTGAGCAGTGTCAGGTTTCCCTAGTGTGTAGGAATAGCCTGGCTTAGAACGTTGTAGGTTCTCACACTTTCAGGTTTTCAAATTTCGTGGCAGAGTCGGGAATCGAATCCGGGCCTCCGAGGACGGCAGCTTATAACACTAGCCGTTACGCTACGGAGCGGACCTTCATGTGGAGTGCGGAAATATGACACTGTTGATGGTGATTCGTCCGTCGGATGAAGACGTTAAGCCTTGAACAGAACCCTTGGTGTTATTCAACAGGACAAGACTACGACCCGACACCGGGTTTCACCCTCTTCCTACATCATCACCATCATCATCCCCACATCCAGACGCGCAGGTCACTCATCGCCGTAAAATAGAAATACCCTGCACCAGTCCTCGGACACTCCCGACACTAAAAACCATACGATACATAACTACTGTTCTTTATTTGCCACTTTTCCTGTTTATATTAATTTCTAATGCAGATGCCTTACAGTGTTTCATGTATCCTGTATAACAGTGTTATATAATAGGTGTGCTCATAGGTGGAGGTAGAGCAAGTTAAGCCTCATTCACAATGCAAACGTAACGTAACGTAAACTTAAAATTAACGTTAACTTAGAAGTTAGCGGCCATCTTATCTAATGGATCCATTCACAATGCGCCGACGTAAACTTAACTGCGAGTCCGTAAAATTAAGAGATTGCAAACTCCAAGCTCTTGCGGTTAATTTTACGTTAACTTTAAGAACCAGCCAATCAGAGCAGAGGTAAACATTGTGTGTTGTGCACGATACTTCTTTCGACGAAACAGTTGTAATTCTCTTTCAAAATAATCTTTGTGTATAGGCTATGTATGATAGAAGGAAAAAGAATTACAAATACGCTGTACCGAAAAATAATAGGTGGAAATTAATATCCTGTAGTAATGAAATCTGACAATAAATGGCGGGAGACAAGCTCGCAGCGCTGGCAAACGGACGAGAGAATATCCCTGTCATAAATAAAACAGTGTCCCTGTATATTTCTTAACATTATGACGGACTACTAGTTTACGAAAACGATATCATCCAAACAAATAGATCCAAATATCTCATCGGGGTGTGATAGATAGGGTCATAGATGTCGGTAAAGGAGACCTTTTACATTTCTTTTTATTACAAAAGGGGAAGCAAATCGTAAGAAAGGCAAACAGTTCAGGTTTCATCCGCATGTCCAAAACGAACTGATGAGGGTCATTTCTTACAGTAGATTACCGAAATCGCCCTGAGATAACCTTCTTTGATTCAAGGGATGAACCCATTTTCTGCACCGTTGTTTAGATCGCCTTTTCAGGTACCGTAGGCCTACACAGCTCCCAGGAGCAAAGCAATAGATGTTTGAAGTAATATGGATTCCGCTACCACGTTGTTTGATTCCATCGAGTTATTGAAATATAAAACTGCGAGATAGCCCAAAACCTGACTTCCGTACTAAATAACATGGCAGTGTTTTGATTGGCTGCTGTGTACTCTTTACGTTAATGTTACGTTCCTCCATTGTGAATACCACAAATTTTACGTTAATTTTACGGTTACGTTACGTCGTTAAGTTTACGGTTACGTTTGCATTGTGAATGGGGCCTTACATTTGTCAAGTTAGTAGTACGTAACTTGGCAAAACACAGATGATGATACAGGACGATGCTTTCCCCACACCGTCCAGCTCTTTAACGTTTCTCATTTTTTATATTAAGTGATGGTCTGCCACCCGGTATCTTGTTACACGTGGTTACAGTAATCATTTGTACAGTGGCGTACAACGACAGTAGAGCATCATGTTTGTGCTTTTGGCTCTAGCATTCGGACTTCAGTTTATTGTTCTGTTCGTTACAAAATCATGAGTACAGTCCTAATGCGAGTTCACGCTCAAAACAAGACAGTACTATGATTCATCAATAAAGGAAATAACGGATACTATACAACATTGTATACACACGTTACCAAGTGAGTATGTAATATTATTGAAGAAGAGCCCAGCAACATTCTCATTCATTTAAGTCGTGAACTTAAGACTGTTTGGATTGAAACAATACAAACATTCAATTGTTATGAAGAATTATACGGTCTGGGTGTAGAAAAAACATTGTTCTGACGATGAATCATCCTCCATGGTAAGTTCTTCAACAATGTCCAGTTCAGAAGGCCTGCGCACTACCATCTGAACTACTCAGCCTGGCAGCAGAAATGAGTACCAGCTTAATTTTTGAGGGCAAATGTGGCCAGGAATGAAGCTGACCACTCTATCCCATGTTAGTACCGAGGGTACGTTACTAACGGCTTCACTGCGTATTTGAGTTAGTTGCGAATAGAGAATAATGGAGGCCCTCAATCAATCAATCAATCAATCAATCAATCAATCAATCAATCAATCAATCAATCAATCAATCAATCAATCAATCAATCAATCAATCAATCAATCAATCAATCAATCAATCAATCAATCAATCAATCAATCAATCAATCAATGATCTACATTGAGGGCGGTCGCCCAGGTGGCAGATTCCCTATCAATTGTTTACCGCATATTTACATTTACCTAGCTTTTTCTTAAATAAATTTTCAACGAACTTTGAAATTTATCGAACATTACCCTTGATAATTTATTCCAGTCCTTTACTCCTCGTCCTGTACATGAATATTTGAATATATGAGTTCTAACTTTATCTTCGTATTATGATATTTTCTACTTTTAAAAGCTCCATTCAAGCCTTTTCTTTTATTTAGCTAATATATTTAAAACCCGTGTTTCACCTACAGGTATATCACGGGATATTTACAGTTATGATAACAACATATGGATAAATTATTCAAGTGAATGGAAGATTTTCTTGAGGAATTCTGTTACTTCGAAAGTGTTCCAGTGGTATTTCACAATCGTTGGCAGGGGAGTTGATCGTAGCACTGCTGGTCGTTCTCTTGAGTACGTGGTGCATTCAGTCAACAGGTGTCGAGCGGTCTGTGGACATTTTTACGGGCAGCTGCAGAGTGGTGAATCCGTTAATGTTCATTTTATGGAGATAGGATTTAAAGCGACCATGATTTGTAATAAACTGGGTGGTTATGAAGTTGGGCCAGATAGATGAGGACAGTCTGTGTGGTATATTAGGAATGAATAATTTTGTATGGAAGGAATCTTCGGAGCTGGTAATGGAGTTCCAAATTGTTGTATGGTATTCAGTTAATACTTGTTTGGTATAATTTAGAGGTGGTGATTTGCAGTCTATTGTAGATTTATAGCTGGCAGCAATCCTGGCAAGATAGTCAGCTCTCTCATTCCCCCGAAGTCCTGTGTGTCCTTTAATCCAGCGAAGAGTAATCTTGTTCGTTTTGTGGAGGGTAATAAGTTTGTCTCTAATTTGAGTGGCGAGAGGATGGGTAGCTTTCTTATTAGCTACGGCAAAAATTGCAGCTTTTGAGTCAACATGAATAGCATAAGTTGAAGTATAGTTTTTATGCAGTTCTATCCATTCCACAGCCATGATGATGCCCAATAGTTCGGCTTGGAATACCGAGCAATTGATACCTAACCTTTTTATTTCAATGAAGATTTCCTTCGAGTTTTTCTCGACTACCATTCCTGCTCCAACATGGTTTTGCGTTTTCGATCCGTCTGTGAAGATGAGGACGTCTGCTTTATCTACAGCTCCTAAAGTATTGATGTTTATATGATTACTGTATTTCTGTTGTTGTTCTTCTTGATCTTGTTTGGATTTCAGTTTCTTTCAGTGAAGGAACTACTGCGTTTGTGGGTTGACCTCTGGAGATGGCTTTGATGTCGTTATGTAAAAGAATGACTGCATCTATGGGCATTGTGCAGGCTATAGCTTGCAAAGCATTGTTTGAGACTGTTCTGTATGCCTTTGTTGCAAATATCAGAAAACATCTTTGTATTTGTTGCAATTTCAGTTTGTCTCTTTTTGATATGCAGATGCTCCATACTTCTGCGGCATACAATATGACGGGTAGAATAGCATGATTATATATCGTCATCAAATGATGATAAGACATGCCCCAAGTCGCTTTGGAACATCTGATTAAGTTGTTCCGGATTTGCATTATTTTAATGTCCAGGTATTGCAAGTGCGGGTACCAGTCCATTTTGTTGTCCAGCATTACTCCCAAATACATTTTTGACACAACGTTGTGATCCCAAACTGTAACTGAAGGATGACTGGTATATTCTTCCTTCTTCCTGATATGCATTGGTATTAGTGCTGACTTTTCCTTACGACAAGTTTTTGTTTTTCGCACCAGTGCCGCATGATTTCGAAGGCTGTCTGAAGCGTGGAAAGGATATGAGAATGAGAAGGACCTCTGAACATAAGCATAACATCATCAGCATAAAAAACTATATCCAGATCGGGTTCATTTGATAGCTGTACTATTAAGCCGCTAATGATGACGTTCCATAGAGTGGGACCAGCGACTGAACCTTGGGGGCATCCTTTGGTGATGGTTTTTGAGGTTGAAGTCTTTCCCAGGGTGAAGTATGCTTCTACTTATGCCATAACACGCCAACCCACCACCGACTCTCACTTCATTTACAGAGGCTAGTAGATTGACGCTACCTGGTTTAACAAAGAATACTGAACATGTACGTAAGTTGTTCCTTGTCTCATATATTTTGCATTATTGCAAATTTCTTTCTTCTGAGTATTATAAATATGTGGGGTCATCCAAACATTTGTGTAATGAAATAGTGTCATGTAAAAAAAATGCGTGACGCAGTGTTACCTAGCAACAGTACCTTGAGAGTTGCACAGGCCACAGATCTGTATGTCATGGCCAGTCTGCACGGTTGCCAAAGGTAAATTAAAAAATAAATTAATACTTTACTGCACACATACATTATTTTTACTCATAAATCAAATTCCTGAGTTTGTCGTTTTATATTTTAAAGAAATTCCATGTAGCTACGCAACTGTTACTGATAGCTCCCTTGGCGATTATTTAATTAGACATTGCTAGACATCGAAGCCGGATTTAGGTTCATAGAGCCAAAGGTATGGTTTATAGATAGTGAACAACGGTATACATACACTATATGGAATTACTTCACACACGAATTTTCCCTCTTTCTAAATAGTTTAACTTTCGTTCTGTCATATACAATTGATATCACGAACCTCTGTTGTATCTATTTATGTTCGATATACTTATAAAAGCAATACTATTTGGTGATAAAACGATTAAAATAAATATTTTGATTCCTGTTTGACGTCTGTTCACATTTCACGATAGTAAACGAATCTTCGTACCGTGTCTATTTTTGAGATGATTAGCGACATTGTATTTAACGCAGTTGTAAGTATTTATTATCTGTAAATTGTAACGATCTCATATTGCAAGAACAATCATGTGCCCTTGGCATACAGCCTGAAGTTTCTGAATAAACAATTATATACTGGGTTTTAATTGCATTTCTAGAATCGTATGTCGAGTGGTGTTTACTGTTTGTACAGTAGGCATTATAAGGTAAAAATAGTTATTAGTAAGTTAAATTAGACTGATTACAACTCATCGCGTACAAATTAGTAAATTAATAAATCGTACTCTTACCAAGAAGTTATTTAGCTCACACAACATGTAGACCTATTGCCTATTCGCTTGACACGACAATCCCGAACTTGAAGTTCCGATCATTTTCAAAATTGTAACATAATTAACAACATTTTAAGAAAGATAAGGGAAATGAAATTAACTATCATCCAGAAATTCATAGTGCGGAGTATCATGAAACATTCAGTCTAACAAATAGATCATACAATATATAAGCCTTTGTGAATTTCTCTATAACTTAACGTATCCACAAAGACGCACACGAGATGCTGTCAGTTGGTACAATTATTTTATTCACATCTATTTACAAATTAAACACACACATAACCTTAATCACTGCTGTCACAAACAAAACACTCACATCAAAAGCCGACATTTTAAAAGCAACGGACTGTCACTTCAATATGCAGACTGTAACTATTGCATGTCACACGAGATAAATATTACTTGCTACACCATAACTCTCCAACCAATAACTCGTCAACCAATAACTCTCTCCCAATAACTAACTCGTCACCGTCAAGATCGTCTCCTTACATATGTCCTGGCCAGGCTTCCAGAAAGATACGTTACAAAAAAACCTACCTTCGTGAAAATTCTAGAGTGCCTAACACATAGATTATAATGTACAGAATATTCTCCATCGTTCTCGTCACCTATTACCATTCTGGAAGTTACAGTGTGTTTCACAGTTATGGATTACAAATTACATATACAGGTAAAAATTAATTATATAGCGGTTTTTACATTAATTGAACTGATATAAATGTTTAAGTACAGCACATGTTTCATGACATAACCTCACACACAATACGATCATTCGACTCGTAAATAATAACAATACTAATACTAAATGGATGTACATCACTCATAGCCATACATACAAGTAATAATAATCGTATAATAATAATAATAATAATAATAATAATAATAATAATAATAATAATAATAATAATAATAATAATAATATAACAATTCGAGCTCGATATTTGCATTAGTTACCCATGGGTGAGAGAATGTTGTTTTGAAGTTATATCTGTTTATCGCACTTGCGTCAAACTGACTCACTACTCAGTATCAGGTAATCGTAAATACCCATGCAACGCACTGGCATAACTTTGAGGACGTAAAACACGTCTTCTATTCTACTTAATAACGAGACTTAATTGTGCCATTTTACACATGCACATAATAGCTTAATGTAAAGTAAGTTGTACAGTTGCGAATTGACTACGGTACATGAAATTATGTAGGTTACCGGTATGTAGCATATTGTAATATTGACGATAACCATTGGCTTATCTTCCTTTCTTTACCGAGTAATAATGCATTTACTGTCTTTTAATAAAAATACCATGTAGGAAGAACTTCGTAATACCGTTTTACTGAATCATCGGGTAACATGTATTACTCCATGTTGCTTAGCAGTGCGTACTTTATTCAAACAGGTAAATATTCCACATCTGCCAGTACACAATATTCATCCACAAGCCTTTGCATATCCATGCCCATAAACAAGTAATATAATTGCTGATTTTTATTAAGAAGCCATGCATCCTGTTGGTGTGATCATTATTCATTTTATTTCGTGTGGGGATGTGAATTAGGGAACGTGAGTTAGTATTTCATACATTACTGTGAATGTATCCTGAAGAAGCACTGTTTCTGACCACGTGTATAATCTTAGCCACGATAAAGGTTAATATTGTTCCTGCCAATAGCAACCACGCTTTGAGAAGTGGACTTGCCTCTGGAGCAGGAGCCGCGGTGAGAACACTCGACCTGGCCTCGTAAACACTGGCACCACGTACAGGCGTCTGCTTGCCAGTCTGCACCATGGGCGTACTCTCGGCCTTCGAAAATACACGAGGGGGGTTCTGCAACACAACCACACCACTAGCTTATATGCTCCTATTAGACATAATGTTGAGGATTCTTTTCCTTGCGAGCGTGCTTATGTTATTGCGATGTTGGTGCTCTGATAGTGTAATTTGCGGAGCTAGGATTGGGATAGGCGTGGCGGAAGTTGAAAGAAGGTTCTAGAGTTGCCACAATTTGAAACTGAAGAGGAAAATTGCCATATGTCTTATGGACAATTAGGAAAATTATTACCAATCAATTAAAGCGTCTACATACACATTTTAATTTGTACTTAAATTATAATATAGACTTAGAATAAATACAGCAAAACATTGATTGAAGCTTCTTATTGCGATTTAGTAGATTTTGTCCGGTGAACAAATTGGTAAAGAGTAACAGAAAAACTTCAAAGAAACACTACGAACATAAGAAGCAACGGACTAAAACAGACATTCCTTAATATCCCTATGTGATGAAATACCTGTAAATAGAAAAATCTTTGAATGGTAAAGAACATTACAATTTGAAGTGTTTTGGGTGAACCAGTCCTTCCTACTAAATGTAAAAATTGCATTGTTTGACGTCGGTCTGGGAAACAACTGCTGCAAGAATGTCTAAAGGATATTCTAGCACAGAGGTGCTCAGCTGGGCGCCCGTTGAGGCTAGCCCATTGCGGCCGGGCTGGCCTGACGTAAATGCGGGCGGCTTACGTAGCAAGCATTCGTCACAGTGAAGCGAGAGAGCGAATATACTTGGGAGGGAAATAGAGAAGTGTCTTTCCATTGTGAATACGAAGGTCTCCTCCACTACTCAGCGAAATGTTGATTCGGGCACAGTTTAAAATAAAAAAATACAACGCTACAATCGCAAGAAGACCGACCTCTTCAACATATTCTGGTTTGATTCATACTGCGCTCGATATAAGCAGTAAGTTTTATTGTCTTATATTTATACATTCAAAGAAAACTGACACGTTATAATTGCTGTGCTACAATTTACAAAGATATAGGGTTTAAGCGTACAAGCTGCGATTTACAGTTCCTTGGGTGGGAATGACAGTATTTCCAATAAAGAAAGTAATTCATTTAGCAACACGTAATATACTCACATAATTAAACAAGTTTACTGCTTGATTTTGCACAGTGTTGTAGTGTTATGTAATTTTCTCTGTTCACTGAAATTAGTATTTAAAACTTATCACTTTATCAGGCGTACGATGATAACAGTTAGTCTCTAAATGACGAGAGAGTTTCATTACGAGTGAGGACAGAGATATTTACTATCCAACATTCAATTATAACAAGAACAATGTAAATGCATCTACCAAATTTATATACAGTATGCCTTAAAATAAATTATTTATTCAAAATAAATAATCTGAATTATATTTATTGTCTCATTGTTTACAATTATCTTAGCATCAATCGTCATAATTTTGGCTTCAATCCTCTCTATGTTATTCCCGGTAAGCATAATTGGATTGTTGGTTAGTTTATCAGAAAATTTAAATCCAAGCAAACACAAGCCACAGCTTATCCACCTTATTCTTTTAGAAATGTTTCTAAAGCACCTCTTAAAATATAATATTGAAAATTGTAATTCATTACGTTAAGTACAAACTTAGTTGAGATTGTTGGCCCAACTCTATGTTGAAGAGGTCGGTCTTCTTGCGATTGTAGCGTTGTATTTTTTTGTGTCCATTTCAAACTCGGGTATCGCTGCAGTGATCGAGAGTGACTGGGAGAACTTCGCCCAACCTTCACGGCCTGTGACGTAGCCACGACGTCACTGTGGTTGAAGAGCATACGCTCATCGCCCGCCCGCTTACAGTGCTGTGTACCCGCGGTACGAAATGCCCAGCGTGAGCACCTCTAGTCTAGCAGAATGGGATTTGATAAAAAAAAAAAAAAAAAGTATTTCGCCGCCTTCGTTGTTCATGTTACTATGAGGGAAGCACAGTGTCTGCAAGTACTGAATACATATCCAATTCCCAAACAAAAGATGTGGTTTTCTGTGCTACACGAAGAAAAGTGCAATGAGCCATCCACAACAAAATGGATTGAAAGTGTCAAGACACGACTGGAAACAACCTAGATCTTGATCCTATTAAGGCTATTATATGGAAGTTTTAGGAAGGCCGAATTTGTGTACAACCAAATTTTACCTCATAGAAAGGTTGTGGCATCAAGGAGACGACTTGGAAAAAACTTACTATTTAGGGAATGAAAAATATGCCTTAACACATATGAGATGTAGCCTAATCAAGGCCAATAGTGGAAATAGGAAGTATTGAACGCTGTCAATATTTTTAATTTTACAATATTTTGCTTGTTTGGGCGTAAAAATAGGCTTGTAAGTTGTAAACGATGAAACATGGAGGTAATGCTTAAGAATCTAAAAGTACTAATTCGTCCACCCTCTGTGACTAAAGTGACAAAATACTACGACTGAAATGAGTTGAAGTGGCCCACCTCATCCCCTCAATGTGGGGAATAAAAGCATTTCAGACAATAAAAAGATCTTGAACCGCCCCTTGACTCGAAATCTAGTCATACCAACTTTTAAATGGAAATTCTAAGTTCCCATGGAGGGAATTAGATATTTTTCCACCAATAGAGCATATCAAAAATCAGAGTGGGTCTGAAGAGTCTAGTGTCAGTCCTAAGACGAAACGCTGGTTAATAGAGCAAACGCCTGAAAAGCCATACATCTAATTTTTGATCTGATACCAACTTTTGTCATGCAAGACGTACAGTATGTGCTTGAATTGAAAGTATTTATACTAACTACCTTTTAACGACAATGCCTTTAAATACATGTATTCCTTCACAGTCGCTGTCTATGAAGATGACCTCGAGCAGTCGATATCAACAAAGACAACGTAAAATTCCAGTAAAATTATGGCATCATTGCAATCGCAGAGGCGTCTAAGACTCTGAATGATGATACTGCACACGTAATCTTTGTCCCATGATCACGCGACTGACGGTAATTTCTCTATAAATAAAATTAACGTTTTAACTGTACATAATGAATGTTTTCTTTGAGTGAACTTTTCTCCATTTTATATAAAGACCTAACTGATCACCGGATCAATTTCTGTACTGTATGTGTGTACGTATGTATGATTGTGAAAACGTCCGGATATACTCCTTTGAAACTCCGGATATATTTTATAATGTTTTGTTACCTTAGATGATCAACTAATTGGGATTATGGTAATCAAAGGAGGAAGAGGGGGCTACAGCAAAAGAGGCTCGAAATGGTTCCTTGTCGATACTTTGAAAACGGTTATCTTTATTTAGAAATGTTTTTAAATACTTGCTTTACATTTAATTTTGAACGCTTTATGTCATGACAACTCTTTTGATGGAGCCAACTCGAACGGAGATATTCACTAATTCTAATTTGTATTGCTTTAGTCCATTAGTTAAGTCGTTAAAGAGATAGTGGTGGTTGTACTCGTGATTGCCATTGTGTGGTGCATAACTTCGTCATCATCAGCTCCTTTTAATCAGGAAAATAATGAAGACTATCGGAATGTGAAAAAATATTGTAAAGGAACGAGCACTACGTCTCGGATGGTATAACCGCTGAGCCGGAAGTAAACAAACTGTTATGGCCTACAACGTCCAAATCCCCCGAAACATTCAACAATAACATAACACTATCGCTACTGAACTATACAGGACTTTTCATGGGGTAGATCATGAGATAATCCTGACGAAAATGAGGGATATTGGACTAGACAAAAGTGACTGATTGGGTGGTTACATTTGTAGAAAGCAGAACTCAGAGAATTACAGTACCGGTAGGTGAAGCATTTTATGACCCTGTAATGATTACGAGAGGGGTTCCGCATGGGACGATCATTGGATCTTTATGTTTTCTTATATATATATATGAGAAAATAACTGGAACCACATATAACGCATCGACTACAAAAATACCTCGACAATCTCGTGAGATGGACAGCGGGTAATGGTGTGATGATAAACGGGATGGGAAGTCAGGTTATCAGTTTTACCAAAAGGAAATGTCCTCGCATTTTTAATTACTATGTTTATGGGATGATAATATCTCATGGGATCTCTGTAAGTATCTAGGTGTTAATATAAGGAATGCCGTTCATTGGGGTAATCACATTAACGAGGTCGTAAAGAAAGGGTAGGCCTACAGATCTCTTCACGCGGTGATGAGGGTATTAAAAGGCTGTAGTAAGGATGTAAAGATGAGGGCATATACGTTTCTGGTAAGACCCCAAATTAGAGATGGTTACAGTGCATGGGAACCACACCAGGGTTACTTGATATGGAAACTGGAAAAGATCCTAAGGAAAGCAGCATGATTTGTTCTGGCTGATTTCCTACAAACGAGCAGCGTTACGAAATTGATGGAAACTTGGGAGTAAGAAAACGAGCTGTTCATCTGAGCGGTATATTCCGAGCTGTCTGCGGAGAGATGACGTGGAATGACATCAGTAGACGAATAAGCTTGAATGGAGTTCATTATCTGAAAATAAGGTTGGAATTCAAGAGGACGAATTGGGGCAAATATTATATTATTATAGGAAAAGGAATTAGAATAACTTATTAAGGAAATCTTCGTTAGATGTCTGAATTCTTTGAAATCTTTAAAGAAAAAGGCTAGTTAAACCACTTTAGCGCCACCGTAAATGCAGATCAGTGGTGATTGATTGATACTTGTGACTGTTGTTAGTTGAGGTGTGCACTGTCTCTTCTCCTGTCACTTTATCTCATATAGATGGCATAATCAATCAATCAATCAATCAATCAATCAATCAATCAATCAATCAATCAATCAATCAATCAATCAATCAATCAATCAATCAATCAATCAATCAATCAATCAATCAATCAATCAATCAATCAATCAATCAATCAATCAATCAATCAATCAATCAATCAATCAATCAATCAATCAATCAATCAATCAATCAATCAATCAATCAATCAATCAATCAATCAATCAATCAATCAATCAATCAATCAATCAATCAATCAATCAATCAATCAATCAATCAATCAATCAATCAATCAATCAATCAATCAATCAATCAATCAATCTCCACTTAGGAATGTCGCCCAGGTGGCAGATTCCGTATCAGTTGTTTATCTGGTCTGCTAATGTCCTAGTATTCACAATAAGGTGAAGATCGATGCAAGCAAGTATATCTGGTAAGATTGTATTCAGACTGGTTGGACAATCTGCTACATTGTTCAATCTATTCCTAGTTTATTAATTTTTCAGGGTATTTTAAATGTACTAAATATCATCACATTCTCAAATGTTGTGTGGTTATATCTCTCGTTCCTGTACATAACAGTATCGCTACGTGGACAGCATCTTCACCTTCAATTTCTTAGTCATTGATATATTCATTAATTAATGTAATTAAAAGGTAATGAAATACGACAATAAAATGTGTGTTCACAATCAATGAATGAAACATCACCCGAAAAGGAGATATAAGTTAACATATGCATATTTTATTTTATTGGCTTCCGAAAAATTATCAGGTGGACACAAGGACAAAGCGTAACATGTACAAATAATTGTAAGGTTGCACAAGTATAGATAAAGGATAGGAAAATAGAATAATCGATTAGGAACAATAAGGCATTGGTTACATAGTGTACAGATGATGTCATAATATCGCCACACATCCTTTAACTGCTGAGATTGCAATTTCCTTTATTGCATTATTCGGGATGCCTAGCATCGACTATGCTTGACATTAACCTTCGAATTTTAGATCCACTGATCCACAGAGGATGCTATTTCACAGCTATAGTACAATCAAGCCTGACTAAACCAGAACGTGACAGTTCCGGCATTTATTCCGTCAAGGGAGGTTTCCGGTTTACAGTGGGTTCTGTTTTGAAACAGTACTGTATTATTGTAAAAAGACTAGCTTTTTATTCTCTGAATCGACTCACATGGTTTCAGTCGCTCCTGGTTTCTTTGTCCCTACATGTCTTTCAAAGTGTATTGTTGCGACTTCTTCAAGAGGGGGAGTATTCATACTGGTGAAAGAAGAATTCGTAAGCTACGAAAAAGTTAAGGATGAGAAATATGAAATTCTAAAGATAATAGGCAACTTGATGATTTTGGGGCGTGAAGAGATAGCAAGGAATTATTTGATTATTGAACGAGATAATCAGCTATGTGGGGAGCGACACAGCAACGAACATTATTGTATCGGATGATCTCAGTTTACCAAACGTTAACTGGGAAGGGAATGAGAATGACAGAAAGCATGGCCAACAAATGGTGAATAAATTAATCTGGGAAAGGCAACTGAATCGGAAAGCTATGGGGCCAATTCGCGGGAGAAATATTCTGGACGTGGTTCTGATAAACCAGATGAGCTCTATGAAGAATAGATGGTAAGAGATCATGAAGCTCGTATTTAAACATAAATGTGATAGAAATGAAGGTTGTAAGAGTACTATTAGGCAATACCATGTGGTAGATAAGATAAGCATAGGGGAATTTAAAGAAAGCAATTTTGGTCAGCGGAAAATGGTAAATAAAAATGTAAATAGCCGATGGGAAGGGGTTAAAGCAATCTCAGAGGAGTGTGGAAACAGGTATGTACCTTATAGAAGAAAAAGAAATTAAGAGGTAGGTGCAGGTTTGAAAGAAATAGAAATGGTTGTGAGAGTGAGGAGAGATTGAAGGAACTTCCTAGGAAATTGAATTTAGCAAAGTCAACAAAGGATAACGTAGTTGTAAACGTGATTGGCAGTCATATGAATTTTAAGGAACAGTGAAAAGATACGTATAGACAGTTTAAGACAGAAACAGGTTCTGGGAAGGACATTCTAAGGATCAGTAATGAACAAGGGGAGTGTATATGTGAGGACTTACAGAATGCAGAAGTATTTAGTCATCAATATGTAAAGGTACTTGGATATAAAGATAATGTTCAGGCAGAGGAGACGACTAATACTGACGAATTTATGAAATTAACCTATGATTATAAAGTTATTTTAAAAAAGATACAAAACATGAAAGATAGGAAAACGGCTGGGATTGATAATATTTTTGGGGATATATAAAGGCAATGGGCTGGGACATAATGCCATATCAGAAATACGTATTTCATTATTGTTTGCATGAAGGAATGATAGGAAGTGAATGGAGAGTTGCAAAAGTAGCCTCAGTGTACAAAAAAAAAAGGGTGATAAACATACAGCGTATAATTACAGTCCAGTCAGCTTAACATGTGTTGTTTGTAAGCTCTGGAAAATCATTCTTTCTGATTATATTACAGACGTTTGCGAAATTACTAACTGGTTTGATAGAAGGCATTTCGGGTTTAGGAAAGGTTATTCCAGTGAGACTCAACTTGCAGGATTCCAGTAAGATATAGCAAATATTTTAGAATCAAGAAGTCAATGGACAGACTATAATAAAAATCACCGTCGCACCTAACACAAACATCAAAATAGAAAATATGTGTCTTAATACTGAATTTCGTCTCATTGTTTGCTGTAAGTTCATCTTCAGAATACCGGTACGCATGGATACAAAACGCTGGTTCTTGTACCATAGTTTTTTCTCATTTGTCTAGACAGTAAACACATCAGAAACAATACTGAAACTACCACATCCACATTCTTGAGCGGGAGATACTGAGACACTACGATATCCAAGTTGTAATAAACAGGACTGGAAAAACATTTAACTTCACGGATTGAAGTGACTTTAGTGCTAATTTAAGTGATACTAATATTAGAATGGTGGCCAGGCTGTTCAAACGTTGATAACTTAGTGCATAGTCACACTTACCTCCCGTATCAGCGTGCACCCTCGATTGCGGCTCGGGAGGCGCTGGTGTTGTGGGACGTTGCGTCACGGGAACTGGAGTTGGCTGTGGCCTTCTGGGTGGTGGCGTGGGCGGGACCGTTGGAGGCTCCGTCGCTGGCAGGGATGGTAGACCTAGAAGAAGTGTGGTGGTGTAAGTACAGCAAGTTGTAAGGTTTGAAATCCTTAACATTAGTGATGATCGTGATAATAATTGATGTTCTAAGACGCCTACCATCAAGGTCATTGGCCCCTCTAACATTATGGTGGAACAAGGTGTACAGCATCATGAACGTTCTGAATTATGGAGAGTCTGGAGAAAATGAGTGGTCAGGGTGAGATGCACTGTTAACATTTTCTTATTATTATTATTATTATTATTATTATTATTATTATTATTATTATTATTATTATTATTATTATCCCACTTCTGCTTATTATACCTATCCATTTGTAAGATAGTTATTTAGGTTATGATGGGGCATATTATTCAGGCTATATAATAATAATAATAATAATAATAATAATAATAATAATAATAATAATAATAATAATAATAATAATAATAATAATAATAATAATAATAATAATAATATCCCGCTAAACGCATTTACGATTTTAGATGACGCTGAGCTACCAAAAAGTTGTCTTGCAAGAGTTTTTTTACGTGCTGCTAAATCTACTGACACGAGCCTCGCGTATTTGAGCACATTTAAATTCCACCGGACTGATCGGGGATCGAACGTGAGCTCAGACATCTAGCGCATCTGAATGATTCAGCTTGGATATTATTATTATTATTATTATTATTATTATTATTATTATTATTATTATTATTATTATTATTATTATTATTATTATTATTAACTATAAGAGAGATGTGAGTTCATAGTCGGTGCACAATTAACTTTTACTTTTTATTCTGCATTGTCGTTAACCTTAGTAACCGAGATAATCTCAGGATATTCTCACTAAAACTAGGCAAATTTCGCACACAGCTGGAAAATTCAAGAACACCTTACCTTCAATTCCCAAAGTATTATATTGCTATAAAGGTGTCCTATGCTTAAATGAAGGATATTTATCACTAACATTAGCTTTGCTATTTTTTTTGCTAGTTGCTTTACGTCGCATCAACACAGGTAGGTCTTACGGCGACGATGGGACAGGAAAGGTCTAGGAATGAGAAGGAAGCGGCCGCGGCCTTAATTAAGGTACAGCCCCAGCATTTACCTGGTGTGAAAATGGGAAACAACGGAAAACCATCTTCAGGGCTGCCGACAGTGGGGTTCGAACCCACCATCTCCCGGATGCGAGCTCACAGCTGCGCGCTCCTAACCGCACGGCCAACTCGCCCGGTCTAACATTATCTAGAGGAAAGTTAGCATCCGAGAACTTTCAGCTTTCCTGAACACTTGAAAACTTATGAGTATATTACGCCCTGTTATATGACGAAACTGTAATATCGGCACACTTAACATATTTTCATTTAATTTAATATTCCATTATTTATAATTGCAATGTGTCCGACTCGTTGGCTGAACGGTCAGCGTACTGGCCTTCAGTTCAGAGGGTCCCGGGTTCGATTCCCGGCCGGGTCGGTGATTTTAACCTTAATTGGTTAATTCCAATGGCACGGGCGCTGGGTGTATGTGTAGACTTCATCATCATTTCATCCTCATCACGATGCGCAGGTCGCCTACGGGTGTCAAATAGAAAGACCTGCACCTGGCGAGCCGAACCCATCCTGGGATATCCCGGCACTAGAAGCCATACGACATTTCATTTTTCATTGCAAAGTCATGAAGCCATGACTCTACCTTCTTCGATGGGAAATGCGCCCCCTCTATCCCGCAGTTCATGATAGGATGCCCAGGTCAGGCATGGGGAAAGTGTTAAAGGCAAATTTCAAAAATCTGTCCTAAATACATGATCATGTGTTTATAGGCGTGTCAATTCTGAAGAGAGCTATTCAATTACCTGATCTCGATGGAAATTTTGATCACGGATTTCATTGTACTGAAGTAGCAATTTATTCACGTTACATGCATTAAAAATGACTGCAGCCCAACAAAATTATCTGCATATTTTCGAGTGTCACATGGTTAATGTGACGACATCTTCAGCCTATTGCTTTGTTTTCGTGACCAAGTCTGCCGCCTTTCGTATGAGACAGCTCCTTAGGTGGTTTCGTGAGGTTTAGTCAACCCCGTTTTTGCCATCAGTCCAGAATTAAACTCATTAGACAGACTGGGAATTGAACTCAGGTTCTCTGCGTGAAAGGCAGGTAAGCTATGCCTACACTGCATACATACATACATACATACATACATACATACATACATACATACATACATACATACATACATACATACATACATACATACATACATACATACATACATACATACATACATACATACATACATACATACATACTGTGCCCGACCCATACTTGAAATAAGGAAGCTCTTTAGCATAGTCGTGTATTTTACACTGACTGACAGAGCAAATGCAACACCAAGAAGGAGTGGTCAGAACTTTATGCCAATTGCAGGGTAGACTGACGTCACTGAGGTGTGCTCATGATGTGAAATGCGCCGCTGTGCTGCGCACGTAGCGAACGATAAATGGGACACGGCGTTGGCGAATGGCCCACTTCGTACCGTGATTTCTCAGCCGACAGTCATTGTAGAACGTGTTGTCGTGTGCCACAGGACACGTGTATAGCTAAGAATGCCAGGCCGCCGTCAACGGAGGCATTTCCAGCTGACAGACGACTTTACGAGGGGTATGGTGATCGGGCTAAGAAGGGCAGGTTGGTCGCTTCGTCAAATCGCAGCCGATACCCATAGGGATGTGTCCACGGTGCAGCGCCTGTGGCGAAGATGGTTGGCGCAGGGACATGTGGCACGTGCGAGGGGTCCAGGCGCAGCCCGAGTGACGTCAGCACGCGAGGATCGGCGCATCCGCCGCCAAGCGGTGGCAGCCCCGCACGCCACGTCAACCGCCATTCTTCAGCATGTGCAAGACACCCTGGCTGTTCCAATATCGACCAGAACAATTTCCATTTCCCGTCGATTGGTTGAAGGAGGCCTGCACTCCCGGCGTCCGCTCAGAAGACTACCATTGACTCTACAGCATAGACGTGCACGCCTGGCATGGTGCCGGGCTAGAGCGACTTGGATGAGGGAATGGTGGAACGTCGTGTTCTCCGATGAGTCACGCTTCTGTTCTGTCAGTGATAGTCACCGCAGACGAGTGTGGCGTCGGCGTGGAGAAAGGTCAAATCCGGCAGTAACTGTGGAGCGCCCTACCGCTAGACAACGCGGCATCATGGTTTGGGGCGCTATTGCGTATGATTCCACGTCACCTCTAGTGCATATTCAAGGCACGTTAAATGCCCACCGCTACGTGCAGCATGTGCTGCGGCCGGTGGCACTCCCGTACCTTCAGGGGCTGCCCAATGCTCTGTTTCAGCAGGATAATGCCCGCCCACACACTGCTCGCATCTCCCAACAGGCTCTACGAGGTGTACAGATGCTTCCGTGGCCAGCGTACTCTCCGGATCTCTCACCAATCGAACACGTGTGGGATCTCATTGGACGCCGTTTGCAAACTCTGCCCCAGCCTCGTACGGACGACCAACTGTGGCAAATGGTTGACAGAGAATGGAGAACGATCCCTCAGGACACCATCCGCACTCTTATTGACTCTGTACCTCGACGTGTTTCTGCGTGCATCGCCGCTCGCGGTGGTCCTACATCCTACTGAGTCGATGCCGTGCGCATTGTGTAACCTGCATATCGATTTGAAATAAACATCAATTATTCATCCGTGGCGTCTCTGTTTTTTTCCCAACTTTCATCCCTTTCGAACCACTCCTCCTTGGTGTTGCATTGTCACTGTCAGTCAGTGTATATACAAAATCTAAAACCCTGAAGCTTGTATGGGAGGAAATATGTCTCACGATGTCCCGGACTCTTGCCAAACTTGCTATTGTCATCAGTGATCTTTTAAAAGATTTATTACAGGAAAACGACCTTCACTTTGATTGCGAAGCGAATGGACCAATACATTGATATTAGCAGCTGACTGCCTGCGTGAGGTAAACGAAACTGGATTATTTTAGCTTCGTCTTGAATGCGAAATGCTACTATTCACTTGCTACCATGCCTTTTAAAATCTTCAAGCGTGCGTTAATGTTAATGACTCGTGTAATACTGCGATATAAGTATAATTAAAATTACGAGCTTTTCATTAAACTAATATTTTCATTCCTAAACACCGATTTTGTATGATACTAAAAATGTAAAAGTGATCCCATGCAGTGGTTGACATTATGACTTCTGTGCTCGTTCTCTACGAGACCGCATAAAAGCATACGAAACATCTTGTTCTTCCTGAAATAGAGTACAGTCTTATTTATTTGTACTAGTGGGAGATTTCTACTACCACACAAGAAGGAAGAATATTGACGTTTGGCATCGAACAGAAGAATTTTCCCAGTATCCAGTATTCGGGAGATAGTAGGTTCGAACCCCACTGTCGGCAGCTCTGAAAATGGTATTCCGTGCTTTCCCATTTTCACACCAGGCAAATGCTGGAGCAGTACCTTAATTAAGGCTACGGCTGCTTCCTTCCTACTCATAGCCCTTTCCTGTCCCATCGTCGCCATACGACCTATCTGTGTCGGTGCGACGTAAAGCAACTTGTAAACAAAGAAGACTTTTCTGAATTTCCAACGCTGGATGTTAAGGATTTTGACTGAATAATGGACTTCACCAATATCGACACCATGTAAAGCTAAGAAGATAGAGCAGAACCAGTGTACTTAGGATGTTAAGACATCGGTATCATAAGTCATCCCCATCGCGGCGACAACCTCACATGTCTTCACGAAATACACTGAGTGGCCAAAAGTCACGGGAAGGGGTGTCCCATTAGAAAATGTGCCACGTATGACCCGTAAGCGTTGCGGCTAGCTGCGGCGTAGCTGAGCAGTCTGTCACAGACACCAGTGTCGTGAAGATGGCAACAAGTCCCGAGTTAACCGACTTTGAACGTGGGATGATCATCGGTGCACGGCGCATGGGGACATAGCATCGCGGAGATTACACGCGAATTCGGGTTTTCGAGGTCAACAGTGTCGAGGGTGGATCTTCAATATCGCAGAGTGAATGTTACCACCCGCGTAAGACGCCGCACGGAAAGACCACAGGTGTTTAACGAATGGACATCATGTCGCCTCTGCAGAACCATACTGGGTGCTCGACGGGCTACTGTGAGTCCGGTTACCGTCTTGTTGAATGTTGAGCGTCAGGAACCCATTTCTGTCAGGACTGTAAGGAGGCAACTGCACCGCATAGGCTTCACCAGCCGACGAATAATTCGTATCCCTTTGCTGACACCTCTACACAGAACTCATCGACGTGCATGGGTCCGCGAACATCGGCAATTGACCATGGAACAATGGCGGCGTGTGGTATGGTCCGATTAATCTCGGTTCCAATTGTATATGGGCGCGGTAGAGTGTCACGTATTCCCCATGAAGCTATGGAACCTGCATGTCAACAAGGTTGTGTCCAGGCGGGAGGGGGCTCAGTTCTAGTCTGGGCGGCGTTCTCATGGTCGCAATTAGGCCCCATTGTCCGGCTGCAGGGAGCGATGACAGGTGCACGTTATGTGGACCTTCTTTCAGACCATCTTCATCCTTTTCTGGCCCTAGAGTACCCTGATGGAGATGCCATGTTTCAACAGGACAATGCGCCATGTCATCGCTCTGTGGTTGCACGCAGATGGTTGGACTCCAGTGAAGTTACGACCATGGATTGGCCCTCGAGATCCCCCGATCGTAATCTAATCGAACATTTATCGGATGCTGTCGACGCTTAATGAACACCGCACCAACTACACAAGACCAAGTTATGGGTAGCAGTGCAATATGCGTGGGTTCAGATCCCTCCAGAACGATTCAACACCTAGTAGAGTCGATGTTTTGCCGTACTGCTGCTGTTTTGAGGACTTGCTAAGGAGCAACTAGTTATTAACATCATATTCAGTGTCTCCCCATGACTTTTGGCCACTCATTGTATAAACCATCTGCTCAATAGAAGGTAGTATTTGAATCTTCTAGCTAATATTATTTTATGTATGGTAATGGAGGTGGCCAGAAGTTCATAGGAGAAGTGTACCAAATGGATCGTATGCTGGTGTTCCAGAGCGTACTCGATGAGTGTAGAACGCCTCCAGCCCTTTGGCACGTTGATATAAAAAGATGCGCCGGAGTAAACTGGATGTAGACTGCCAACAGAAAGATTGACGTGAAAAAGACTGTAGGAGGACGATGTCCAGGAGTGGACGTCTCCAGCCTGAAGAAGAAGTGTGATTATGACCATGCTAATAATAGGGAGATCTAAACTTATACAGTCCTTCCATCTAAAACTGGTGTTCAAATAACGTGACGTGATTTAAGTTTGCTTTCGGTGATTGTATAATTCTTCTTGAAATCATGTTACCTCGCGGTGGAATTTGGATACAAGCTCATCTGATTGAGAAATTCATTAACTTTAGACTCTGAGAAAGCAACATTAAACTAATAATAAAATATACATCCCGCATAAATTAAGATGACTAATATTGAGATGATTAAATGAGTGCTAACAAATTTTGCAGATCAAAATCGTAAGTCCATACGCTAAAAATGCCGTCCTAGTCTTCAATGAATAGTGGATAGTGACTGCTTTCTTGCCAATGTTTTACAAACCGTTGGTATAATATTTGATTGTAAACCGGGCTAGTTGGCCGTGCGGTTAGAGGTGCGCAGCTGTGAGCCTGCAATCGGGAGATAGTGGGTTCGACCCCCACTGTCGGCAGTCCTGAAGATGGTTTTCCGTGATTTCCCATTTTCACACCAAGCAAATGCTAGGGCTGTGCCTCAATTAAGGCCTTCCCACTATTAGTCCTTTCCTATCTGTGTCGGTGCGATGTAAAGCAGCTTGTAAAAAAAGGATATTGTAAATATTTTTTTTAAATTATCGAATATTTCTCTTTTGGACTGATGCAAAATTTGTACAATATTCGATAGGTAATCGTTTGATTACTGTGATGAATAATGTGCTCATGCAAACACCTGATGTAAGGCGTTGCCACTGGGCGATCGGTTCAAAACCCAGCTCAAGGGTTCAGAGAGGATGGTTGCTTAGTTGTACTTCCACTCGAAACCATCATCAACACTAATGTCGAGCTGTGATAGAGGAGATATTCACAATATCAGATTTTACCAAATCTATTATCGGCAAGCATTGCTGACAAGAAAAAAAAGTTTAATAGTCATGGTAGTGGATTAATTGTTGATGATGGTTGTTGTTGACGTGATTTTGTTATTATAAGATCCAAAACCGCTTGACCTGATGGTCATGGAGATAATGAAATGAAATGGCGTATGGCTTTTAGTGCCGGAAGTGTCCGAGGACATGTTCGGCTCGCCAGGTACAGGTCTTTTGATTTGACGCCCGTAGGTGACCTGTGCATCATGATGAGGATGAAATGATGATGAAGACGACAAATACACCCAGTCCCCGTGCCAGCGAAATTAACCAATGATGGTTAAAATTCCCGACCCTGCCGGGAATCGAACCCGGGACCCCTGTGACCAAAGGCCAGCACGCTAACCATTTAACTATGGAGCCGGACATGGAGTAATGAAGATGGGTTATCGAAATGAGAAATGCCGGGCTGAGTGGCTCAGACGGTTGAGGCTGACTCCAACTTGACAGGTTCAATCCTGGCTCAGTCAGGTGGTATTTAAAAGGTGCTCAAATACGTCAGTGTCAAGTCGGTAGATTTACTTGCACGTAAAATAACTCCTCCGGGACTAGATTCCGGCACCTCAGCGTCTCCGAAAACCGTAAAAATAGTTAGTGGGACATAAAACCAATAACATTATTGAAATGAGAAACAGAACGTGAATAAACGGTTACTCGAAGACTGAAGGAGAAAGGAAGCGTAAAATAGAGAGGGAAAAAGTGAATATGGAAAACTCCATCGAGTCCTTGGATGACCTAATATCATCAAACCAGAAGAAAAAATCAGGTCAAGGGAAGTCGATATGAAATAGGGCAGGAGTGAGTAGAAGATAAGGCGTCCTACTCATTAGCTCAAGGTCAGTGTAGTGGCCTTTACTTCAGAGGACTCCGGTTCTATTCCCGGTGGGGCCGGGGATTTTAGCCGCATCCCGGAGGCTGGGTTTTTGTGTTGATATTAATACATATCTTCATTTACATACAATACATCACACTATCAGAAAGACGCACTTTCAAGCAGGGCTGGCAACCGGCCGTAAACATCTAGTCCCAGTCTTAAATATTGAGAAAAGGCCAGGAAGACAGGGAAACTAAATCAGGTCCTGGTCAACCCCCCGCCCCTGAAGAGCATTGGTTACACTCCACCAGATAAAATGATGGGCTTGACCTAATACATTTCCTTCTTTTGTTATATTGTTATCAGACATACCGACAAATAGCTCCTTACCTTCTTCTTATTCTTATTCTTTCCTGGCCTTTTCCCAGTTTTCTGGGATGGGCACTAATGTGGATTAAGCACAGTTTTACGGTCGATTGCCTATCTACTGTGTATATGAATTAAGACGATCACGAAAGCCCAGACTCCGAGTCGGGAATCGAACCCGTGGCCCTGCGAACCGAAGGCTAGTACGCTGATCATTCAGTCAAGGACCCGGACCCGAAAAATAGCTTATAACCAACAGAGTACTTTTCCTGCCTTTCAAAGTCGTTCATATTTCTTATCCAACACTAGCAGGCTTATCATACAGACCGACAGACAGGAGTGTTAGCTGCGTTGCAATGACTGCCTGGTCGGGGCGGCAAAGGCGTGCTCGGTTCACCCGGAAGGACATGGATTCGATTCTCCTTCAGAAAGTGAAAAAAATAAGAAAGATTTCCACTTCCGGAGATGCACATGACCTTGAGGTTCACTTAGCCTACACTAAAAATAAGTACCAGATTAATTCCTGGGGACAAAAGCGAGCGGTATAGAGCTAACCACTCTACACTATAAAGTGCCGAAGTTACGGAAGCATAGCGGAAGCCTCTACCTTTCACACCTCCAAGGGCCTTCATGGTCTGTACGGAGATGACTTCGATTTTTTGCTTTTGCTTTTTGATAGCTGAGTAGCATAGTCAATGACTTCTCACCAAAACGACCGCTGTTCGAATCCGGCCAATACACGCGAGATTTAAAAAAATACGTTATCATGGCGGAAGTGTATAAAGATACGGTATGTAGAAAACCGAACGGTACTGAAATTACAAACATGCTCCGAACCTCAAACAGTAATGTATGTCACCGGAAACCTGCCACTACAACCTTAATGGATGCTGCAAGATGGAACTACATCCCACACCGTGAGGGAGTCACTTCGCCTTCTGCAACAAAACTTTGGAGATCATTTAAATTCCCGTGCCCTTCCGACTCTTTGACTCTTACGCTTCCACAGACGCCCACATATCGTCGCCTAAGAAGCAATACCTCGTATCTCACAATGCACTTCCTGTCCATTATTTTCTGTAAGACTGGTCGTCACTCCCAGCCTCGTATGGATATGAAATCCATCACAACAGTTTTCGTTGTGCTCATTTTGGTACGCCGGTGTATAAAGAAAAATGAACCTTTTATGCAGTATACTTTAGGCGTGCGTAAACACGTCTTGCAAACATACATCCTTACAGTACTGTATGTTTCTTTTTAATTTAAAATTTAGTTGTTGACAACAATGCATTTTTGTGTATTATTTGCCACCGAGGTAGACACCTCATTTACAAATAAAGTACAGTATTTTGATTTTGATTTTTTGAAGGGTATTGTGAGATACGAGGTAGGTATTGGTTCTTAGGCGACGGTATGTGGCATGGTTAAAGATATTTTTTTTCGGTCGGATGACCCACATAGGAATGTTTTCGATTTACTTGAGAAGGTACAATTATTTTTTGTGTCCTTACGACAACCTGTGTTTATTAACATGCTCGACAATCTACAGGACCGTTATGAACAATGCGTGAGATGTGAGGGTGCACATTTTGAACACATGCTATACCGATACAGTTAGATACGCGTTGCCGCCGTCACCTCGCACGTTTTAATGACATGTACTGATGTTCAGAGTTTGTTTGTGTTTTCAGTTTTTCGAAGTCTTCATAAAGCTAGCTATGGCGTCAACCAAGGAATGATGATAGTTTTACAAAAAAAATTGATAGCCACATCTTCAATAACCACATTTACACATCCAACATACGATTTTGCAGAATTATAGATTATGAAATCACTCGGTCACGAAATAAAATAGGCAAAGACAGAAACATTAATCTCCGTACAAGCTATAAAGGCGCTTAGAGGAATGGAAGATAGGAAGGCAAGGCCCTTTTCATCACACGCTATGAAGACCCATGGTCAAGTGGAAGGTAAAGGCTTCTGGTATCCCTAACTTCCACACCAAGCTGCCCCCAGAAGTTAACCTGGTACTCTCCAGGTAGTCGAAACATTTAAACTCACGTTTCCCCTTCTAGAGAGGCATGAGACCCCGAGGTTCAATCAACCTACTCACAAATAGGACTTGAAATACACGGAGATCAAAGAACAGAATAATTTTTCAAACTCTACCGAATAAATCCTAAGCAAAACCGAGAGCTCAATAACGGAAGGACCGGGCGAGTTGGCCGTGCGTGTAGAGGCGCGCGGCTGTGAGCTTGCATCCGGGAGATAGTAGGTTCGAATCCCACTATCGGCAGCCCTGAAAATGGTTTTCCGTGGTTTCCCATTTTCACACCAGGCAAATGCTGGGGCTGTACCTTAATTAAGGCCACGGCCGCTTCCTTCCAACTCCTAGGCCTTTCCTATCCCATCGTCGCCATAAGACCTATCTGTGTCGGTGCGACGTAAAGCCCCTAGCAAAAAAAAAAAAAAAAATAACGGAAGGGGGAACTGAGTCCTCACGTCATTGGCGAATGTCGTTTTTAAGGGGAGATTATTCAGGGTGTATCAGAACTATACCGACAAAAAAGCCAGCGATGCTCTTCGTGTTATATTGAGAACGATGATGCAATCGGATTGGCGGAGAAAATGAGGTTAGTTTGTTTTTCCGCGTGCGCGATTCAAATTGACGAACTAGCTGTATTTGCTATGCCAGAGAGCAGCCGCTGCCTGCTGTTGTGCGTCAGAGAAGGGAGGGGAAGTGGGAAGTGGGAGACAGAGGCAATGCTCGGTGCGAATGCACAAGTTTATAGTTCGTTTCGCATAGTCGCTTCCCAACCCGAGTAAACAGCGTACAGTTTATTCTGCACAAAATAACTACAATACGAATCGCGTAGAAAGAGAAGATGAACTTGTACCAAGAAGTCCGGCTCCATGGCTAAATGGTTAGCGTGCTGGCCTTTGGTCACAGGGGTTCCGGATTCGATTCCCGGCAGGGTCGGGAATTTTAACCGTCATTGGTTAATTTCGCTGGCACGGGGGTTGGGTGTATGTATCGTCTTCATCATCATTTCATCCCCATCATGATGCACAGGTCACCTACGGGAGTCAAAACGAAAGACCTGCACCTGGCGAGCCGAACATATGCTCGGACACTTCCGGCAGTAAAAGCCACACGCCATTTCATTTTTTTGTTCCAAGAATACAGGCAGCTTTCCAGGTCGTTCGCAACACACCACGTATCCTGAACAGAGTCCAAAGGTCACTGCTACACCACTGTGAACTTTGCGTCAAAGTAGGAGGAGAACATATTGAACATCTACCGTAATCAAACCACTGAGCGTATTCTTTCCTTCGTTCAACATTTAATTCCATTTACAATGTTGTGAGTGAAGGAATACGTTTTTCTTCTTCTTTTTCTTAATCTGTTTATCCTCCAGGGTTGGTTTTTCCCTCGGATTCAGCGAGGAATCCCACCTCTACCGCCTCAAGGACAGTGTTCTGCAGCTTCAGACTCCGGATCGGGGGATATAACTGGGGAGGATGACCAGTACCTCGCCCAGGCGGCCTCGCTTGCTATGCTGAACAGGGGCCTTGCGGGAGGATGTGAAGATCGGAAGTAATAGACAAGGAAGAGGGAAGGAAGCGGCCGTGGCCGTAAGTTAGGTACCATCCCGGCATTTGCCTTGAGGAGAAGTGGGAAACTACGGAAAACCACTTCCAGGATTGCTGAGGTGGGAATCGAACCCATCTCTACTCAGTTGACCTCCCGAGGCTAGGTGGACCCCGTTCCATCCCTCGTAGGCCTACCACTTTTCAAATTTTGTGGCAGAGCCGGGAATCGAATCTGGGCCTCCGAGAGTGGCAGCTAATCACACTAACCACTACACCACGGAGGAGGACGGAATACACAAAACAAACGTTAGTGCGACCAACAGACGAGAAGGGAAACGACTTGACTGAAAACTGTATCGTAATTACAGTATGTTCTTGTACTGAGACCAATGGCCGCAGCCGTGCTGAAACACCGGATGCCGTGAAAACTCCGAAGTTGAGCAACATTGGGCGTGGTCAAGATTTGGACAGGTTACCACGCGCTGTTGGTGGGAGTAAGGGAATGGAGGAGCGAAAAGGAACTGGCCACCCTACCGTACGTAAACTCCGGCTCAGGCACACCTCTGCGGAGGTTCGGACCTGCCTTCGGGCAGAATACACCCTTACCTTACCTTGTACTGTGTGTGCAGTTACAGCTGTTTAATAAGTGAACTGTGGATATTGCCTGTAAAGGAAAAGGACACTCCTGTGCGAGTCGAACGAGGAAACTCGTGCATATGTGCGGATCATTATTTCTGTCTCCATCATACACACCACTTCCCCTCCCTCCCCTTCGCTTTCCTGAAGCATGGCAGCGGCTTGTGCTCTGGCATAGCAAATACGGCGAGTTTGTCAATTTGAATCGCCACGCCCAGAAATAACAAAGTGACCTCATTTTCTCGAAAAGAAATATTTTCTCCGCCAATCCGATTGGATCATTGTTCTCAACACAACACGAAGAGCATCCTTGAATTCTTTTGTCGGTATAAGGACCGTGCGCGCACGAGACTTTTAGTAGCTAGCGCCCCTAACGGAAACAGCTGCAGTCGTTTGATGGGGCACTCACGAGACCATTGACAGTGCAGTTCATTACGTTACTTGTGATTGTAAAATAAAGAGGTAATGCCGGACAATAATGGCTTCGACTGTAGCAGCGACCGCTATAAATGATGTAGGGTTTCAGACAGCGCGACACTCAGATTATTTCCGGGAATCCACGCCAAAGAAAGGTGAAGATTTAAATAGCAGCAACCATGTCTTTGACGTGAAGGAAAGGTTATGGCAATAAATATACGGCAAGTGTCTAAGGGAAACGAGTATTAATCAGTCACCATACAACGTTGAAATTAAGGTATTTACTATATTTTATTCCTATTTCGGGAAATTGTTAATTAATTATTTATTCACAATAACTTCAGTTATAAATTATTTAATCATTGAGCGGTGCCATTGCATACACTGAGTCCTGTAAGAGTTGTAATCATGAATTTAGAGTCGGATGCCTTTCCTGAAACACAATTCTTTCAACTGAAAATCACACTGCAGTGACACTGGGGTTCAAACCACGGTCACTAAATTCAGAGGCTAGCAGCTAAGCCAACATAGGAAAAGCAAGCCAATTTTTCTCATTTATTCTACTGTATTATAAAGAGGGTAGCGAGCGGCTTGCTTCAAGTTCCGGCGACTGTGGTTCAAATCCCGACAGATTTTCACTTTATAAATAATGAGTGAGGAAGGACAACCGACCCGCAATTCATGGCGACAACTTCTTCTTGAGTGTACTTCCGGCGGGCTAAGCTGTGAATGATTATGAAATGGTTCAAAGATTATAACAATATTTAATTCCTAAAGGTGATGCGATAAATAATTCCTCATTATAAGTATTTTTATTTATTTTCACATTGACAGTAACAGGAACATTGTTGACGGTGATTGTGGATGCAAAGCAGGTCAGTCGAAACGCTGTAAGGACATTGCTGCTTTGTGTTCCTTTATTAACTCCGAGAGGGACTCCTCCAAAACCACCATAGTGCAGCAATGGAAAAAATAAACCTAAGTGTGCTCGTAAGGATCTATATTCGAAAGGAGAGAAGATAGCAGAACTGTTGAAACCATACGTCCACGTTGCTGAACAAACAGAATCAACAACTTTCAATAAAACTTGTTTGTACCAACGAGTAAAAACATATTGAGTGTGCCCTCACTGATATGCTTAAAGCCGAATGTGAGAGTGAAAATTACGTGGTGGCAAGTTCCATTCTACAAAAAGTTATAGATGATGCTGTAAAACGTAGCGAAATTGAGGATTTGATCTAGTGTCTGAACGAAGTACAAAATCAGAATACCCATACAGTCCGTGGGTGCTATTTTGTTACAAAAATGTCCGCTGTTAAATTATCAATCAAACCCGTGAATTATCTCGATTTCTTGCCTCAATATGTGCAACTATTTTATATCGCAAATGTTATAGTTACAACAGAACAGATGTACAAAATTGCATTTGACACAAGGTTTCAATATCGCTGTGCTGCATGGTTCAAACAAAGAAAATTACGCTTATCTGCCAGCCAGCAAGCTGATCAGAATAAGATACTGAGAAGTGGTGAATATGATCAGCTTGCAAGGTCATTTCTAATTTCCACATCCCTTAACACACCTGCGATGAGGTACGGTAGGAACACTGAACAACTTGCGGTGGCTGAGTACTGCAAACTCAATGACTGTTTTGTAAAACAGGTGGGAGTGTGCATCAAAGTAGAGCACCCATTGCTGTGTTCGAGTCAGACGGGATAGTACTTCATCCAATGGCTTTCTCTCCTGGAAATTAAGTGTCCTTTTTCGTGTAAAGGAAAGCCTATTATTCAAGAGAAACGGAGCAATGTACCGTATTTGTATGTGACACAACAAGGTGAAATTAATATTAGTCACGTCTACTACACCCAAGTGCAGATATCCGTGTATGTTTTGAACATCAACTTATGTGAACTGTTTGTATATTCTCCAGAGGAAGTATCACTGTGAAAATTTCAAGGCATGAGCAATTCCTGTGTACTGCCATTCCCTTACTGGAAATGTTTTATTTTCAGTATTATCTGCCATTAATTCGGAATATGTCGTCACGGGTACCGGTAGTGTCACATAGAGGGGCACCTTTTTATTTTGCTCACTGACGTACTTCAAAGTTTTCAATGCAGAGAACTAACACTTTACAAAGGTGAAAAATGAGAGTATCCTCCTAATTCAATACAATAAATATTCCGTCGTTAGACGGAGTAAACTCATTTTTCACCTTTGTAAAGTGAAAACCGTCAATACGGAATGATTCTAATATCTTGTAAAAGAGAACTAACAGTAACAAAGATACATTGTATTCGGTCCCAAACGCTATCAGCGGTTGAGGAGACATTGCTTTCTCGTTTTTGGCCAACGTTGAGAGGCTTACCATGCTGTAAAACCCACCTTATGTCTCATAATAAAACAGGGTGAACACAACGAGGCTAGTTCATTTTAATTTGAAGAAGAAGTCCCCTACAATAAATGTTAATGTCAATTCCTTGCTGGGAGATGAGTGAAATGTTTACTTTTACTCGTTCGACTCTCGATTCTTTCAGTTAACACCGTCATGAACTAACTCGAGCGCTGGCTTGCAGCTTACCCCATCAAACATTTTCTGAGGTAGTCGCAAGAGCGCACCACTCGCCATTCGCACGGTCCCTATAGTTCTGGTACACCCTGTATGGAGCTCCTCTGATCAACTGGACACGTTGCCTAACATTAACTAAACATTATTATCACGTCTATGAATCCTTTTCTCTTTTAAAGGGGTTGCCTATAGTAAACGCGTGCTCATTTCACCCCAGAGAAAATTGGTGCGATTCTCCATGTCGAAAAATTTAGAATCACATTTTCAATTTCTATTTCAGAGAGGCACAAGACCCTTGAGGTTCAATCAGCCTACACACAAAACGAGTATCAGGTTAACTCCTGGGGGCAAAGGCGTAGAGTTAACCACTTCATCCAACATTGTATCAAAATTACCGATAGCAGAAGTCTTTACCTTCCACTTTACCATGGATCTTCATGGTCTGTATGAAAATAGCTTTGTCTTTCTTTCCACTCCTCTAAGCATCTTTATGTCTTGTACGGACATGGACATTTGTGTCTCTCCTTGCCTTTCTAAAACGTCAGATTGTGTGCGTTATCACTGTCACATTTGTCTGCCTTCCAGTCTACGTTATTTGAGGTCCGAGGATTGCTTCCCAGCTTTGCGAAGGACTTAAAGGACTTACTAGTCTTGATATAAACTGGCATGGGATTTCTCAGCTTCGGGAGACAATTGGAAGCCTGAATGCGGCTGTGATAAATGTAGGAGTTGAATGGATACCCCCTTCCACTTTCAAGTTCACAATATCTTCATTACAGGCCCAGCATCCAAGTAGCCATCCCTGTTTCCCAGTTCTATCATAGAGAGTGTCTTGGTAGGCTCGGGTATCATCGACGTTGGTGACTGGTTCTTTATCGCGAAAACAACGAGATTACCAGCCCCAAGGTTCGGTTAGACCAGCCCTGTCAAGGACGTTGGAGGATGGTGGTCATAGCAATTGACTGGAGGTGATGTACTTTGTCCTGTGACAGACGTCTCTACATATAAACAGAACACTACAACCTTGGGATACTTACGTTCAAATAGTATTGAATGTCAAATTAGAAACAATATGTTCGTTCATATGTAAATAAATTTCACATAATGCGACTACGGGGAAATTGTGCTAATAAACATTTTTATTGCATATAATTTCCCTTCAAAATAATTACTAATGCGTATGAATAATAGATAGCTGTGAACTTTAATCCGGGAGACAGTGTCGGCAGCCCTGAAGATGGTTTTCCGTGGTTTTCCAGTTTAACATCAGGAAAATGCAGGGACTGTACCTTAATAAAGGCCACGGCGACTTCCTTCCCCTCTCCTAGCTTTTTCCTATCCCATCGTCGCCATAAGACCTATCCGTGTCAGTGCGACGAAAAGCAAATTAAAGAAAGAAAGAAAGAAAGAAAGAAAGAAAGAAAGAAAGAATGAAAGAACAATACATAATTTTCATATTAATAAACTGTGAGACTGTGCAAAGAGATATGTGGAGGGAGGAACTTGTCTATAAGGGTGCATGTTTAATAACTGAAATTATATTCATAATAAATCCGTAAAATGTATATTTTATGCATCGTACATTCACAGGGAAATATTTTACATTTCGTAACTTTTCCCTTAATAAAAAATAAATAACTGGCCTTCAGTAGTCACAAATAAATAACATTTTAATTTTCTTCACAGTCAAGTAACTTAACGCAAAATGTACGTAAATATACATACATTAATAATAATCAGACATTGTAAACGTAAGTAAAGAAACGCACCAAAATAACTTTTCCCTTACATATATATTGTAATATTACTGATTTTGTTCCGATTAATTTGACTCAGCAGTTCTTTGAATATATGTATTTTTATTTAGGAATAAGCGCAGCCCTTACAACACACGGCCTCCTTCTTGCATCTTTCATTGTGTTGTGTGGGTTACGCGAGATCTCCCTCTCAAACTAGCCACGATATAACTGTCTGGCCGATGCCACTATAGAGTGTATCTAAATCCATATCACACACTTCAAGGGCTTGTAGGGGGGCGAGTAGGTAACATTTTGAATGGTTTGAATGTTCAGAAACACACCGTTTCCTTGCTTCAAGTAAAACACCACCACGCGTTTAAATTGCATCAATGCGCAAAAACTAGTACGTACATTGTTGTTTCAGTGCTTCTGTGTATCATGTTCCGGTACATGACTCGCATAAACTCCTGGTAGAGAAACATCCGCCGCTGCCATAACACGCGAAAGCAGATCTTTCTCTTACTCCATCCAGAGTCTCGTAAATCCGACTTTTCTTTTAAGTTCTTTTAAGTGCAACAAGAACGTACGTAGTTCGCTCATTGATACAGCAGATGCGTTGTTTGTAGCGGAGAAACGGTACGTTTTCGGACATGATTTTCCTATTCAAAATGTTATCTATCGGATCTCCCCTACAAGCCCTACAAGTAATAGGACTCTGTATAGCTCAGCTTGCCATGCCTGGGTTAGAAGATGGATTTTCCTTTTGTGATGATGATGATGCTTGTTGATTAAAGGGGTCTAACATCTAGGTCATCAGTCCCTTTTCCTTCTGTGTCAGCACTATTGAGTTTGAGCACACCCAGCTCTCTTAGAGTCCTCCATATAAGGAGCTCGCCTTAATTGTGTGTACATCTGCAGTGTGTACTAAAACAAGTTGGCAGTTACATCAATCAGTTTGTATTCGACTACAGTCTCTGACTTTGTTCACTGCCTCTTGTCATTTATAAAAAAGTGGCGCTCAAAGAAGTGAGAAGGCAGTCTTGGTTTATTTCACATAGAACATCCACTATCCAGTTCGATGAAATATTCTGCTCTTCCTCTTTCGACATATCAAGTATCCAAGACAGACTTTTGTAGTAGTGATGGTTGTGGTAACTATTGCTTTGAGGGGCCATATAACGATTACTCTAATCAAAACAGAAATCAGCTGGTATGGAACTACCACAAACCAAACCATACCAAACCCCATGGTACTACAGCCCTTGAAGGGCCTTGGCCTTCCAAGCGACCGCTGCTCAGCCCGAAGGCCTGCAGATTACGAGGTGTCGTATGGTCAGCACGACGAATCCTCTCGGCCGCCATTCTTGGCTTTCGAGACCGGGGCGGCTATCTCACTGTCAGATAGCTCCTCAATTCTAATCACGTAGGCTGAGTGGACCTCGAACCAGCCCTCAGGTCCAGGTAAAAATCTCTGACCTGGCCGGGAATGGAACCCGGGGCCTCCGGGTAAGAGGCAGGCATGCTACCCCTACACCACGGGACCGGCAACTACCACAAACGCAACAGCAAAATAAATTCATCTCCTCACAGCCAAGGAGTCCCTGGAGGGATGGAAAGTAAAGGCTCCACTATCCTACTTGGTGGTGGAGCACAATGGTTAGGTCTACGCCCTGCCACCTGTGCCCCCAGGAAGGGTAGGCTGAGTGAACTTCAGGAAACATAGTTTCATAAAATAAAAAATTCGCCTTGAACCCACGTTCTTCTGTGTGAACCGAGCGTGCCTTTACCGCCTCGGCCAAGCAGCCCCTACATAAGGCCACATATAAAGGCACCTGGAGGGGAAAAGAAACACAAAATTTAAATTTTGGTCTTTCAATTTTTGAATAGGATACGTTTATTCCTTCCTTTCTTTCTTAATCCTTTTACCCTACAGGGTTGGTTTTTCCTTCTGACTATGCAAGGGATCCTACCTCTATCGCCTCAAGGGCAAAGGAGGACCACTACTTGGCCCAGGCGGCCTCACCTGCCATGTGGGGGATGGGAAGATTGGAAGGAATAGACAAGGAAGAGGGAAGGAAGCGGCCATGGCCTTAAGTTAGGCACCATCCCGGCATTTGTGTGGAGGAGAAGTGGGAAACCACACGGAAAACCACTTTGAGGATGGCTGAGTCGGGAATCGAACACCCCTCTGCTCAGTTGACCTCCCGAGGCTGAGTGGACCCCGTTCCAGTCCTCGTACCACTTTTCAAATTTCGTGGCAGAGCCGGGAATCGAACTCGGGTCTCCGGAGGTGGCAGCTAATCACTATCCCACAGAGGCGGACAGAATACGTTTCTACGAGTCATAAACGGTATAAAACGTGTATGATGGTGCAACAAAAGTGTATTTTAAATGGCTATTTATATATGGCGACCGGCACACAGTGACTTCCCCTAAGTTTCCTAAAGTGATATTTTTTGATCTACAGGTACAATTTTCTCAGATACCATAAGAGCAGTTCACCTCTGCGGTGTAGTGGTTAGTGTGATTAACACAAATTAATAACTAGTGCCTTCTATTAAGACTTGAAAGTGTATCAGAAAAGTATTTTACCCTACTGAAATTGTCTACCAAAAATACAATATTTTATCTTCAAAAATTTGGAGCCGTGGTGCATGCTTCTTATAAATGACGGTAAATATTCCTTTCTTATCCGCCTCTGTGGTGTAGTGGTTAGTGTGATTAGCTGCCACCCGCGGAAGTGCGGGTTCGATTCCCGGCTCTATCAAGATATTTGAAAAGCGGTACGAGGGCTGGAACGTGTTCCACTCAGCCTCTGAAAGTCAACTCAGTAGAGAGGGGGTTAGATTCCCACCTCAGCCATCCTCGAAGTGGCTTTTTCCGTGGTTTCTTACTTCTCCTCCAAGCAAATGTCGGGATGGTACCGAAATTAAGGCCAAGGCCACTTCCTCCCCCTTCCTTGTATATCCCTTCCAATCTTCCCATCCCCAAACAAGGCCCCTGTTCAGCATAGCAACTGAGGTCGCCTGGGCGAGGCACTGGTCCTCTTCTCCAGCTGTATCCCTCGACCCTAAGTTTCATGTTCCAGAACACTGCCCTTGAAGCGGTAGAGGTGAGTGTTTGGTTAAGTCCGAGGGAAAAACCAATTCTGGAGGATAAAAGGATTAAGAAAAAAAAATACACTTGTTGCAAGTCCTCCTTGTAGCTTTTAGACTATTAAAGAGGAGTACTGAGTGTGACTGCTTTCGCTCTAATGGTCTTCTTCTTCTTCTACTATTTTTAATCCGTTTACCCTCCAGGGTTGGTTTTCCCTCGGACTCAGCGAAGAATCCCACCTCTACCGCCTCAAGGGCAGTGTGCTGGAGCGTGAGACTTTGGGTGGTGAGATACACATGGGGAGAAGGACCAGTACCTCACCCAACGGGCCTCACCTGCTATGCTGAACAGGGGCCTTGTGGGGATGGGAAGATCGGAATGAATAGACATGGAAGACGAAAGGAAGCGGTCGTGGCCTTAAGTTAGGTACCATCCCAGCATTGGACTGGAGGAGAAGTCGGAAACAACGTATAACCACTTCGCGGATGGCTGTGGTGGGAATCGAACCCCTCCCCCCTATACTCATTTAACCTCCCGAGACTGAGTGGACCCCGTTCCAGGCCCAGTACCCCTTTTAAAATTTCGCCTAATAGCCGGGAATCGAACCCGGACCTCCGGGGTGGCAGCTAATCACACTAACCACTACACCACAGAGGCGGATTGTTATTATTATTTAATATACTAAAATATATTTTACCGAGCTCGATAGCTGCAGTCGCTTAAGTGCGGCCAGTATCCAGTATTTGGGAGATAGTGTGTTCGAACCCCACTGTCGGCAGCCCTGAAGATGGTTTTCCGTGGTTTCCCATTTTCACACTAGGCAAATGCTGTACCTTAACTAAGGCCACGGACGCTTCCTTCCCATTCTTAGGCCTTTCCTGTCCCATCGTCGCCGTAAGACATATCTGTGTCGGTGCGATGTGAAACAAAATAGAAAAATCTTGACGTATTTTAATCAATTATTCCAACATTATTCGTACATGTGAATTAAATATAAAGGAAATAACGTTGGTTTTATGCGATTTTTTAAAATAATTGCACGGGATCCAAGGCTTATTTTTGTAGAGAAAGTTAATAAAGTGACCCTTGCACATCAGTGATTAGTTTTATTTGAAGGTGAGTTTCTTTATGTTGTCGTTTTTCATGATTTGCTGCAAGCAAGACGTACAGCCCCTGAAAGGATTGGCCAGAAAATCAAAGAAAGTCCCCAATAAGGCTCAAAGATAAGTTGGAGTAAATACTGCTGTGAAACTGTAATGGAAGTGTATTGCAACACTTTTCTTTCATCGATAATAAGCTAAGAGGAACAAAGGCACTCTTTCAGGCACCGGAATGTGTAATACAGTACTGCTCTATGAAGAGAGCGTTGACACTCGCATGGGGTGAGCAGCAAAGCAGTGTTATACGCAACAACTAAGCAATCTACATCACCCCCCATCACAATCAATCTAATCTTGTGCGTAAGGCCGCGTCGGCGTCCTCCGTTCTATACTCATTTCATTTAGAATGACTGCATTATGAATGTTCACCTCTCTAACCACCCATCTCTTGTATCCCTTCTATTAAATCATTAAAATAATTTAAATCATAAAACTGTATGCTAATCATTAGCAAAAATTGTATACACGTCTAATAGTCTATGTTATCTATCTATGCATCATCTACTTCTGTCAAAATAGCATTACAACAATAATCCATGTATGATTAAAAATGTATGCCTTATCCACGTCCCTATCAAATAAGTTCGTCGTGTTTATTTGTCCCCATATTTATAATAAAAACTAGTCCCTCAGTTAGGTTGAAGCCCATACCACATCTCACCATTCCTCAAATCACTCCATTCCCATCCTACATATCCCTCACTCCCTATCACGTCTTCAACTCCTGGCCAGAGAGAAGGCGTTACCCTCTAGGTGGCTCGCCCCACCCCTTCAGGGTGGGGAATGAAAACTTTAGTAGATGGATAGATAGTATTGTATGGTCGGTCGATGCAGAGTGGGTCTCGGCCCGTAAGCAGCCACGGCTGGTCCATGTTCCAACAACTCTGGAATCTGACCGGCCAACCGAGTAGAGGAGGGGTGGTCGCGGCTCTACCGTGGCTCTACGCCTCTGCATTCGGGAGACGGAACAGAGCTGGTCCTCACGGTTAACCCCAACCGTTGGCTGTCCTGAGAATGGTTTTAAGTAGTTTTCCATTCTCCTCCATTAAGGCGAATGCCGGGACAGTTCTTAGTATAGGCCATGGCCGCCAACCCCCTCAACTTCTCGTGCATCTCCTTCACAGTAACAAATCTCCCGGCCTGAGAGACGGCGTCACCGTCTAAGAGGCCCGCCTCCCCCTTCAGGGGAGGAATGAAAACATTTTAGTAGTAGCAGTGTTCCTTCCACTTCTTAGGAGTAGTTCCAGGACGTTCCTCAGCTGTGCTACATTCTTCCCTACAAACTACTTTATCCACATTCTATTGATTTTACTATCCCCGGTTTTATCATGTTTGCGTGGCCATTGGCTCCTCATCTAATCAATCAATCAATCAATCAATCAATCAATCAATCAATCAATCAATCAATCAATCAATCAATCAATCAATCAATCAATCAATCAATCAATCAATCAATCAATCAATCAATCAATCAATCAATCAATCAATCAATCAATCAATCAATCAATCAATCAATCAATCAATCAACATTGATCTGTACTTAAGGCTGTCACCCAGGCGGCAGATTCCCTATCAGTTGTTTATCTCATCTTTTCTTAAATTATTTCAAAGGAGTTGGAAATCTTTCAAATATCTCGCTTGGTAAATTATTTCAATCCCTAATTCCTCACACTATAAAATAATGTTTGCCTAAGTTTGTCCTCTTGAATTCCAATTTTACCTTCGTATTATGTTCTTTCGTACCTTTAAAATCTCCATTCAAACTTATTCGTCTACTAATATCATTCCACGCCATCTCTCCACTGACACCTCGGAGCATACCGCTTAGTCGAGCAGCTCGTCTCCTTACTCCCAAGTTTTCCCAGCAAATTTTTCAATATTTTCATAACACTAATTATTTGTCGGAAATCACTCAGAACAAATCGTGCTGATTCCCTTTAGATCTTTTCCAGTTACCGTATCAAGTAATCTTGGCGTAGGTCCCACACGCTCGAACTATACTCTAACTGGGGTCTTACCAGAGACGTATATGACCTCTCGTTCACATCCTTGCTACTAAATAATATCATAACCATATGAATAGATTTGGGACCTCTTATAATAATAATAATAATAATAATAATAATAATAATAATAATAATAATAATAATAATAATAATAATAATAATAATAGCTAAATGTCCCACTAACTCCACTTACGACATATGGAGAAGCGGATTTGCCGGAATTTTGACTCGCAGGATTTCTTTAACGTGATGGTAGATTTACGGACACGAGGCTGGCGTATTTAAGCAGCCCCAAATACCAGGAGACTGCTGGCCAAGGATCGAATCCGCCAACTTGAGATCGGAAGGTCAGCGTTCTACCACGTGAGCTATCCACCCCAGCTCCGTAACCTTTATCTTTAACCTCGTTAATGTGAATTAAGATCTTTTCTTATATTAGTCTAACACCTAGGTACGTACAGTGATCCCCATGAGGAATTATCATCCCATCAACTCGATAATTAAAACCGTAAACGAGAGGACGTTTCCACTTGGAGAAACTTACAACCTGACTTATTCCCTTTACCATCATATTATGGTCTGCTGTTCATCTCACAACATAGTCGAGGTCTTTTTGTACTCGCTTCCAATCCTGTAACTTATTTATTACTCTATACCAGGGCCTTTCAGGGTGCATGCGCCTGGTGCATGCACTGTACATGGTGCAAAAGACGACTTCCCTTGGTTGACCAGAGTGCAGACCCCCAATCCTCAATTTGGAGCAATAGCGCTGTCTCTCTATTTCCCCACGCCTGTCTCGCTCGCTCCGCCTGTCGCCCTCTTCTTCACTTGCTCCGTAGCGCTCCAAATCCGAGCCGAGTTGAGCCGAGCTTAGCCGAGTAGCCCAGAGACAAAGCGTTGGTCCGAGCCTAGCCGAGTGGAACCGATGCACTGTGCACAGGAATTCTGCGCCGCTGTTTGCACGCGTGATATTTTGGGCGTTTTAGAGGCCCTGCTCTATACAGTATAACATCAACCGCTAAAGACCTTACTGTATCTGTGATTCCAGCTCTTTACACGTATCATATACATATTTATATAAGAAAACATGAAGGTAATAATACTGCCCTATGCCCCCCCCCCATAATCATTACAGGATACACTTTCCAATGCTCTGAGTTCTATTTTCTAGAAATTTAGCCACCCATTCATAACTGATATTTGTCTAGTGCAATATCGCTCATTTTCGTCAGTAGGCTCCCATGATCTACCCTATCAAAAGCCTTGGATACGTCAATAGGGATTATTATCATTCTGCTATATCTTGTGTGAATCCTACAAGTTGAGCTTCACTGGAATAACCTTTCCTAAACCCGAACTGCCTTCTATCAAACCAGTTAATAATTGCGTAAATGTATCTAATATAATCAGAAAGATTGCTTTCCCAGAGTTTACAAACAACACATGTCAAGTTGACTCGCCTGTAATTATCCGCTTTATATTTATCGCCCTTTCCTTGTACACTGAGGCCACTATTGCAACTCTCCATTCATATGATATCGCTCCTTCATGCAAATAATCAAATACGTATTTCAGATATGGCACTATATCCTAACCCATTGTCTTTAGTAGATATTCCCAGTAGTCCTATCAGTCCCAGCTGCATTTCTAGCTTTCAGTTTTTATATATTTATGTAAATGTCTTCATATCCATAGGAAAATTTCAGTAATTCGCCATATTAGTCGCCTTCTCTACCTGAATAATAGGCTTTACCCGAATACCTTTATATACTGCTGACTGAATAATTCTGCCTTCTATAAGTTCTCACGTATACACTCTTCTGTCCATTAATGGTCCCTGGAATGTCCTTTTTGGAACCTGTCTCTGCCTTAAACTGTCTGAACATTTCCTTCCACTGTACCTTAAAGTTCATATATTTGTCATCATGTTTTACTTAGCTGTCTTTTATCCTAAATCCAATTTCCTAGTATGTTCCTTCTGTTCCTTATTTTCACAACCATTCCTATTTCTTCCTAACTTGCACCTCCTTCTTAATCTCTTGATTTACCTTTAAAGATAAGCCTACACACCTGTTTTCATTATCCTAAACAATTACTTTAAAGTCATCCCATCAGCTGTTTGCATTTTTCTTTACCATTTTCCGCTGATGATAATTGCTTTTCAAAAACACCCCCAAGCCCCTATTACCAGCCGTACGGTTTTGCCTAATAGTTATGTTTTTACAACCTTCTTTTCTATTGCATTTACTTCTAATTACGACAGAAACAGCTTCGTGATCACTAGGGCTTGAAGTTGAAGACCTATCAATTAAATAAAAATAGAACTGTAAAAAGACTTAAGAATGTCCAAAGGACATAAAAACTGACAAAAAGGGCCTAAAATGCGATCCAAATTCATTCATAATTTCAGTTTCAATCACATAATTAATTAAGGAATATAATGTTTAAAACTGCCTGCTGTCATTTCTTGATGGATGCAGTCCTTTTGTATCCATCTCTTGGCACAGGCCAGAGTAAAGTGTAGCTTCCACCGAAGTCCCAGTCAACATCCATGGCTGTGACATTATGGAAGTTGCTGGGGTATGGGTAGTGCTGAGTAATGACATTCAGAGCATGAATAGTGCATCTGAGTGTTATGAAAGGTGCTGCTCATAGGGTCAGTCGTGCTACAATAGTACTTTCTGACCCAGTGAGGAAAGCAATGGCAAACTACCTCACTCCTCATCTTGCCTAGTACGCCTCAATTTGCTGCTGCCATTGGTTTTTGGGGTTTCCTTATAAACGCATAACCTTTGGTGGTGCTATTTGAGGATCCAACCAGCCTTTGGGCTGATGACCTAACAGACAGAATGTTTAAAAAAGCAAAATTCTGGTGGTATGCAACATACAAAGTATATGAGTGAAATACTTTTAAGAAATGATGTATATTTTAGATTAACATTATTTAAAAAAGGAATTCCGTGTTTTTTAAAATAAGTGCTTGCATAATTTAGAATGAAATGATTTTTCAACCCACAAAGAATTGAGAAAAACCGCAATGTATATTCTGGAGAAAGAAATTGAAATTGGAATAACTGGAATCAAATTTGGCTTAACCACACTGGGGTTACAGAAATTTGGAATTCGGAAACAGTTGGCTTTGCAGTATATCACAATATACATCTCCAGTATTTTCAGGTGTAAAGGATCGTCGGTTTTCAGACAGCAAGTTGCAAAACATCGAGAAACTTCTTTCCACTTGTAGCAAGTGAGATCTTCAAAAACACTCGCATCAAAATTTTCTCGTTTCAATATTTTAATTACATTACTCATAATTTGATAACCCATGGTTTGTTTCGACCATTAGTTTCATTTTTCATTTCATTTAATTTCATTTTTATTTAATTTTTTATCTAACCAAAGAAAATGTGTTTAAGAGGTGATGGATGATGATTCGAATTGAGAATGGGCGGTAAAAATGTAGTCGAAAGAAGGTGAAGTTGCAAAAAAAGGTCATTGATCTAAAAAGGATAAAAAACTCATTGACCTAAAAAGGATAAAAATGACCTATAAGCAAAAAACCACCAAGAAGGCAAAAATGGACAAATAAAACCCACCATTTTCTGGCTTTCAGTGACCCATAATGAACAAAAATATTATGTTGGATCTCGTCTTCGGATACTCGAGAAAAAAAAAAGATTTTTCCTCAACTTCCGAGCCCTAATGATCATTTCAATTTCTCTACAGAGCTCAGCTGATTTTATGAGTATCACACCTAGAATATTTTTCCCTCTAGTTCGTTCCATCACATTCTGATTTAGGTAGTCTTTCTTAGATTAACTTATTCACCGTGTTTTGGTAGTGCTTTTTGTCATTCGCATCGCTTTCCAAGTTAACGTTTGGTAAATTGAGATCACCCGCTATAATCACGTTCCTTTCTGTGTCGTTTCCCACATATCAGATTAATTCAATAATTCTGTGTCAACCATTTCCAGGTCTGTACACCCCAAAAATATAAAATTGCCTACTATTTTTGGAGATGAACCTTAGACCTAGAATTTCATGTTTTTCATCCTTAACTTAGTTAATGCCCAATGGACAGAATAGGCGACGACGTTTGGACTCAGTTTTCAGTGATTTAATGAACAGATGTATGGAAATGAACGATGTCACAAAGCTAGATGCAAACAGAGGATTGTGGAGGCGCTTACTCAACCCACATAGGGTTTCAGAAACGCTGAAAGGCATAATGAAGATGTATATACACTTCATAATGCTAGACAGGAGAAAGTTATGCGAGTTTATCGCATGGCAAGTGTTTTATGTCTTATCTGGCCAGTTCTTGTGAAGCAGACATTTAGCTCTCAAGGCCAAGGGGAAGTGGTGAGTGAGAACTGAATGACCTCAGTTTTTTAGTCTTCACAAAAACGTTACTAACATTGCAATGCGTCTCAGACTGTAGCAAGGCCATTCTAAAACCGAGTTCGTTATGCAGATGGGCGGCAGTGATATTCAGAGGTCACTACAAATATCGTCCCAATTAAAAAAGTTTAAGTACTCTTTATCGCTACTGAACACTATTCTCTCTCTCTCCTCCAGTTATCTTTAGAAGTGACTTGCGATCTCCCATCTTAAAACTCGGCTCCAGCCTGGCCACTTGTTAGCGTTACTGGAACACAGCTGAGACCGTGCGGATGATAAACATGCGTACAGCAATATTTTCAAATCTCATAATGTTACAGCCCCGACAGGCCTTGGCTAACCAAGCGATATCTGCTCAGCCCGAAGGCCTACAGGTTAGTAAGCAACGCGTGGTCGGCGTGACGAATCCTCTCGGCCGTTATTCATTACTTTTCTGCAATTATTGTGAATAGGTTTTTCTTGTATCTATATTTGCATGTTTCTTAAACAGCAAAGATGAGTATGATTTTCTATTTGTAGACAGGTTGTTTTTGTGCCGCACAGCTGAAGCTCTCAAGTACATTTGAAATAAAAGCGAGGAAGAGCGATTTATGTAGCTGGAGAACGATGTGTATGTAGTATTGAACTTCAGATACCCTAATGATGACGATATTCCTCTTCAGATTGGGTAGGAAATAAAACTTCAACGTCAAGAAGATACACTGATAAAGGGTCTTGAAGTTTGCTCCACAGTTCGTTTTTTTTTAAGCAGTGTCTTCTCCCGTTCAAAAGGGTTCCATCGTCTCCATCAATTCACTCTTTCGACTCTACAGCGGGATGGCATTTTTTGGAGCTACGCATTTTAACATCAAGCCTGAATCAACGTTTAGAGCATTCTTCTCCAGAATTTCACATTTGACACCGTTCGAAGTAAAGAAAAAAAAGCAGAATGCATGTTTTAATACTAACCGGAAGTACACGACGCATTCCGTCTTCTGCATCTGTTGCAGAAGATATAGGTGAGCGTTCTACAAATTTGCAATCAACTGAAAACAATGAGAATTTCACAAAATTTATCATCAGTGAACTCTTCAACTCTCATTAATGTTGTAAAAAACACGGAGGATTACATAAACCCAAATAATGTGAAACATTTAGATCTAGAAATAGGTTTATTCCTAAACTCAGACGTAGATAATGCCCCTAATCGTGATGACAACGATGCTATACCTGAGGCGTTGAATGAACTTTCTTGTCACATAGCTTTTAAGTGTAAACTTAAGCACCTCTCTCGGTTCACTTTCAGCAAAGAGTATCCCCAACAGAATGGATTTAAACCGATACGACTGAATTTCCATAATTTCTACGAAGGGTCTACCTGTTCCTACCCATGAGTGATTGTGTAAAATAAAGCAGCTTGAAGTAGTATTTTGTTGTTTCCGTGGACCACAGACAGCTAAATGCGAAGCAGTGATAAAACCTTTAGTGTGTATTTTATACTCGAATTTCCCTGAAATTGACTATAAATTAATTTTCTGTATGGAAACCATAACGTTCATTAGGATTAGGATTTGAACGAGAAGAGAAATGTGGATATTTTGCAAAAGACGACAGTAGATAAGATCCATTTCTGGGTTCTATCATGGTCAAATGAGACATTTTAAAAATCTATTTCCGAGCGGAACATGCTTAGATAAAAAATAAAATATCTGTATATATAAAATAAGAGTTTTGTCTGAAATTTGCTCAGAATTTAAAAAGAACGGTATATCTGTATCGGACGTGTCCACAGTCCTTTTCCGTAATTTCTGTCTATCTGTATGTATGTACGTGCATCACGAGAAAATGGCTCAAGATAATTGAATGAAAATCGGTAAGTAAAGTCGGGGAATGAGGTACTAAAATCTAGGATGTAAATAATTTTTTATCAGCTGAGTGAAGTGGTAGTTTAGGGGAAGGCCTGAAATTAAATTTTTAAATACCTATGTTATTAGTCCTATCAAAAATGTATAGGGAATACAATAGATGCCTTATATCACAGAGTCGGAAGGAAACTACATGTGAAGGCCTACAACTTCGAAAGCCCATAAAACTGATGAACAATAACACATTGACCATTGTTGTGATTACATAGCATCGCTTCTTCTTTTCCTACCGCTTTTCTCACGTCTGTGGGGTCGCGGGTGCGAACTGTGTCGCACGTCTGGGTTTGGGCCTGTTTACGACCGGATGCCCTTCCTGACGCCAACCCTATATGGAGGGATGTAATCACTATTGCGTGTTTCTGTGGTGATTATCCGTTATCCGAATATGAACAGGAAAATGTTGGGACAAACACAAACACCCAGTCCCCGGGCCAGAATAATTCATCAAAAGCGATCAAAATCCTCGACCCAGCCGGGAATCGAAGGCCTCAACTCTGACCATTCAGCCAATAAGTCGTACTGTGAGTAGCATCGCTGTCAACATGATATTACCGGCCACGTAATACTGCAGGTCACGAGGCTTTGATCACGATATCAACAGTCACGCAAACTGTTGGTCATGTGATTATCATCACGTTATTAAGATTCACGTAAAATTGTAGGTGACGTGGTTATGATCATAATTATTAGTTGCGTAAACCTGAGAGGTTCTTTGTTTCTATTCCCCAAATATTGTTTTATTCAAACACAGGGGCGTAGCCAGTGGGGGGTTACTGGGGGTTAGAACCCCCCCCATGGAACTTTCACAAAAAGAAAATAAATATAAACTGACAGTTAACAATAAACTAAATAAACATTGCTTAAAATAGATAGATAATAGATAATAGAAAATAGATAATAGAAAATAGATAATGTCTATTAACTGTTGGAATATGCAAAGTCAGTATGGAGGTGTCTGCATGACTGCCGCGCCGGCTCTTTGGTCGTAGTGTGTGTGTGTGTGTGTGTTTCGAAACACCGCCGGCTCAATCAGCTGTCTCGATGCCTCGACATCACAACGTTTCGTGTACCGTGTGTTGCGTGAACAGAAGCTCAGTCCTTCTGTACATGTCAGCTACATCGATGCTTTGAAACAGAAAAGATTTTTGAAACGTTGAGGGTGGTTTGTTTATCTTCTCGCCTCAATAGAAACACTCCGATTGACATTGTCCTGAAGTTGAACTGACACTCGTTAATAGACGCTTCATATTCCGCACCGCAAGTCAAGTTACTAAAAGAACAATGTACTCCGCATTGTAAGGTATTTGTTGTACATAGAAAAAGGACATTATTGTTCTCAAAGCAGGGTCATACTATGCTCCCATTTGTCAAGTGCAAACGTTTCGAAAATTGTGTTTTTAAACTTCAAATTGAACTAGATTTTAAAGCTGGATTAGGCCAAATCTGTTACTGTACGACCAACCAGATGAAGTAGACAGAGAAAAGAAGTATATCTACCTGGCTACAGAGCCATATAACAACAATAAATACGAGCTTGACGACGTAGAAGTGAGGGGTCTCATGATCGGTGCAAGAGGGACAATCCCTAAGAAGACGAGTTTCAACATCAGTACCAAGGAGCACAAAGCGCTCAGGAGTTCTCTTCTGATACTCATTCAGACACCACTTATATTCGCCAGACAAAGATAATGGATTTATCATTTACAAAAAAAAAAAAAAAAAAAAAAAAATCCTTATATTTAACGAAGTTGTTATAGTGTATTCTTTGTCTTTACGCAGCCACCAAGTGGATTTTGAAAATAAAATAAAAATAATACCGATATTCGACTCTTCTTAGATGAATTACTCATTTTATAATCATTCAAATTAGTTCACTTAGTTGTTAACTATCTTACCATGCTTTCGTAACTACATGGTTACATGTACGTAAAACCGAGCGAGTTGGCCGTACAGTTAGCTGTGATCTTGCATTCGAGAGATAGTGGGTTTGAACCCCACTGTCGGCAGCTCTGAAAATGGTTTTCCGTGGTTTCCCATTTTCACACCAGGCAAATACTGAGGCTGTACCTTAATTAAGGCCATGGTTGCTTCCCTGTTCCATCTACGTATCTACCTATCTACGTCGGTGCGACGAAAAGTAAATTGTAAGAACATGAAAAAGGAAATTGAAGACAACAGAAAGAAGATTATTCCTATTATCGAAACTATCATTTTGTGTGGCCGCCAAGGTTTACCCCTTAGAGGACATAGAGACGATGGACCCATTATATTGAATGATGAAGAGCCTACTGAAAATGATGGAAATTTTAGTACTTTCCTTCATTTTCGTGCAAGAAATTGGGATGAGGATTTAAAACCTCATTTGCTTACAAGCAGCCGCAATGCTATGTACATTAGCCGACAAACTTAAAACAAGATCATTCACGTATGCAATTACTTTATTGTTGAAAACATCGTGCGCAGAGTGAACAGATCACAGTGTTTCACTATAATGGCCGATGAGACAAGTGACATTTCTGGAGTGGAACAAATGTCACGTTGTGTTCGGTATGTCAACCCTGACTCTCAGACACTCAGGGAGGACTTCCTCCAGATTGTACCGATCACTGACGCCTCTGGAAGAGGTTTGGCTGCCAAAATAATTGATGTGCTTCAGAAGATAGGAGTCAACTTAAATTATATAAGAGGACAAGGATATGATGGAACTAACGCTATGAGTAGGCAGTTTAATGGCGTCCAAGCGATAATAAGGGAGACCTACCCGTTGGCTTTGTACGTGCACTGCAGTTCACATGTTCTCAATCTTGCTATAACCCATGCATGCTCAATCCAAGGAATCAGAAACTGTTTGGGTATTGTGGGGAATATTTGTTCATTTCTTAGTTTTCCTAAAAGGTTAAATGCATTTAAAGAATCGATAGATGCCACTGTTCCTGAAAGTGACAAAACGAGGCTTAAAGCATTGTGTCTAACAAGATGGGTGGAGCGCCATGACTCAATTGCAGTATTTCTAGAACTGTTTGATGCCGTCGTTGCAGTTCTTGAAAATATAGTACAATGGAATAATAAAGAAGCCTGCACTAATGCTCTACATATACTAAATCAAGTATTTAATGTAAGTGCTCTTCTTAGCAGATTTTTTCAAAGTGAAGAGTTGGACATTGCAAAAGCATTTTCATATGCTAATGTTGTGGAGGAGAGAATTATCAAGATCAGAGGAAACGCAGAAGAGGAGTTCATAAACATATTTATGCAAGCAAGCAAGAAAGCTTCTCAATTGGACACACAAATTACCATTCCTCATATAGCAAAGCGCCAAAGGTAATGAAGGTATCGGCTAAAGGAACACAAGGGCCACGAAGGGCGTGAAAATGAAAGACTCCCTAGCCCTCGCAAACCTAATAGCGTTGGGGTCGGAAAAGAACAAGAGTTGACCAAGAGAGGTCGGATAGGATAGATGAAAGTGAGAAGCCTGGCACAAGTAAGTGGAAGCAATGCCAGGACTCAGCTAAGGGCCCCGTGGTCGCCAACCCACGCTCCAAAGTTCAGAGCCCTTGGGGCGTATCCTTATGACAGTCATACATGCGCGTACCAGACACGCACAAGCAGTTTCATTATATTATATCTTAATTTTGTAACTGTAACCCCCCCCCCATTGGGCGATCCTGGCTACGCTACTGTTCAAACACCAGCTCTCACCTGGTTCAGGAGGCTCTGTTGGACGAGGTCGTAACGGGACGATCCGCGGTGTTGGTACTGGTGCAGGTGTAGTTGACAGGTCTGGAAAAGAAATCATGAGTGAATGAATACTGCATATCAAGGCGCAATATATCCATGGAACAAATTACGTTAAATGCTCAATTTCGGCACATGATAAAAGAGAGAAATATTTTAGATTGGAATTCTTATCTGCACACAAAATCAGTGTTTATATAAGCTGGTGAAAAAATTGGATACCGTACTTACAGGAAAGTGGAACAAACCATTGCCGAGTTAAGAAGGTTTAAAGTATGGACAAAACGGAACTACGGACGGGACAGTAAGTCCTCGTAATAAGGAAGCTGAAAACTGAATTATTTATGTCTATCTATCAAATTATAAATATAACCTCTATGTAGATCTGTCTTTCACAGCGATGTTGACAAAATGAGAGAGTGTCAACACTTGAAATTGGGACCAGGTTACAGGTTATCTTTCCGTTGCAAGAAAAATATAATGAACTTCCGAGTACAACTGGGTCACCATCCTCTATTATCAGTAATCCGACGACAGTTTCTTTCTCAGCGAAATGATTGTGTCATATTAGCCATGCCGACGCATACAGCTCCATCCATCGACCTGAGTTCGAACTATGTTCATCTCTGAGTTCTATTGCCGTGCACAGCGGTGCTCAGGAAACGAGAACATTTAGAAGGGTGAATTCGACATCAGATATAGGTTACAAGGACAACACAAGTCATATCTGAAATATTTAGTGAAAAATATCTTCCTTCGAAGTGAATGAATCATCTTCCATAATTTTGGAGTATGCAACGATATGGTTTACGTATTTGAGACTGGGACTTCAGTTAAGAAGCCACAAGTAAATAAAGCACATCATGATATTGCGGTTTTGTCCTGCACAGTTATCTGTCCATAGGGTCGGATCTTCCATTCTACAATTCATAATATTCTATTTTGCCCAGATGAACAGAGAGGAGGCGATTTAATTACCTCTCTGCCCTGCTCTAACCTCATCCCAAAGTATGCACCAATACTCTTCTTGGGAAGCAGAATTATGCATTGTATAGTTCAGTGTCCAGAGCTTCCTTAAGTAAATCTCTACGAATGATTCAACTACGATGTTGACAAACATTTTCGGAGGTCGGCCATTATGGTTTTTTACTTCGTACTGAGCACTGTGTGTTTGTCTTGTTTTCCTTTATTGGCCTCTGCTTTCTCTTCTGTTGACGCATTCTCTAGCTGGGATTTATACAGACGTATCGATTTCTGGAAGGTAGAAAGATACATTTGAATGCTTCATTACATACCCACTTGAAAAGCCACTCTTTTGCTTTCTTCAACATACAGCGAATGCATTTCTGAAATATTGAGATACCTTCCCAAATGGCCGATGACCTAGCTGTTAGGCCCCTTTAAACAATAAGCATCATCATCAACTTCCCAAATACTTTTTACCTGTCCTTTCTCGACAATAGTGCCCTTCATATGAATGTTCTTCATGATGTGTTTCGTTATTTCTTCTGAAACATCATCAGTAGTTTTGCGATATATTTTAGAGTAAAAATGACCGATAACTTGATTAGTAAAGCGCTGGTCACTTGTGAAGGTTAAACATGTACCTTCAGTTCTATCGAAGAAGAAGCACGGCACGGCTGGAATTCCTGCTTCTGCCAGTTACTTCGTCCTTTTGAGAAGGCTCATTTCCTTTCATATATAGGAGTACTAATCTTTTCTCCTCTGTTTAAATTCATGGTTTATAAGTAGTGCACTTCACACAGCCTCGGTCTTTAAAAGAAGCGCTAACGGTACCTTTGTCAAAAGCAAGATATGCACATTGTGAACCCATTATTTGATTGTTTGCTTAGTGCTAAAGCAACGCAATTTGTACTTACGCTTATAGATCCCTAAAATATTTACGATCATTTTGTAGTAACGTGACTTATGTTTGTTTAGCTCCAAGATGCATTAGGACTTGCAGAAATTTAAACTTGCCTATTTCCTTTCTAAATGAACTTTTGAGCTTAATTTAATTTAGTTCTAATGCAAGAGGCCATATGAACCTTGTTTTCAGGGTTTTCTCAGTTCCTGCAAAAATAGACTTACGTTAGTCTAACTCTCAGGTACAGCATTTATATTAACAATTGGGCTGCCAGACTGAGTGGCTCAGACGGTTAAGGCGCTGGCCTTCTGACCCCAAGTTGGCAGGTTCGATCCTGGCTCAGTCCGGTGGTATTTGAAGGTGCTCAAATACGACAGCCTCGTGTCGGTAGATATACTGGCATGTAAAAGAACTCCTGCGGGACTAAATTCCGGCACATCGGCGTCTCCGAAAGCCGTAAAAGAGTAGTTGGTGGGACGTAAAGCAAATAACATTATTAAATTAACAATTGGGCTACAATGAAAATCGATGGTTCTTGGTTCAAGGTTCTTACAGGGGTTAGACAAGGCTGTAATATTTCAGCTTCGTTGTTCAAAGTTTACATACATCATTTACTGAAAAGTATGTTGGGGAAAGGTGGAAAAAGTGGCAGGGAGAGGTTTATTTGATGGAAATGTACTAATCAGTTTGGGTTATGGCGACGACTTGGTCCTAATGGCAGAATATGCTGAAAGCCTGCGATCTAATATCTTGTAACTTGAAAATAGATGCAGTGAGTATGATGTAAAAGTTATCATTTACAATAATAAAGTGATGTTAGTAGGGAAGAAACGTAAGAGAACTGAATATAAGTTTGGGAATACAAAACTTGAACAGACAGATAATTGTCTAGGATGTGTATTCTCCAAAGATGGTTGGATAGTAAGTGATATTGAATCAAGATGCAGCAAAACTAATGCAGTGAGTATTCTGTAAGAAAGAAGTCAGCTCATGGACGAAGCTATATTTACAACATCTGTTTTCAGACCAACTTTGTTTACTGGGACTGAAAGCTGGGTGGACTGAGGATATCGCTTTCATACGTTAGAAGTAACAGACATGAAAGTATCGAGAATGATGGCTGGTACAGACAGGTGGGAACAATGGCAGGGTGGTGCTCGGAAAGAGAAGATAAAGTCCAAGTTAGGAATGAACTCAATGGATGAACCGGTTTCGGTGGTGGAGTCATGTGAGGCAAATGGAGAACAATTGACTCGGTCATGGAAGGTAAGAGAATTAGAGGTCAGAAGTTTCTCATGACTTAAAGATAAGAGGAACTGAGTGACTGACTGGATCACGTAGCCGTCAGCTTGCATTCGAGAGATAGTGGGTTCGAACCCCACTGTTGGCAGCCCTGAAGAAGGTTTTCTGTGCTTTCCATTTTCACAGTGGGCAAATGCTAGGGTTGTACCTTAATTATGGCTACAGCTGCATCCTTCCCACTCCTAGGCATTTTCTATCCCATCGTCGCCATAAAACCTGTGCGACGTAAAGCAGATAGTAAAAAACAAAAAGATAAGAGGTGTGACACAACGATAGAGGATTGTGGAGGCGTTTAATGAATTCACAGAGGCTTGCAAACTGAACGCGGAAAGTCGTAAAAGCCTGTACAAAATCAACATTTCTAATGGCTGTGGTACATGTTAATCTACTATTTATGATCATTTGATAAGTTTTTGTTTATCAAGAGAGAGAGCAAGTGCATTCATTTACTTTTCCTGTCTCCTATAATGAATAATAATGGAAAATATTTAGTTTTGCATACAAGCTCCTCAAATTTACATTAATATAAGCTGCTCTAGGAATTGGGTCATTAACATAATTAACAAGAGAATGGACCTTTTCTGATTTTCTAAATTTCTGTGGTAGCTACTGCTAATCACAAATGCCTATCCCTTACAAAGAAAGGAATTCGTGACATATGATATTATTAAGCTGATAAAACCTATCCACTCCTCTACGTAGTTAAGGAAGTAGAGTTCCAAGTGTCTGAAGCTGAGCATGAAGAGTTATCATAACGCGCTGTATTAAAAGGGTGCGGCTGGAATTCGTGTTTCATTCAGATGAGTACGGGGTGGATAAAGCGGAAATAAGCGACGCGTCATTTACTAGTTCTCATGAGGTTTTTGCGGTTTGGCAATAGTCCTTCTCAATATGGTGGCACGGACGAAGTGATATTGACCCTGCAATGGAGATATTCTATAGAAGATACTGTGCGAGTATTTTACAAATAACTCTAAGTGGTAGTGACAAAGCTATTTTGGTAGGATAAGCAAACAATATTCATACTTGTACTCGAAGTGTTATTATTTGAGCTTCCCACTCGTACGGCGTACGTCCAGATTCTGGCTCTGCCATGGAGATTACAATCAACCTTGTGAAAGTCACTGAGTAATTAGCTAGTTTGGAATCCAACGCAGTATTCACCATGTTGGTTTTGTTTGTTTACTGGAATACAAGGCAGGAACTGAGAGAACGCTGGTCTTCTGCATTGGTCGTCTCGCTTTAAATTCTACCGACATTTTGCTGGTGATTTTGTTTTTTAAATGAGCGTCTCTCTATTAACCTTTTCTCTGGTAGCCTTCAGCTTGTGCAAATTTTTAAATGGGAATTCACGTGACTTTAGTTAGAATTTCGCGTGTATCTTTACGGCCTCTGCCTTATGGGCAATAGTAAAAGTCGCGGGAAGGACAAATGTTGAAAAACCACGTGTTTGACACTTTTGACATTGTGCCCAGGTTTATCAGGATAGTAGTCAGATTTCCACCTTCTAGATCACCCGACGCATTTTAGGAATGGGTATTATGTTACGTAATTCTAACTGTGGCGTGTTGGAACTTAGTTTTACTAATTATATTATCATCGTATGTCTTTGCTGGCAAGCGCTAGTGTTTACAGTGTACTATGCCTTCAGGTGTGGGCTAGAACAAATTTGTTACTTTCATCGACCTGTCTTGGTCTCATCTTTGGCTTCGAAAATGACCGAGATATGAGTGATGTTAGTAATGCCATTAGCGAGCTCGATAGCTGCAGTCGCTTAAGTGCGGCCAGTATCCAGTATTCGGGAGATAGTGTGTTCGAACCCCACTGTCGGGAGCCTTGAAGTTGGTTTTCCGTGGTTTCCCATTTTAACACCAAGCAAATACTGGGGCTGTACCTTAATTAAGGTCACGGACGCTTCCTTCCCACTCCTAGCCCTTTCTTGTCCCATCGTCCCCATAAGACCTATCTGTGTCGGTGCGACGTCAAGCAACTTGCAAATAAATAATAAAAAATAAGTAATTCCATTGCCGGGCTGAGTGGCTCAGACGGTTGAGGCGCTGGCCTTCTGACCCCAACTTGGCAGGTTCGATCCTAGCTCAGTTCGGTGGTATTTGAAGGTGCTCAAATACGTCCGCCTCGTGCCAGTAGATTTACTGGCATGTAAAAGAACTCCTGCGGGACTAAATTGCGGCACCTCTGCGTCTCTGAAACGCGTAAATAGTAGTTAGTGTAAAGTAAAGATAATAACATTATTATTAGTAGTAATGCCATTCCTTACGCAGCCAATTCTTGTTACGTATGGCGTGAAAATATTGCTCATAGGGTTGGTTGGTGCGGACATTTCAGTGGGCTTTCCAGACTGAGATGTAATAGCAACTTCTGGCTCAGTGAGAAAGGCAACAGAAAGCCACCACATTTCCCTAGTACGCCTCTTCAGTGACGCCTAAGACACATATGGCGGCTGATGGTGGAGCTGTCACAAGCCTCCGGGCTGTGCACTCAACATACACATTATCCTCGTTGTGTACATTTAATATTAATTCAAAGAAAAATATCAATAATTTTAACATATTTTTGGTGTAATGATTTTGAAATGAACCTGCTCTTCCCGGGAGGCTCCCTGAAGTATTCTTTCATCCTTTTGTCCGCAAAGTAAGAGACACTGGTCAGGCAGGTGTTGCATATTAAAAAATGACACAAGAAATTTTTGACGATGTCCTTTCGACATTTTCCCCCTCACACATACTCTAACTTTTGATCAGTTTCTCTTGTCGCACGAGGTCAAAAATGTTCCATCCGCAACATTGACCTTGTAGCTGTGAGTTGGGCTACTGATTGCATCATCCCGTATATTATCTGTCTCACCTTTTCGGGACTATGTCCCTTGGCATGAAACCTCGTAGTTAAATTGGATATAATCACAGACCTAGACGCGTCATATCTGAATTTTTCAAATTCCAATAGATATACTTCAGTGATGAATGGCATCTTTTTATTCTTGGTTATCGTTAATAATATAGCGCGTATTTATGTGGTTAAAATTAATTTACAATTTTTTTTTTAAATTATCAATAACATTTAGTGGAGGTTTGAAAATCAAATGCCTAACATTTCTGAATTTTTAAATTTTTCATTGTCATGCACCCAGGTCTCTGACTTCATCAAGCTTTGAAAACGGTTACATCGTCTCTTTTATTTGCTACAAACTCCATAACCAATTTAATGGAGCCGATGACCTAGATGTTAGGCCCCTTTAAACAACAGCATCATCAAGCTGCAAGCACGAATTTAATATTCCTTTAAGTATTCAGTTTAACGAGAGAATGAGCACGCGATTTTGGTCAAGCAGCTGTCAGATTGCATTCTGGTGATAGTGGGTTTGAACCCCACTGTCGACAGTCATGAAGATTTTACCCATCATTTGCCAGGTGTGAAAATGGGAGACCACGGAAAACCATCTTCAGCGCTGCCGACAATGTGGTTCGAACCAACTGTTTCCCGAATACTGGACACTGGCCGCACTTAATTGACTGCAGCTATCGAGATCGGTATTGTAATTATTGAGATATTTGCATGTATACCCCATGTGTAATCTTAAGTGATATATAACCGGAGAAATCCTGATTATAAATTTTGTTTTGCGTGTTTAAAAGTTGCAACTTCTGCTGTGGAAATATGCTTTCCATGTGTGGACAATGTTTGACTGAAAAAAGGAGAACCTCCTTCTCAGAATATGCATATTTGTTTGTTTTGGTAGCATGAAAAAGATTTTGGCGCATAAATTTAGCACTAACGTTGTGTGATTTGAGTTTGTTAGCGTTTATTGTTTGTTATCGTCTAGTCCCTAGTGTATATAATAAGAGCAGTGACTAATTGCTTGTCTGCAGTGTGTGTGAAAACGAAAAATATGTGCAACAGTCTAACATGTGGTCTTCTGAAAATGTGTTAATAATTAAATCAGACTTCATAGCAACGGTCAGAAATAATTCTCTCTCACTAGATCTTGATTTGGGCGATGATTTTTAGCACATACGTAACTCGTGGTGCTTAACATGTGCCGCTTCAGGAGCGTCTACCTGTGGGAAAATTGGCGCAACATAACTCGACGTAATCACTGTTTTATTACAGGGCGACATTAACCTGCAGGAGATACAACCCGTGATAAAACGATGTGCCATTTACCTGTAGGGGTCAACTTACTACCCGCAATACACTCACCGCCTACCTGTCGAAGATAACATGCTACCCGCAATACAGCATAGTCAACCAGTAGGAGGTGATGTTTCCCGCACTACAAACAAAATCCACTGATTGATTTCAGCAACAATGGTGACGGCGATGGTGATGTTTTAAGTGACCAACCTTCGTATCAATAATCAGCTTAAGAAATCTAATAAACAAAGCGTTGCTTTTTTTTTTTGTATAGCGAATGCGTGTGTCTTTCAAATAATAATAGAATGTTATTTGTTTTACGTCCAACTAACTACTTTTTGGTGTTCGGAGATGCCTATGTGCCATCATTTTGTCCCGCAGGAGTTCTTTTACGAGCCAGTAAATCTACCGACACGAGGCTGGCGTATTTGAGCACGTTCAAATAACACCGGACTGAGCCAGGATCGAACCTGTCAAGGTGGGGTCAGAAGGCCAGCGCCTCAACCGTCTGAGCCACTCAGCCCATCTGTCTTAGAATATGAATGTATTGTGGATTTATGCTCCACTTATCTATTACAAGATGCAAAGCAATACGGAGAATTAAATACAGTGTCTACCATATGTAAAATTCAACTTTGGAAGAAACCTCCATTGAGGACGAGGCGCATTTTCCACTCTGTAAAAAGTAAATATAGGCTACATATTTCATGATACCTCAAGAACACCTTTTCATAATACATCACATTGCGACTAGCTTTGGTTTTGAATTTGATGACATGGAACATTTAAAATTAGAATAATATATTTCACAGACGTCGATCTCAGTTAATAGGGTTTATATATTTGATTAAAAATTTTAAAACGCTCAAGGATAACTTTAATTAATACAGTAATTTTAAGTCGGAATGACAAGAAAAGGAATTTTCCAAGAGTCTAACCCAGGGGATTCGGAATCAAATTATAGATAGATAGATAAATAGATAGATAGGTAGATAGATAGATAGATAGATAGATAGATAGATAGATAGATAGATAGAGAGATAGATAGATACATAAATAAATAAATAAATAAAAAAATAAATAAATAAATAAATAAATGGATAATGCATTTTAACTGGCGAAGTTAGAGACACGTGTCGCTATCTTACATTTAACCAGTGAATATATGAGTAACATAAAATAAACTGAAACAAATTACTGTGCTATCCTACCGTACACAACATTTCTAAAATACTACACAATTTAAAATAAATGGACATTTTGCTTCTTAAGTACAATAATATAACATACCTACCAGGAAACTAACATACAATAAATAATAATAATATACATTGTATTATTATGTAATTATAATAATATTATTTACAATTTAATGATACCAGAAATTTCTCACATTGAGAATCGTCTTACTTTCGTGGGCGAAAAATATTACAAAAATCTGGATCTGGATTACTTAAAATGGGAACCACAGCTGAGTACTAGGACTGCTCTACTGCTTACTTTTAATAACAGTAACGATGATGATATGATAATTAGTATAATGATAAGAAGAATAAGAGAAAGAAGACCGAGCTCGATAGCTGCAGTCGCTTAAGTGCGGCCAGTATCCAGTATTCGGGAGATAGTAGGTTCGAACCCCACTGTCGGCAGCCCTGAAAATGGTTTTCCGTGGTTTCCCATTTTCACACCAGGCAAATGCTGGGGCTGTACCTTAATCAAGGCCACGGCCGCTTCCTTCCCACTCCTAGCCCTTCCTTGTCCCATCGTCGTCATAAGACCTATCTGTGTCGGTGCAACGTAAAACAACTAGCAAAAAAAAAAGAGAAAGAAGAAGAAGAACTGTTGTCATTCTACGAGGTTATCCTATGGAGATATTTTGAGCACAGTCGTTTAAAGCTTCCGTGGTTTGATATTCCCCTGACCTCCTGCGGAAGGAGGTTTCATTCTCGGCTGGCCACAGAAGTGAAGGTGTTATAGGTCGAGGATTTATGTTTAGGAACAGCGACCAGTGTCGTGCTCAGCTCTCTGGTACTTTCCTTATGGTGTTCAGAACGGCTGACGGGGATTGTAAGGTAAGAATTCGGCGCAGTGAAGTCAAAGTATGCAGCGTGCGTCTGTCTTCGAGGCGTATTTATCCGAGCTCAATGTAAGAATGGGTAACATGATCAGAAAAGGGAAAATTACACATACATCTCATATGGTTAACATGTGCACGTTGTGGTTTATCTCGGAGTTCAGTTTTCGCATCTTTGTAAACTATGCCACAATAGTCGAATGTTGGAAGAACGAGTGTTTCGACTAGTTTCTTATTCAAAATGAACGAGAAAATACATTTGAAATAGTTTAATGAGTGTAACTTGGTAAAAACTCGTCCACGCTCTGGAAAGGGGGAAAATCTTCGTTTTGAAGTTATATATCAGGGATGGACATGCAGTAGTTACTGGAAATAAGTCTTGGATGGGCAATTGCTATGATTTGGGTTGTTCGGGTTTAAAGAATAGGTCATGCTGGGGATACCATTTGTTTACGGCTTCTACGAGGGGCGTACTATATTGTTTTATACTTTATTTTTTGTACATCCGGGTATGGTTCGCATTTCACTCTTGAAGGTGGTGACGTGGAACTAGTTTCCTGTTCCACCGTTTGGTAGCAGCACACTCACAGGGGCCAACGAATGCACTCGTCATAGCCATTTCATAACAACACTGTCAGCGTAGGAGCAGACAACACGGAAAGCAACCGTCAGGAACAGCGCTATACGACTTGCTTTTTATGGAAAGAAGGCGCGACCACTTCATATAACTTCATCGGTGCTTGGTGGCTGTCTGTGGAGAACATGCGTCGTCACTGAAAATAGTTTACAACTGAGTGGAAGGTTGGAAAACAGGTCGCATATCGGTGAACAGGGAACTAGTTCCGGAAGGAATGAGACAGTGTCAACACTATCCAACATTGCCCGGGTCGAACAGGGCATCCAAGGAAACAGATGCATCACATCATTGATAACATGGTGATGTTAATAGTATTCAAATTTAACACCTGTATAACTCGACATATACAGTGATGAAATTACCAGAAGCGAATCACGGCATTTTAAACATTCAATAGCCTACACAATAATACGAATTATAGAATTCAGAGAAATGAATATTTTTCTGAGGATTTGTTTAAGCTTACTTCTAAGTACTTAAACTGTAGGGGCTGCCTGGCCGAGGCGGTAAAGGCGTGCTCGGTTCGCCCGGAAGGACGTGGGTTCGAATACCCTTTCCGAAGTCCTTAAATTTAAGAAACGAGATTTCCACTTACGGAGGTGCATATGGCCCTGAGGTTCACTCAGTCTACACCAAAAATGAGTACCAGGTTAATTCCTGGGGGCAAAGGCGGCCGGGCGTAGAGCTAACCACTCTACCCCATGACGTGCCGAGGTTAACAATGGTGGAAGCCTTTACCTTCCACTCCTCCAAGGGCTTTCATGGCCTGTACGGAGGTAACTTTGCTTTGCTTTTACTTAAAATGTAAGAAACACCATCTTTGTTAATTTTCGATACTTAGTTTCCTACTCAAAATATTACCAGAGACATACCGGTACGCATTTTTCCTTACATCTGAGTAAGATGTGTGTGGTATTGCAATGTAAACAATATTAACAAATTCGGATAGAATAAAATAATATATTACTGGCAGCACTAAAAGAGCAAAGTTAATAATAAAACTGTGTTTTTGTTGTCCGTGGATTTTGTACACAACATTTGGATTTCAGTTTTATGGATGAAAAGCAATAGGTAATCATAAGTTCTTCAGCTCGACTTATGTAATATCAACTATGACCGTCTGGGACATAGCAAGAAGGGTCACTACACTTCGACATGAGCACTTCTAATGGTGATGACGAACTGGAGCCTTGTTGGACTAAAATACATTGCTGCAACTTGAGCACAAAGTGGTAATAATAATAATAATAATAATAATAATAATAATAATAATAATAATAATAATAATAATAATAATAATAATAATAAAGACCGGGCAAGTTGGCCGTGCGCGTAGAGGCGCGCGGCTGTGAGCTTGCATCCGGGAGATAGTAGGTTCGAATCCCACTATCGGCAGCCCTGAAAATGGTTTTCCGTGGTTTCCCATTTTCACACCAGGCAAATGCTGGGGCTGTACCTTAATTAAGGCCACGGCCGCTTCCTTCACATTCCTAGCCCTTTCCTGTCCCATCGTCGCCATAAGATCTATCTGTGTCGGTGCGCCGTAAAGCCCCTAGCAAATAATAATAATAATAATAATAATAATAATAATAATAATAATAATAATAATCATGATCGTTAAGGCGTGAAGTCTATAATGGTCTGACCCCGTGGTTAGCCAGTTCGAGTCCCGTTGGTCGAAAAAATTTCACCATCAGAATTTTGACCGACAGGGTAGGAAAGGTGGTGGTAGTAAACAATTTCTAATCACTAGATTGCGTGGATTAAATTCCAAACCTCTCCGAAGTGCTCATATGGAGTGAGAGCATATGACGCTGATGATGGTGATTCGTCCGTTGGATGAGGACGGGAAGACTTGAGCAGACCCCTCGGTGCTGTTCGACAGGAACAGACTATGAGCCGGCACTGGGTTTCACCCTCTCCCTTCTACTATCATATGCCATGTAATTCATTTCATCTCATTAAAACCTCTGATGAGGTTGACGTCAGGAAGGGCATCCGGTCATGAAACTCGCTACGAAGATTCATCTCGCTTCACACCCGACCCTGTAGGCAGGGCCTCTCAGGGTGCATGCGCCCGTGCATTGCATGGCGCAAGGTGCAGGAGACGACTTCACTAGATTGACCAGAGTGCAAACCCCCACTATACTTCCCCTACATCTGTCTCACCCGTTCGGCCTGTCTTCGCCTTCTCCACCTTCTCCGCTGATTCTCCCCTCACTGCGAAATGTTTATGTGCGGTGAGCGGTGACACTGTTGTATGGGACAACGTTACCGGTGTTAAAACACTCTTCTTTCAATTTGGTTTGAGCAGACAATTTATCTTCTCTAGCTCTTCTTTTCCTTTTTCTTTGCACTTATACCAGTTATGCCAGGAATAAGGGACCGGCTGACAGTAATTCTGAGAGCCTTCTTTAAATTACAATCAGAAATAGGCCTACTCGCACGCAATCTGGTTTTCGTACAAGTCAAAACAGGAAAAAAACACCTTTCACATATGCATGTGGAACCAAAAACAGAAATAATTTCAGCTGCTTCTCGATGCAGCTTAGGAAAATCTTCCTTCGGCAAATTCTCGTAGAATTTGAGCAAAGACTTTATACTGGCTAATAGATCCTTTTGATTAACTTATCACATAATTATTTCCCACGGATTAAGCATTTGGCTTTATCATCACGACTGACCAAAAAAGTTCCCAGTTCGACTGAAATGCACTTTCGGAAGTCTTTGCTTTCTTCGAAACGGGTTGCTCGATTGTTATGTTGTTGTCTTGCGCTTATCTATTTCACTGGTAAACAAGTCGTCTGCCACCGAACGCTTCGTCGCTCTCAGCACATTACACCATCCAAGTCAAGCCGAGTTGAGCCGAGTCGGACCGATGCACAGTCCACGGAGCCTCTGCGCCTCGATTTGCTCGCGTGGGATTTTGGGCATTTGAGAGGCCCTACTGTATAGAAACGGGACATTTATTATTATTATTATTATTATTATTATTATTATTATTATTATTATTATTATTATTATTATTATTATTATTATTAAAATAATGTTTTACACCCCACTTCTGAGACTTTGACGTTGTCCCGCATAAGTTGTTTTATGCACAAACGGCTAGCGCCTTACCGCTTAAGCAACTCACCTCAGCCCGCAGAAGCAGCAGTAGCATTAAGTGGGATAGAGTGATTCGCTCTCTGCCGGGCCACCTGGCACTCATTTCTGTTGTAGGCTGAGTGAGCCCCAGGACCATGTCCTTCTTCGAAGATAGTAATACGATAACTGGCAGTAGTCGCAAATAACATGAAAACAGCATTACAATTCAAAAGAGAAGAGAGAAATAACATCCCTTAAATTCAAACAAGAATAATACCGTAAGATTGAATATTTTCACACAGTATCTTGTGATCAGTCGTTTACCTTTAACGTCCGACTCTTTGCTGAAAGATCATTGTATTAGTCTTCGGTCCAAAGGGTCCTGGGTTTGATTCCCGGCCGGGTCGAGGATTTTAACTGCGGACGGTTAATTTCTCTCTCTCTGGGACTGAGTGTTCATCTACGTACAAACAATGGCACTAGGAACCACTACAGAGAATAGTGAATACATGGCACCACATATGGTTGGCGACAGGAAGGGAATCCAATAGTAAAACTGAGCCAAATTAAAATGAAGTTCCGACTCCTATAAATTGGAGGAAGTCCACAAAGAATATATCCTTTTACCTTTAACATGATCACCGTATTCTTATTTTTATTTTATGAAATACTTCCTCTCATGCAGAGGCTGCCTTGCAACAACGTATACTTTAACATTCAGTTTTAGAAGAGAAATGTTGATGGTAACCTAATTGTAACCATAATTTCTTAGAATTAACAAAGAACCCCTTAAGGCTATGATGGCAATCTCCCCTAACGTTGTAACTGGCAGAGACTCTGTTTCCAAAAATTGGCGGCAATCGAATGTTTCTAAACGTTGAGATGGAGGTCTAAAGGAAAGATCTTCTCGGACAAGAATTTATCTACGTGATCGATGGTAGTCATGGAGTCACCAAAATGTATGAAATGCAAAGCTTGTTGGTCTGTTTGCTTTTTTCTGAACTGAAGTGATAAAATCAACACCGTCTACTTGCTTTGTCACACGAACGTGCGAAGAAATTCGACGAATGAAATGAAAGCTGAAGTTGAATGATTCGATACCGGATCATATTCGACTGTTAGTGGTCATCTTACAGACGAACCATCTGCAACATCGTTTAGGAAACTAGCTGGGAAATATTTAGCTGTATTGTGCAGAAGCAACACCTTCACCTTCAATAACAAGGTGGAGGATTTTAAGAGTTAATTTTATGAGCGCTTAATAATAATTTATATTTACCTGTTGAAAATCAACAGCCTGTTTCCAGTCATTTAACCGGGTCAAGAATGGAATGAATGAAGCCCCCATCTAGCGGCGAGAATAGGAATTTTGCCGGCTACCGAAGCCTGTTGGAATCCTCTGGGGCGATAATTAATGACTGACAGATGAAATTAAATAATATCTTTTTTTTGTTATTTGCTTTACGTCGCACCGACACAGATAGGTCTTATGGCGACTATGAGCCAGGAAGGGGCTAGGAGTGGGAAGTAAGCGGCCATGGCCTTAATTAAGGTATAGCCCCAGCATTTGCCTGGTGTGAAAATGGGAAACCACGGAAAACCATCTTCAAGGCTGCCGACAGTGGGGTTCGAACGCACGATCTCCCGAATACTGGATACTGGCAGCACTTAAGCGACTGCAGCTATCGAGCTCGGTAAATTAAATTAAATTAAATTAAATAATATTGGAGAGTGCTGTTGGAATAAAAGATGACAGGGAAACCTGGAGTACCCGGAGAAAAACCAGTTCCGCCTCCGCTTTGTCCAGTATACATTTCACATGGAGTGACCGCAATTTGAACCACGGAACTCAGCGGTGGGAGGCCGGCGCGTTGCCGCCTGAGCCACAGAGAGTGAAATCTTTGCCTCTGATTACTGATAAATCCTATGCGACGAGCAATTCTACAACCAGCACTGCAGTGAAATTACCTTTGTCTTTCAGGAACCGTAATGACGTGTGGCAACGAAGAATTTTAAGTTTTTACAAGAATGTTGTCCGCTTCTGTGGTGTAGTGGTTAGTGTGATTAGCTGCCACCCCCGGAGGCCCGGGTTCGATTTCCGGCTCTGCCACGAAATTTGAAAAGTGGTACGAGAACTGGTTCGCTCATCCTCGGGAGGTCAACTGAGTAGAGGGGAGTTCGATTCCTACCTCAACCATCCTGGAAGTGGTTTTCCGTAGTTTTCCACTACTCCTCCAGGCAAATGCCGGGATTGTATCTCACTTAAGGCCACGGCCGTATCCTTTTCTATTCCTTGCCTATTCATTCCAATCTTCATATCCCACACAAGGATCCTGTTCAGCATAAGAGGTGAGGCCGCCTGGGCGAGGTACTGGTTCTCATTCCCGGTTGTATCCCCCGACCCAAAGTCTCACGCTCCAGGACACTGCCCTTGAGGTGGTAGAGGTGGGATCCCTCAATGAGTCCGAGGGAAAATCCAACCCTTGAGGGTAAATGGATTAAGAAAGAAAGAAAGAAAGAATGTTACTGAACGTGCAGTCCTTCCTTCGTCTTCTTAACACCAAAATTTGGTTATGCGCTATTCATACGCAACTGATTACGTAATGAAGTAACCACTCGAGTTTGTTGTGTCAAAAAATATCGAATTACGGCATGGAATAAGAAATTTATGATAATGGTAATTATAGATCAATGTAGCGACGATGTTGTTAGAAATAAATAAATAAATAAATAAATAAATAAATAAATAAATAAATAAATAAATAAATAAATAAATAAATAAATAAATAAATAAAAGACAGAGTCCGCGTCTGTGGTGTAGTGTTTAGCGTGATTAGCTGCCACCCCCGGAGGCCCGGGTTCGATTCCCGGCTCTGCCAAGAAATTTCAAAAGTAGTACGAGGGCTGGAACGGGGTCTACTCAGCCTCGGGAAGTCAACTGAGTAGAGGTGGGTTCGATTCCCACCTCAGCCATCCTGGAAGTGGTTTTCCGTGGTTTCCCACTTCTCCAGGCAAATGCCGGGATGGTACTTAAGGCCACGGACGCTTCCGTCCCTTTTCCTTGTCTATCCCTTCCAATCTTCCCATCCCCCCGCAAGGCCTCTGCTCAGCATAGCAGGTGAGGCCGCCTGGGCGATGTACTGGTCCTCCTCCCCAGTTGTATACCCCCACCTGATGTCTGACGCTCCAGGACACTGCCCTCGAGGCGGTAGCGGTGGGGTCCCTCGGTGAGTCCGAGGGAAAAGCACATCCTGGAGCGTAAACAGATTAAGAAAGGAAAGAAGAAAACGAAAAAAAAAAAAAAAAAAGAGAAAGAAGGACAAAAGGAAGGGAGAAAATATTTTATATATATCATAATAGTAATTTTCTTATAGTGGCTGCCTAGCCGAGGCTGTAAAAGCGTGTTGCGTTCATCCACAAGTGCGTGGGCTCAGTTCCCTCCAGGAAGTCGAAATATTGAGAAAAGAGTTTTCCACTTATTGAAAGTCACAAGGCCCCGAGGTTCCTGAGGCAAGGGCGGCTGTGCCTATCGCTCTAAATGTGGTGTGGCTTCGTATGTTGTCCTCATAAGATTTATTCTTCGCTCTTATTACGTTTTGGTTGAAATGAGATAGTAATATTCTTGCACACGACCTATTCTTTTTGTGCAACATATCAAGTTAAGTTTTCCACAAAACAACTCCAGAAATACGCTGAGTATCACCTTTATGTCAAGTTCCGGGGTACACTTCTCGACTCTACACACACTTTCACACATTCAGTGTATTAACATAGACTAACAGATGACAACGATGACGTTGGTAGATGAAGATGTTGTTCAATGAAACAACGATTTCATAGCCCTCAACTCGTCAATAACGTAAATCATTGAACTTATCTGCATTTAGCCGGAAAACATTCCCGAAAGTGGTAAAAGGAAAGCAAAGCAAAGCAAAGTCACCTCCATACAGGCCATGAAGGCCCTTGGAGGAGTGAAAGGTAAAGGCTTCCACCATTGTTAACATCGGCACATGGTGGGGTATAGTGGTTAGCTCTACGCCCGGCCGCCTTTACCCCCAGGAATTAACCTGTTACTCAGTTTTGGTGTAGGCTGAGTGACTTCCTGACGGGGATTCGAACCCACGTCCTTTCGGGCGAACCGAGTACGCCTTTACCGCCTCGGCCAGGCAGCCTCTTCCCGAAAGCGGAACACAGGAAACAACAATATAATATATAAAACTATATTCTAAATATTATGTTTACATTAACATTTCTGAATCCATAAATTTGGACATTTTAATCTTAAAATGCTACTTTGTGTTAAAGAAATCTGACTGGTCGATAATTCAGGCCAGGGTTCACCAAACGGAAGGCCACTACGCTGAAAATTCAGCCAAAGAGCCAACGGTTAGGTGCTGGTCATCTGAGCTTGGCTCAGTTCGGCGATATTACTACTACAACCTCCGGATTACAATTTTAGAATTACTAACTTGCCCTAATTCAGAAAAAAAAAGTAATATTTTGTACATTGATATTAATTTTCCTACATGTTTGATCAGTTATGCATATTTGGAGATGTATAATAAATGGTTATTACTAGTATTAACTATTCTTTAGCCAATAACATAATTCTAAAAAGACCAACACTGCGAAAAAAATACGAATTGTAATTTAAAGAATATCAAATCTCAAAATAAAAATTTGTTAAGACCTTATGTCTGAGAAATTAATAATAGATGATTTTAGGTTATTTGGTAAATTAATTTTCTCGAACTTTCAAGCCTAAGGTTATCACACCGTAGTTTAAAATTCCGGCCCTGCATCGTCTCCGAAAACAGTAAAGCAGTTAGTGACGCGGAAAAAAGAATATTATTAACATAATATTTATGAGTACTTATACCTTAACAATTAGTTTCCAGTCCTTGCTATGTCCATAGTCTTTCATCAATTTATGATAGTATGACTACTGTATATTAGGGTCCACCTCTGTGGTGCTGTTGTTAGTGTGATTAGCTGTCAACCCCGGAGGCCCAGGTTCAATTCCCGGCTCTGCCACAAAATTTGAAAAGTGGTACGAAGGCTGGAACGGGGTCCATCAGTCTCGGGAGGTCAATGGAGTAGAGGGAGGTTTAATTCCCCCCCCCCCCTCAACCATCCTCTAAATGGTTTTCCGTGGTTTCCCACTTATCATCTAGGCAAATGCCGGGATGGTACCTAACTTAAGGCCATGGACGCTTCCTTCCCTCTTCCTTGTCTGTCCTTCCGATCTTCCCATCCCCCAGTAGGCCCCTGCTCAGCACAGCAGGTGAGGCCGCCTCTACGAGGCACTGGTCTTCCTCCCCAGTTGTATCCCCGACCCAAAGTCTCACGCTCTAGGACACTGCCCTTGAGATGGGATTCCATTCTGAGTCCGAGGGAAAAACCAACCCTGGAGGGTAAACAAATTTTTCTTTTTTTGCTACTTGCTTTACGTCGCACCGACACAGATAGTTCTTTTGCAATGATGGGATAGGAAAGGCCTAGGAGTGGGAAGGAAGCGGCTGTGGCCTTAATTAAGGCACAGCCCCAGTATTTGCCTGGTGTGAAAATGGGAAACCACGGAAAACCATCTTCAGGGCTGCCGACAGAGGGGTTCGAACCCACTATCTCCCGGATGCAAGCTCACAGCTGCGCGACCCTAACCGCATGGCCAACTCGCTCGGTGGTAAACAGATTAAGAAAAAGAAGAAGAAAACCACATTACAAAGTTAATCTCCTAACAAATATAGATCGCAACGGCAATGTGTATTCATTACTGACTTGTCCAAAATATATAGTGTTTTATGAAAATCTGTATTTTAAACTACAACCACCTTCGGACTAAAATTGATCAAGTAGTTATAAATACCCTAAATTTCCGTTTCATATCTTGAGATGTTTGACTTCCCAAGAATATACCGATATAGCTCATTGAAAAATATATTACAGGAATTATAGAACAAGAGAGGTTTGCTAATTCCGTCACACTGAAGCTTGAATATGTTAACAAAGAACATTGGATCACAGAATAATGGATGTGAGAATGGAACACTGAATGTAGCAAGGTTATAAGCCTTAGTTTTGGTGTATGCAGATGAGGAGATCAGTCTTGTTGTCCTGCGTGAGAAATGAAATACTTTTGCTGTTTCTTATTTAGTTAGGGGACTCATATCAATATAGTCATCGACATGTTATGGCAGCAGGAAGAATGCCTGATAACTTGTGAGCAGGTTCAATCCTGACTCAGTTTGTTGGTGTTTAAAGGAGCTCACATACGTCAGCCTCGTGTAGTTGTAACTAGAATTAAATCACGTGTCCTAGGACATGGAGGTAGGAACTGTTTACTGGATTACTGTGCTACATTCACGTGCTAGGATGAACGTTCAAGTGACTTACCTCCGTTCTCGTAGTCATAGTCATAATCGTAGTCATACTCGTCCTCGGGGGCGGCCTGTTCCGCCTGCGGCCGGTCTCTGGACCGGGTGCGGAGCCGCTTGGTGCGACCGGCGGCCAGAGCCAGCGGCAGCAGCAGCAGAAGCAGCAGCGTCGTCTTCGCGGCGCGCATGGCCTGCTGCTTGTGAGACGACTAGCACTCGCCGTCAGGCTAACAACCCGCCAAGACATGACGTAACGACACATGGCCTGCACATCAGGCGCGCCCAGTCGCTGCTCTTTTTGCTGTCTTTGACCCACAACACATCACATCCGCATCTTGCGATTCTCATTAGGGCCGCCTGGTAACCAGAGTACCATCGCCCAGCATGGCCTTCCTTCCTTCCTTCCTTCCTTCCTTCCTTCCTTCCTTCCTTCCTTCCTTCCTTCCTTCCTTTCATGAGCACCTCTCGAAAGACGTCCTACCTGAGTGACCAACTCCACACGGGATGAAACCATCCCATGGATATCTGGCAGTGTTACCTACAGGGCGGTTGCTGGGAAACTCAAAACGCGACCAGCAAGGGGACCGTTTCCCACAAGACAACAGAAGCCCTGGTCTTTTGAACCCAAGGTGGCGGGCTCAATCCCGTTTCAGTCTGGTGGTATTTGAAAGTACTCGACTACACCAGCGTCGTGACGACAGATGTACCCGCACCTCAGTGACTTCGAAGACCGTAAACGTTATTAGTGGGTCGTAAGACGAGTAACATTACTATTCTTCTTTATTACAATAGCTTAACGTCGCACGAACCCGGTTCCGGTGACCTGGTATGAAAATGGATATCCAGGGAAAACCATCTTCAGGGTTGCCTACGGTTGGGCTCGAATCCACCATCTCCCGAATGAAAGCTATGTGACGCGAAACACGTGGCCAACTCGCTCGATACCATTAGTACATTTTTGTATGAAGTTCAATGGTTAACTGCTGTAATTTTTACGATAATCGTGTATCTTAGTCATGTAACATATAAATGAAGTATTATGTAGCCTAATTCGTTAGTTTACTTATGGAAAATGCCGCAGACATCACGCCAGGACTTACGTATTTCGTTTTACAGGTGTGACTCTTTCGGAGGTCTAGGTTTATCATATACAGTGATTTGTTAGCCATTATAATTATTTGGGATTAATTAAATCCACTTTAGCGCAATGTATACTATGGGATTTTAAGTTGAACTTTCACAACATTCTCTTTGAGGGCTGTCTACCCGAGGCGATAAGAGCATGTTCGGTTCATCCAGTGGATCCGGGTGCGTTTTCCTGCCAGGAAGATGGAAAATTTAGAAATAAGACTTCTACATTTGAAGAGAGACATGGCCCTGACGTACATTAGACATGAGTATAAGATTAATTCCTTGGAAATGTGGTGGTCAGGTATAGAGCTAACGACTCTACCTCAAGGCTACCTCCCACTTCATGGCCTGTATGGAGACGACTTTGCTTTGCTTCATAATGATGCTGATGTACAATACATCGATATTTCCGGAGCTGTTACTTCGGCTGCTGAGCGATACAAAACAGGAGAGTTTTACAAAATCATTTCTAGAAAACACGTGTAACGACAGTGTTCAGTAGTTAACTTTAGAGAGTAAGGACCAGTGTATCTAGCAACACAGTTCTGATCTAGATCTGACATCATCGAGTACTGCCATCTTGAGGTACTAAAATTCTCATTCCTTGGTGTGTCTTCAAATCTACAACCAACATGCCAGTAAATCTACCAACACGAGGCTGACATATTTGAGTACTTTCAAATACCATGGAACTGAGCCGGGATCGAACTGACCAAGTTGAAATCAGAAAGCCAGCGCTCAACTATCTAACCTGTTCAGCCGGGGCTTACCTAAGAGGAGATATCTTCAGTTTCCAGCTAGTCTGTTCTATGAGGGCAGGCATTGCCATCTAGAAACATAAACTATGCACCGAACGCACTCTTAAAAGGCCTGGAAAATTATACCTCCAGACACCTGGTCCATTACAGAGCCACTATCAACCACCTGGAGAGATGTAAGTGATCACAGGATATGGCGCCACCTTTCTGGTGGCCCCTCCAAGTATGTCTACTTGACTGTTCTTCTTTTTCCTGGACTGTTTCCACTTATCTGGAGTTGGCACATTGAATGGATTTACTCCAGTTTTACGGTTGGATGCCTTTCTTGATAATAATAATAATAATAATAATAATAATAATAATAATAATAATAATAATAATAATAATAATAATAATAATAATAATAATAATAATAATTTCGTGTGGCTATTTCTAGCCGAGTGCAACCCTTGTAAGGCAGACCCTCCGATGAGGGTGGGCGGCATCTTCCATGTGTAGGTAAATGCGTGTTATTGTGGTGGAGGATAGTGTTACGTGTGGTGTGTGAGTTGCAGGGATGTTGGGGACAGCACAAACACCCAGCCCCCGAGCCACTGGAATTAACCAATGAAGGTTAAAATCCCCGAGCCGGCCGGGAATCGAACCCGGGACCCTCTGAACCGAAGGCCAGTACGCTGACCATTCAGCCAACGAGTCGGACATAATAATAATAATAATAATAATAATAATAATAATAATAATAATAATAATAATAATAATAATAATAATAATAATAATAATAATGGAGATCGTCACGGATTTCAAATACCTTGGTGAATGGATCAGTTGGAATGGTCTTGAGAAGAAAGTAATGGAATCTCGACGAACTACACATAGAACAAAAAATCCCTCTCGTGGAATTCCAAGATCAGACATTATAGGCCTAATACAGTAGTTAAGCCTGAAGCCCTTTATGCTGCAGAAACACTGTCTATAATGACATATGGTCCAATGGAAAAGTTGGAGATAAAGGCAAGGAAAATACTATGAACAATTCTAGGCCCCAAATTCCATAATAACGAACTTTCACACATGAGCAATGAAACCTTGTATAGGAAATCAGAAAGGATTTCCGACACAATAAGGAAAAGGAGAATTGACTTATATGGCCACATCCTAGGAATGGACCTGAAAAGGATAATTAAAAGAATCTTCGACTATTTCCGTAATAAGAAAACCAAGCCGAACTGGTTTAAGGAAACTGAGAAGGACCTACGAGAATTCCAAATTACAGAAGAGATGCTTGTAGATGGATCTGCAAAGAAAATAACCAAAGATAAAATAAAGAGGTTTCAGGACAGGGTGAAGCCCAAACGACTACACAGAATTTCTGAAGAAGAGAGGAAGGCAAGATCTGAAAGGATGAAAAAGTACTGGGAGGACAGGAAAACACGACTCACTAACCATTGATAGATCTATCGCACCATAAAGAGGGTGAAACGGACAAGAAGAAGAATAACGTTATTGGTTCACGTTCCACTAACTATATTTTTGTGGTTTTGGGGGATGCCGAGGTGCCGACATTTTGCCCCACAGGAGTTCTCTTACGTGGCAGTAAATCTACCGACACGGGGTTGACGTATCTGAGCACCTTCAAATATCATCGGACTGAAGCAGGATCAAGCCTCTCAACTTGGGGTCATAAAGCCAAGGTCAATCCTTAGTGGAGGAATGTGTTCACCATTGCGTGTTTATAGTGTTAGGTGCTGTATGTAGTTGAAGATGTGCATTAAGACGAACGCAAAAACCCAGCTACCGAGCCAGAGGAATTAATCAAGCGAGGTTAAAATCTTCGGCCCGGCTGGGAATCGAACCTGGGGCCCTCCGAACGGAATATTTCGGTGGAATCCATCTCACAGGTATACAGTCTCCGGAATGAGTAGCTCAGGCAAAAGAGTGTTGGCTTTCTGAGTCCTAGTTAAGGGGTATCTTTAAGGTCGACTGCTGTACTCGGACTGCGGCTCAAATAGCAATTTTCGCGTTGCATTATACTACTTGGACGTTCTATACTGAGGATAAACTTACATTTCCACCCTATCGGCCTACAGTCTGTGAAACCAGTAGGGCATGAGACTGCATCCTGTGAGTTTGACCTGCCTCGAGTATTCAATGACTCCTCATTTGTGATGTGAGTTCTATGAGCCATAGGAATTGAATACACTCAAAAGAGTACGCACGCTACATTTTCCGTTCTATTTCTGCTCTGATAAACTCCTCACTATCACTTAGCGCCTTACGGTGGCCTATGGAGCCACCACCTGTACAGATACAATATACCCTAATGATCTGATGTTATATGTCCGACTCGTTGGCTGAATGGTCAGCGTACTGGCCTTCAGTTCAGAGGGTCCCGAGTTCGATTCCCGGCCGGCTTCTGATTAATTCTTCTGGCTCGGGGAATGGGTGTATGTGTCCGTCCCAACACTCTCCTCATCATATTCACACAACACACTACACTACCAACCACCACAGAAACACGCAATAGTGATTACATCCCTCCATATAGGGTTGGCGTCAGGAAGGGCATCCGCCATAAAACAGGACCAAATCCATATGTGAGACTCAGTTCGCACCTGCGATCCCACAGGTGGGGGAAAAAAGCGGTAGCAAAAAGAATAATCTACTCCAACCCCAGGCTCTCGCTGCTGTCTGGAATAATGCCACCTGGTCTACGAAGCCAATATCGGCAGTAATCCTCAGCTACCTGTCCTAGACGAGATACCATCTCTCAGTCACAACAACCACCTCTTCGTGATGCTGCTGTAAAGACATCAACCAACTTCAATGCTTTGGAGGAGTAGAAGGACCGCTTTAAGGACTCTGCAGAATTGTTCCCGAACATTGTCTTCACTGGACCGTAAAGTGCTAGCGGATCCAACGACGTCGACCGGGCGAGTTGGCCGTACGGTTAGGGGCGCATTCGGGAGATAGTGGGTTCGAAACCCACTGTCGGCAGCCCTGAAGATGGTTTTCCGTGGTTTCCCATTTTCACTCCAGGCAAATGCTGGGGCTGTACCTTCCCATTCCTAGGCCTTTCCTGTCCCATCATCGCCATAAGACATATCTGTGTGGGTGCGACGTAAAGCAAATAGCAAAAAAAAAAATAACAGCAACTACAGCGCATGACATGGACCAGACTGAATAGGATCAGGAAGAATCTTGGAAGGTGAGATTTGCTCTCTACAAATGGAGTATCGTCCCATCTCCAGAATATGATTGTGGAGCCCCTCGTCAGACCATTTCCAACATTTTAAGTGAGTGTCAGCTTAGGTCTTATCCAAGTAGCAGGCAAGACTTCCTATTGCCAACAGCATGAACACTACAGCGGATTGGAAAGCTGAATATTCAGCTATGATAATCAGTTATACCTGATGTGAATTCATGTTTTCGTTATTGTGTATATATTGTATACAATGTGAGTCTTCTTTCCCTTTTAATGTATTTTTAGGTTACACTTCACACACACGAATTTTACAGAAATCTACAAATATCAGACCATAACGGCGCATAATACGGATGTTATTGAGTGCACTCCGTAGAGCCCTGGCGGCCTTATGCCATGGATTTGGGAATAGAGCTCCTGAATGAACTCATTAGCCATTCGCAACTGTGAATGAAACCTTAATATACGTGGAAGAGTGTATTAGGTCTACGACAAGCGTAGTAGATAAAGTGCAATCTTCCGGTGACTACCTAGGTCCCTCGTTAGGTTAGATGGAGCCAGAAGCCTTACTTCGTGGGCATATTACCTCACTTAAATGTTTACAGCGACTGAATGTTTATAAAAAAAAGTAAAGTCATCTACGTACAGGCCAACGAGGCCCTTGGAGGGTTGGAAGGTAAAAGCTTCCACTATCCGTAACCTCGGCACTTGATGATGACCTTTGTTGTTTAAAGGGGCCTAACAGATGGGATAGAGTAGTTAGCCGACTTTGCCCCCAAGGAATTAAATCTGGTGAACCTTATACACCTCCGCAAGTGGGAATCTTGTTTCTTAAATGTTTCGATTTCCTGAAGGGGAATCGAATCCGCGTTCTTCGGGGTGAACCCAGCAAGCCTTTACCGCCTCGGCCAAGCAGCCCCTGACAAGATGTTTATATACAACTGAAAATGACCATTTGATGATCAGGTCTGGAAGGGAACAGTATGACCGGTGGAAGGGACTCGAGATACGTGAACACAAGTTCGCTAACGCAGAATGTGCTCAAAATTGTGACCTTTTTTTATTAATGCGCATTTGAACACGCCGTTGAACCGAGATTTTGACTTGCTGGAGCATATTAGATGTAACAGACCTGCAGTCCTCCATAATTAGATTTCGAAGGCTTTCAGGATCTTCCGGCTGTTGTGCGTAGACTACTTGTTTTAAATAACCCCACAGAAAGGGGTCCAATGGCGTTAAAACTGGCGATCTGACGGGCCAGGGGACAGGTCCTCTCCTTGCTCTCCATTGACCGGGGTGTGTAGCAATCAGGTGGTCGGAAGACTGCTTATTTGTGCTGTGGATCTCCGTCATGCTAAAACCACATTATAACACGCTCTCCTAGGGACACATCCTGTAACAAAAGTTATAGTTGACGGTGGAGAAAATGTAGGTAGCGGGTTCGTGTCAAATGGTTTTCAAAGAAATGTGGACCCAAAAATTTACCTCCTATTGTACCTGAAGTGCTGCTTCTCTTCTGTTTGTCTGTTAGGTCATCAGCCCAGGGGCTGGTTGGATACTCAAATAGCACCATCAAAGGTTATGCGTTTATAAGGAAACCGCAAAAACCAATGGCAGCACCAAAATGAGGCGTACTAGGCAAGACGAGGAGTGAGGTAGTTTGTCATTGCTTTCCTCACTGGGTCAGAAAGTGCTATTGCAGCACGATTGACCCTATGAACAACACCTTTCATAACACTCAGATGCACTAGTCGTGCTCTGAATGTCAATATTCAGCCCCACCCATACCCCAGCAGCTTCCATAATGTCACAGCCATGGATGAGACTGGGACTTCGGTGGAAGCTGCACTTTACTCTGGCCTGTGCCAAGAGATGGATACAAAAGTACTGTATCCATCAAGAAATGGCTGCTTCTCTTGTCCAGTGGGAATTGTAAACGCTCCAGCAATACATGTTACGGCGATCACGGTACCATTATTGTGAAACCGTGATTCACCCGAATAAAATATTTTCGAAACGAAGGCCCCATCATGTGCCAATTTGCTTGGCATCCATTCTAAAAAGTTGATCCGAGCTCCGAAATCTGCCCCTGGTGTAGTTGCAGGTGATAGGGATGAAAGCGGCCGTAACGCAAGATACGTACTAGAGACGACTGCCTGTGGTGCCACTTCCCGTGTATTCGTGATAGCGTTTAACACACTAGCTCCAGAAGTCACAGATGTCTCTCTAAAGGTTCAGTCATACAGAAAGCGAACTGTCCGCGCGGGCGTAATGACGGCAGGCTGTCGTGAACTGGGGTAGTCCAACAGAATGCGGGCAATTAATAATAATAATGTTATTTGTTCTACGTCGTCGTGATGAGGATGAAATTATGAAGACGACTAGAGACGACTGCCTGTGGTGCCAGAGAAATTAACCAATGATGTTTAAAATTCCAACCCTACCGGGAATCGAACCTGGGACCCCTGTGACCAAAGGCCAGCACGCTAACCAATTAGCCATGGAGCCGGACAAAACTCGTATCCTCATCCCGAGGTGGTGCAGCTCTTTTCAAGTACACCCCCATTGGAGATGAGCTGCATGTACCATTTCAACCACATTCCTGCCATTTTTAAATTTCTGGCAGTACCGGGCCTCCAAGGACGGCAGTGAACAATGTTTCCAGAAGGCACATGGCACGCCGATTGCAAAGATGCATCGAAGAAGGCAGGCACCTGGAAGGTATAAATAAATAAATAAATAAATAAATAAATAAATAAATAAATAAATAAATAAATAAATTAATTAATTAATTAATTAATTAATTAATTAATTAATTAAATGAAATGGCGTATGGCTTTTAGTACGGGGAATATCCGAGGACATGTTCGGCTCACCAGGTGCAGGTCTTTCAATTTGACTCCCGGCAGCCTTGAAGATGGTTTTCCGTGGTTTTCCATTTTCGCACCAGGCAAATGCTGGGGCCACTTCCCACTCCTAGCTCCTTCCTATCCCATCGTCGCCATAAGACCTGTATGTGTCGGTGCGACGTAAGGCAACTTGCAAAAAAATACATAGCGAAGGAATGAACAACACTGATGAGGCTGCACACAACGGTATTTGAGTGTGGACAGTTAACATACAGTGGCTCAAAAAAATTGGCCTGTCGAGATATGCGACATGTGAAGACAAAGAATCGAAGGGAATGACGATAAAACTTGGCATCCTTGATTATTTATCATCTTGTGTAAAATGTACATTGTAAGAAAAATATAATTCTTCCATGTCCATATAACTACAAAACCATAACTTAAAACAATCATTTTCACTTGGCATGAAAAATTATTGGTCCGAATTAACATAACGCAGTTTCTTGATCCTTTGTGAACGTTTCAGTACTTGGTAGGTCCTCCTTTCCTCTTTATAATTTCTTCTTCTTTATCTGTTTACCCTCCAGGGTCGGTTTTCCCTCGTAATCAGCGAGGGATCCCACCTCTACCGTCTCAAGGAGCTTCAGACTCTGGGTCGGGGATACAACTGGAGAGGATGACCAGTACCTCTCCCAGGCGGCCTCACCTGCTGTGCTGAACAGGGGCCTTGTGGGAGGGAGGAGACTGGAAGGGATAGACAAGGGAGAGGGAAGGAAGCGGCCGTGGCCTTAAGTTAGGTGCCATCCCGGCATTTGTCTAGAGGAGAAGTGGGAAACCACGGAAAACCACTTCCAGGCTGGCTGAGGTGGGAATCGAACCCACCTCTACTCAGATGACCTCCCGAGGCTGACTGAACCCCATTCCAGCCCTCGTAACACTTTTCAAATTTCTTGGCAGAGCCGGGAATCGAACCCGGGGCCTCCGAGGGTGGTAGCTAATCACACTAACCACTACACCACAGAGGCGGATCTTTATAATTTCAGCTAATCTATTTGGCATCGATTGTACCAAGGTTTCCATAGTTTCCTTTGGTATGTTATTCCATTCGGTGGATAAGGCTTCATTCAGGTTACCTTTATTTGATATTGCATGTTTTCTCACGTTTTGCTCCAAATAGTGCTACAAATTTTCGATGTGGTTGATGTCGGGAGATTGTGTTCGAGTTTCCATCCAACGCGGGGTATTATATAATAGCCATAACTTCGTGTTCAGGGCTGTGTGTTTGGGGTCGTTATCTTGCGTAAACGTGTACTTAGCTGAGAGTCCCATTTTTTGTATACTTGATGAAAGATGTGTCTTGAGGATGTTAATGCAGTATGTTTTGTGATCCATAGTCCCTTCAATAAAGGCTAATTCACCTTCACCATTCGCACTCATGCATCCCCACACCATCAGGGAACCACCTCCATGTTTCACAGTAGCTGTCAGGTTCTTCTCTTCAAGTTCAGAATTCGTTTTCTTCCACACAGTCACTCATCTGTCTGACCTGAAGAGGTTAAATTTACTCTCATCGGTAAAAAGGACTGTCTTCCAAACCTCATAGCTGTAATTTCTGTGCTCTTTAGCGTACGCAAGCCTCTTTTTCCTGTTAGCCTTACTGATATACGGCGTTCAACGGGCTGTTCTGCCTGCATATCCTCTTTTGCGTAGCACATTTCGGGTGGTTTCAGATGTCACTTGCACTCCTACATCTTATTATAAAGCTGCTGCTATCTTCGGCGCACTTAGATGAGGATTTTGGGCCACTTTACGCACCAATTTTCCGTTTGTCTTGTACTGATAACTTTGAGGGGTGACCACTTATTGGTCTATTTTCTATTGTCTTTGTTCTTTTGTACCTGTACACAATATTTGTGTATATACAATAGTTGTAACAGCTCTTCCAAAAATTTCACGTATGTCCTTGAAAGATTTCCCTTTTTGAAATAGTCGCACCACAATGTTCCTTTCGTACACGGTTATTTCTTCCATTTTCCCTCCCATTGCTAGCTGAACATGGAAACATTACTGAATATTACCTTCCAACATGTCAGCACAGACACAATGAGGTCGAGTTGCGGCAGACAGCACGATGTCACGATGGTATTGTTTACTAGACCAGTACTTGTTTGGCGTGTAATGACGCACGTCGTTGTATTGCTGGTCTGTTTGCAAACTGCGTGACATGCGAACTATGAATGAGCGGATGATGTTGATGATGATGATGATGATGCTTGTTGTTTTAAGGGGCCTAACATCGAAGGTCATTGGCCCCACTATGAATGAGCGGAGGAAAGGAAGATAACGTTACCCGTTTCAAGAACAAAAAAATCCTAGAGGGATAATTCCAACTATCAACAAACGGCGCGACGCACAGAACCTATGTGGTTTAGCCAACTGACCCACGACGAAAATGTAGGTCCGACGTCTACAAATCGTACTTAATGAGCACGCACTTCCGTTTCGCCAAGCCGAATACTTGTAATACCTCTGTATCGTTGTTTTCAGCATTCCCCTCATTTTACAATGTCAGATCACTTGGCACGATCCATTAACATTATTGTTTGACAGATAAGATGCATTTTGTAACCACCGAAAGCATAGGCCTACATAGTTTAGCGAAGATCTTGCTGTGATGACGTCATCTGATGTAATCCGACCGTAGAGGCTAGTTTCCTCTGCAAGTTCTACTCAGTGCTATAGTACAATATCACAGGTAGGCAAAGGAATTTAGAACTTCCGCGCTCTTGACGCCTGAAGAATGGTCGAAGATCTAAAATTCAAAGGGCCAGAAGACTCACACTGTACAGTGTATATAATTTCTAGCCATTTTCCTTCTTTCTTTCTTTCTTTCTTTCTTTCTTAATCCTTTTATCGTCCAGGATTGGTTTTTCCCTCGGACTCAGCCAGAGATCCCACATCTACGCCTCAAGGGCAGTGTCCTAGAGCGTGAGACTTTTGGATCGGTGGGATAAAATTGGGAAGGAGGACCAGTACGTCACCCAGGCGGCCTCACCTGCTATGCTGAATAGGGTCTTTATGAGGGATGGGAAGACCTCCCGAGGCAGAGTAGATCCCATTTCAGTCGTCGTAAAACTTTTCAAATTTCGTGGCAGACTCGGAAATCGAACCACTACACCACAGAGGCGGATACTTGGATTTCACGTCATAATAGTTAGGATGAAAACGTATATTTTGAATGAAAATCCTTTTAAGAAGGAAGTTTCAAGACAGCTAAGAAAAAACTGCAGGGCGAGATGTAAACGAGTGCAGATGTGACCATATGATCCAAGAATGTACCTTGTATTCAAATCCTGGAAATATTAGCCATCAACTGGGCTCAGAAATCCAGCGCTCTTCCATCTGAACTACTCAGACGAACGGAGACGAGTCAGAGGATTTAACTATACTCACTTAAAATCCTCAGGGAGGTCGGGAATCGAATCCGGAGGCCTCTGAACCGAAGGCCAGTAAACTGATCATTCAAACAAAACCATGGACAACCGTACTTCATTCGAAATATTTTTGATCAGTTCTATTAGCCGTACTTTACCTTTCAAATTATCAAAGCGTTTCTGGTCATTTTTATTAATTCTTTAATTTGTGAAGTTTGTGCTGTCAATCTCGTTTCACTTGCTATACAATTGATTAAACGACGGCCTTAAGTGGTTCTAATTATATTTGCGGGTAACGTTATCTTCCTTTCCTCCGCTCATTCATAGTTCGCATGTCACCGAGCACTTTTTGCTATCAAATGATGGAACACATTCCTCGCACTCCATATGTATAGAGATAATTACCAGAACTGCAGCATTGACAGTGGTGGTTTGAGTTTCGAAGTTGCCGCATCAGGGTTTAAGATTATACAAAAGCCGACTTCTGTGATTCCGCAAGTAATACAACAATGAACTGAATGTCCACTTCACCTCCGTATTGGATAGCAGAGCAGGGTTGTAAAATACCTGTACCACGTAAACAAGTGGGCCAGAATTTGCTATCTTTTTATTATTATTATTATTATTATTATTATTATTATTATTATTATTATTATTATTATTATTATTATTATTATTATTAATCGATACGGCCACCTGTGGGCCACGTTTACACAATCTTCCTTCTGTCACGCAGACTGATACCCTTCTCTTTACACTCTCGCCAAAGATTCTTGAGTCTTTGACTTCTTCTTGCTCGTTCTTCCACCGAGATGTTCCGTGGCTTCGCATGTTGCTCTTCAGACGCATCCCTCAATCCCGCAACCTTCTTCCTAAATGATGTCCTTTCTTTTATATCCTCCTCCTTGATACCTATTTCTGCCAAGTCATTGTGCACGTGTGTAAGCCATCCCGGTTGTTTTTTCCACCTTTCCTGCAGAAGAAGTATCCTGTTGGTCAATCTCTCAGGGTTCATTCTTTTGATATGTCCATAAAACGTCAGTCTCCTTTTTCTCATCACAGTCGTGATTCTTTCTACTGTCTTGTAGAGCTCCAAATTCGATCTTAACCGGAATGTGTTTGGGTCACTCGTCGACTTTCTAGGGCCTAAGATTTTTCGCAAGAATCTTCTTTCCCGTTTTTCAAGGACTGGGTCAGCCATCCTCGTCAAGGTTTCTGCTCCATAAAGGCACTCTGTTCTAACCACTGTGCAGTAATGGCTATCTTTTTATATATATGACCTTGTCAACACATGATCCGTAAACGGTGACCTGAACATTTCAATCAGGGCAAGAGAAATTTGAAATTTAACCTGACGAAATTATTAAATCAAGTACAGTCCAAATTAAATTGGGGAAGGTAATATTTCCGTGGATAGATTACTAGTTGTGATTCTCTTTAACCACTGCCTTGATTCCTGAGAAATAATCTATTACAATAAAAGAGAATCCCCTGAGTCCGTCATATATTTTTCGTGGAAGAATGTGAATATAAATATATAAATGATTATAAATAGTTCAACTCAGATTTATCATATAATAAAGTTTCGTTGATGACACATTTGTCCTCTGGACATATGAAAAAGTAAGCATCACATTCTAGGATATTCTGGATTTAATAGTATGGTTTCCCAAACCAAACCAAACCCCATGGCACTATAGTCCTTGAAGGGCTTTGGCGTACCAAGCGACCGCTGCTCAGCCCGGAAGGCCTGCAGGTTACGAGGTGTCGTGTGGTCAGCACGACGAATCCTCTCGGCCGTTATTCTTGGCTTTCTAGACCGGGACCGCTATCTCACCGTCAGATAGCTCCTCAATTCTAATCACGTAGGCTGAATGGACCTCGAACCAGCCCTCAGGTCCAGGTAAAAATCCATGACCTGGCCGGGAATCGAACCCGGGGCCCGCGGGTAAGAGGCAGGCACGCTACCGCTACATCATAGGGCCGGCAATATGGTTTCCAGTACTCAGAAATAGGCAGAAGATCGTCCACAGTATATTTCTCTCAAAGGACGAACTGCGCTCTGAACGCAAGTATCTAAATGTATGGAGTAAAACTTACCTGACTGTCAGAAGTTTGACCATACCTGCCGTTGAATGGGTAAAACATTGACATCCGGAAAGAATTCGACCGGTAGAAATGTTCTATGTAAACTACGGATATTTATCACTGGTTTAAACTGAGTCCTTCCTCTTGAATTATGTGAAGCGAAAGTTAATCTTAATTAGAAATCGAATGCAAGCTCTTGTGGTTGCGCTGTATTTTGAACATTCAATGGTCAAATACTTCGTTCGATGACACTTCAAAGATGGAGGTAGATGCAGTTCAAAATATTATAAAAAGTAAGTGAAGATGGATTAACCACATCCCTTAAGGAAACGACGTTGTGCCTATAAAAAACCACTATGTGAAATATTTCAGCTTGAAGTTCTGACCGGAAAGGTTCTGTCATCTAAAGCTCAATGTAGTATGAAATTATCAAAGATTTTCCGTCCTAATAACATAATACGCTTCAAGTCAATATTTCTCTGATAACTTCGTCACATAGCAATCTTTCCCCGTACAACGACGATGCATTGGGAAGGCAACATTAGACTGTAATCCACAGCGAATGAAAAGGGGGGAGACGAAGGAAAACATGAAAAAAGTAATTTGAACAGAAAATGTGGAGAAAAGGAGGACGCGGAATGGTGTGCAGACGCTATCAGACTCATTTGGAACGTTGGTCAGTCAAGACGAGCTGAAGATATTGGAGCGTCACGTAGTTTGTGTAATGCATTCCTTGATATTCTTGTCCGGGTCCTGTGCCTCTAATATCAATTAGCTCATCTGTTTACTTCATGAGGATGGACGAACTCTGTTAAAGGATGAATTCCTTGGACAAATCGGGAATCGATCCCTGTGCCTCCACATGGCTGACTATAAAAATTAATGACTAAACCATATATGAATGACCCATAAATCAACCAAACTATGTGGCTCACGCACCTCAGCTATTGGAGCGTCCCGCGGTCGGCGTGCTGACATCCTCAATAGTATTGCTTGGCGTTCATAAACCGGGTCCGCAGTCCCTCATATCCAGGGAATTGAGAGAAGCTCGTTCCAGGCACCAGCTCAGGATTAAAATCCTTTGGAGAGTCGGGAACTGAGCCCACACGCTATCTCTAAGCCAAGAGACTGACGCGAGGTTACCCATAAATGTTAATTAATGATGAAATCATGCATGATAGATACAGTAAGACCGTTCAACATAATATTTTAGAGAGAAATTCACGAGGTTTCTCCTCAATACTGAAGAGTCTACATTCATACAAGAACACCGAACAGAGCATGTTTAGATCTCTCCCCTCACTTCCATCATTTGGACAGTAAAACACTTGCACCGGAAATGGCATTACGAGACGATGTGCATAGTGACGATAGCAACGCCATCTGTGACCCATAAGTAATGGTGTGCGAACATAGCGGACACTAGGAAACGCACAGTCTGCGTAATATGAATCTTATTTTATTTAACCCTCAAGCACACGCGCCAGATCTTAGGACGCAGACACGCGCGTGGGGGTGCATTCCACCCCACGTATCATTGTATTGTAAAATATGAATTGCTGTATTAATTGAAGATTTGAAGATGGATTATGTAAGAATGACTCTTTTTGCGGGGATCCAGCCAGAAAGGTACAAGAGCGGAGAGAGCACAGAAAAGTTATTTGTACATGTGGATTCCACCCCATACGCGTGTGCTTGAGGGTTAACAACTATCTATGTCATATGCTGACGGTTTATTGAACAACGTACAACCACAGGATTAGCTGGAAAAGCTAATTAGGCATCACTCTGTTGACATGAAAGCTGTAGTCCAAGTCATGCGCCAAACTGACGTATTTCCAGCCGAGCAATACTGTATGAAAATAACCGTAAATAAATAAGTTCGCTTGTTGGTACACAAACAGGAGGTCATGTAACCTTTGTATATAGGCCTATAACAATAAAGCCAACTATTATTTCGGAAGATATGTACACGTTTCTGAATAATGCAATAACCGGGAATATCTCCGTTAATATTTCTTGTACGGTAAAAACATGCATGGAATAGAAAAAATCAGAAAAAATGTGTGCGAATCTTATTTTGTACAACTTTGCGATACAGCTAATAAGAACGGAAGCCATTTGGCATTTCCTGTTTTATCACACACCCTCATTATAATTTCTACTCCCCGGTATACTAATCAAATAATATATAGACTATCCCGCTGCACAACTCGAATATCCCTGAACTTAAATATCATGTTTACGGGAATTGTGTTCAATTATTTTCCCGTGATGAAACAAACTAACTAAAATTAAACTCAACCTACTTTCGACTATTATTCGCCTGATTTGATCTGATCTATCTGGGATGAAATGAAATGGCTTATGGCTTTTAGTGCCAGGAGTACTCAAGACCAAGTTCGGTTCGCCAGGTGCAGGTCTTTTGATTTGACACCCGCAGGCGACCTGCACGTCGTGATGAGGATGAAATGTTGATGAAGACGACACATACACCCAGCCTTCATGCCAGTGGAATTAACCAATGATGATTAAAATTCCCGACCCTGCCGGGAATCGAATCCGGAATCCCTGTGACCAAAGGCCAGCACGCTAACCATTTAGCCATGGAGGCGGACAGATCTGCGGTAAAAACTAAGTACGACCGAGCTCGATAGCTGCAGTCGCTTAAGTGCGGCCAGTGTCCAGTATTCGGGAGAGAGTAGGTTCGAACCCCACTGTCGGCAGCCCTGAAAATGATTTTCCGTGGTTTCCCATTTTCACACCAGGCAAATGCTGGGGCTGTACCTTAATTAAGGCCACGGCCGCTTCCTTCCCACTCCTAGGCCTTTCCTGTCCCATCGTCGCCATAAGACCTATCTGTGTCGGTGCGACGTAAAGCAACTAGCAAAAAAAAAAAAAAAAAAAAAAAAACTAAGTACGAGTCCATAGACAAAATTTTAAATGTATTTACAATCAATCAATCAATAAATCAATCAATCAATCACCAAGCGAGTTGACTGTGTGGTTAGGATCGCGTAGCTCTAAGTTTGCATTCAGGAGATGGTGGGTTCGAATCCCATCATCGGCAACCCTGAACATGGTTTACTATGCTTTCCCCTTTTCACACTAGGGAAATACTGGGGCTGTATCTTAATTAGCCCACAGCTGCTACCTTGTCAATCCTAGCTCGTTTTTATCCTTGCGTCGCCGAAAACCTGTGATGTGTTGAGAGAGAGCATATGGCCTCCGGAGAGGCCTGGTGCAGGTCCTTTTCTAGTAGACGGCCTATTAGGCGACCTGCATGTCTGTGAAGACGAGAGCCCTACCTAGGATGATTTATAATGTTGAATACGCCACACACACCCAGCCCACCGAGCCATTGGAATTAACCAATTAAGGTTAAAATCCCCGACCCGGCCGGGAATCGAACCGGGGACTCTCTGAACCGAAGGCCAGTACGCTAACCATTCAGCCAACGAGTGCGACGTTAAAGCACTAGTAAAAGAAAGTCGATCAATCAGTCAATCGCCACTGATATGCATTTAGGGCTATTACCCAGGTGGGGTATTCCTAATCAATTGCTTAACAAGTCTTTCCTTACAATGTGAAAGGAGTTGGAAATTTATCAATCATCTAAAATTGAAACTAAAATTAAACTCGACCCATTTTCGACTTTTATTCACCTAATCTGATCTGATCTGAGGCGAAATGAAATGGCGTTTGGCTTTTAGTGCGGGGAGTGCCCGAAGACAATTGTAAATTACTCTAATCCCTTGATCTTTTCACTTCGGTTCCCACCGGTATCCAGTTGACCATTTTTGTTCTGTACACAATATCCCTTCGGCATATACAGTACTATATGCACTTGACATGGCATAATGCGCTGCAGTGTTATGCTGTCGAGAAAACTTAGTTCTAAATGGTTACAGCTGTTATCAGTAACTGATACCGACTTCATTAAGGAGCACAGTGAACGACGTGAACTTTGTAATCGAAATATTACGTCCAGTTCTTGGCTCCATAGAATGTGCGAGCTGTAATTGTTTGTTTGGACTCAGTCGGCCGGTTCTTGCCTCTTATATTAAGTGGATGACTATTACATTAATTAAGAGGACGTCAGACAATGGGCCAAACTGTGCAGATGGTAGCGCTCTTCGGTCGAGATGGAACCAGGAAGTTGGGAGTGCCAGTATCACGTTTGATTGGGTTGTCTCGAAATTATAACTGACTATAATGAAAAGTTTTGATTGTTCATTTCTTTATGTACCTTCCCAGGAACTCATAACTATCACGCTGTAGTCTCCATTAGACCTGTAAAACATCCTTTGTTTGTGTGACAGGCTGTGCTAAAGTAGTGTCTGCACTACATTTTGTTTATTTTATGGCTATCATTTTGGAAAGTTGCCACGATATTTGGAAGAGTCAGTCTACAATATCAACATCTGCAACGAGTGATTGTGGGAAATTTCTCATGTTAAACATGTTCAACATGAGCTGCTGCCAAAGACAACGTAAGTTTTCCGAGAACATATACTACAGTCATTAAAGTGAAAATGTAACGACCGTACCTCTGCTATGTTATGCACCGTAAGCTTTTGTTTATGAAACAAATTTAGGAATAATTATTTACTTTAATACATGACTTCCACAGTACTTAAGAAGGTTGTTGCGCATTAACTCCGCCAATTTCTTTCCTCATGCGGGTAGAAAGAGACATCTAGAAGATCATCGAGAGAGAAGACACATAAAATGGGTCACTCTTTGAGCTATTGAAACTTCTGAATGTTAAGGGCCTTAAGCCGAATGGGCCGCTCCCTGGGCGACTGAAACTTGTGCATGTTAAGGGCCGTAAGCCGAATGGGCCGCTGCATGGGCGACTGAAACTTGTGCATGTTAAGGGCCGTAAGCCGAATGGGCCGCTGCATGGGCGACTGAAACTTGTGCATGTTAAGGGCCTTAAGCCGAATGGGTCGTTCACTAGGCTACTGAAACGCATAATATATATAGACTTCTTATGGACGTTAAACTTGGCCGGCCATAAGACTTGCGGATGTTAGAATCTCAGCGTGACGACTTCCTCAATCGTACTGTTTGGCTTTCAAGGCCGAGTTTGTAGCCACTCATTTCACACAACTTCTCAGATGGCTACACCAGGCTGAGTGCACCCCGTTTTAACAGTAGAAGCAAAATTTTGGACAAGATAAAATTTCAAAACCTCCTCTTCTCCACGGAGAATAACAATTAATAGCAAAGTTGCATAATTTCATTTAGAAGTTAAGTGCATTGTGTTACTCAAATACTTGTACTTAATATGTTATTACTGTCTAGAACGCGGAATGTTTAAGCACTAATAGTTAGAATGCCGCTTATTTGGTACGTAGCGAGTGGCGTCTGGCCTGCTCTACAGTTATAGTCGCGGTTAGGAGCGTGGAGCTGTGAGCTCGCATCCGGGAGATAGTGGGTTCGAACCCCACTGTCGGCAGCCCAGAAGGTGGTTTTCCGTGGTTTCCCATTTTCACACCAGGAAAATGCTGGGTTGCACCTTAATTAAGGCCACGGCCGCTTCCTTCCGATTCCTAGGCCTTTCCTGTCCCATCGTCGCCATAAGACCTATCTGTGTCGGTGCGACGTAAAGTAACTAGCAAAAAAAAAAAAAAAAAGTTATAGTCTATTGGTGAGTTGCAAACATTTTTGTAACCATGGCCGTATCCATAATATTTTTTGAAAATCTCACTCCAGAACTATTGTGCTGGCTAGAAGATACTTGATACCAGCTTAAATAAGCGCACATTCTAACCGATTAGTGTTTAAGAATCACTTGTCTATGAATACATGTCCATATTTCAAGGAATCTCTTTCCCATGAGACGGGATGAGTGGCTTGAATGGTGGAAGCGCTGACCTTCGGAGCCAAAGATGGTGGGTTCGATCCAGACTCACTCCAGTGGTACTTAAAGGTGATCAATTACACCAGCCTCGTATCGGTATATTTATCGGCTCATAAAAGAACTTCTGCGGGATAAAATTTCAAGACCTGGGTGTCTTTATAAACCGCAAAAGTAGATAGTGGAACGTTAAATTATTATGATTATTATTGTACCGCGAGGTACACCCACCCCGTTCATTCAAATGAAACGCCTTGAAGAATGCCATCTTCAATATAAACTTGCAACATCTTGTGAAAAATGTTTGGACTTTTATCTACAGATGTCTCTACCAAGAAAAATGTTATGCCCTCTAGTGTGAAGAGGAACTATTAAAATCTTAATTTTATATTTTGAGCTTTACTACACTTAGTTGATTGTTCTTTGTTTTTTTGTGTGTGTTAAAGTTGACAACACTTCGATCTCTTTCCGCTAACTCTAAAATTGACCAATAGGAAATTTTGTGTGTATTTTTCCACCAATAATTTTCATCTTCTACCTATTTGATTATCCAATAAAAATGGGGGTGTATTGGGCCTTAGCCCAGAGTTCTCTAGAACCTTCCTCTCGGGTATAAAAACTGGCACTTTTCAAGCCACCTTGTTTTATTGATCGTCCAGGGTACTGAGTGTGTGCCAATAGAGGAGGCGGGGCGTCCCGCCGTTCATCGACCTTTACAGCAGATTAGGGTAATGGCAGCTATTTATTATCTATGTGATAGCCTCTGGAAGCTAGCTCGAGGGGAAGGTTTCCTATCTTTAACAATGTAACCTTAAATTTCTAATCTTCTAGAATGTAAATTTCAAACAAGCCGAAAAGCACTTCGCTTAAATTCGTGAATAGAGAGTGTGACACCCTCTCGAGTTCCCTATCAACTTGACTTCGAGGTGACTATGATTTTGTAACCGTTTTCTGTCTGTAACTTCAATTGTTTCCATCTAGTCACCTCCCTAGTATAGGATTAGCTTCTGTAACGTCGGGCAATGAGCCCAACTAGGGGTTTAAGCTTCTAAGTGTAAGTTCCAAGGCGTGCAAGTGTCCGCCTCCGCATCATTTTGATCTTTTTGACCAGTAACTTTAACCTGTGTTTTTTTCTTCCCACCAAGGCCCGGTAGACTGAGTATTCGATACTCCTGTAAAATTCAATCATTTATGTTAGTGGTTAGACTGTTGAGTGTTTAAGACAGTGAATTATGTTTGAATTGTAAAATGTAGGTTGTGCCTCGAGAGGCTTGGAAAGTGTACATTTTAGTGAGCAAAGATGCTCTGGTTGTTGAAGGTTGCCTTGTTAAGGCAGTAAGGGTATAAGGTTCGGAGCGCAGTCTCCTAGGTAAATTCATAGATCATAGACGCTCTTTCTATTTTTGTAGAGGTGTTGAAATTGGGAGACCTGTCTCCTTGACTATTGAGTAGATGGAGCCACAGTGCCCAAGTAACGTTTGTAAAATTGGGGGCTTTAAGCTCGTATTGTTAACTGGCAATATTGTTGATTTTCTAATTTCTCCTACTTTGTTTTGTACCTGAAATCTTGTTTTGTCGCTGAGCGACTTGTTTTGTTAAAAGTTAGCTTCTGAAAAATAGAACAGCCCAAAAAAATATAACTCTAATTTTAAAGTTTTTCATTAATCTTTTGATTGTAGTAGATAGACCCATTCCTGCCCGCACCTTCTATCACCTCTGGCCACCATAGAATTACGGTGACAATAATTATTATTCCTAGTAGAATTGATAACGGCCGTAGCCGTGTTGAAACACCGGATCCCGTGAGATCTCCGAAGTTAAGCAACATTGGGCGTGGTCAGGATTTGGATGGGTTGCCACGCGCTGTTGGTTGGGGGTAAGGGAATGGAGGAGCGGAAAGGAACTGGCCACCCTACCGCACGTAAACTCCGGCTCAGGAACACCTCTGCGGAGGTTCGGACCTGCCTTCGGGCAGAATAACCCTTACCTTACCTAGTAGAATTAGGTGTATTGTGGCACTCAATTACTTGTACTTACGACTCTGTTATGGCATTGTAATTAACAGCAATATTGCGGTGTGTTGTTTGACTGTATCAATACATTGTCAGAATTTTATAGGAACTTTTTCCTTGTGATTCGCACTTCATGAATTATTGAAGATACATAGGTTGATTTGTTTAATAGTGGTAACAATGCTGTAGCGGCACCGTGAAACGCAGCCAGGCAATTTCTTTTATACCTTTTAATGTCTACTCTCCCGCGCAGTATATAAACACGCTTTGCCCCCTTCATGTGCGTGCGCAGTGATAACAGGAACAGAACGGTTATGAACGAGAGGTCACGGAATACAGTCGCAATGTCTTCGAAGCAACGCCAGAGGAGATGGATATGTGCTGGAAGTCGCAATACTCGACAGTATAACCAAGGACTGCAAGAGGCTTGCAGTGCATCTGCATTACCTTCCAGGACAGTAGAGAGGTGGGTAAGAGTCTTCAGAGAAGGACACGAAAATGTGTCAGACATGGCTCCCCCATACTCCCCAGATTTAAGTCCCAGCGACTTCGACTTAATCCCTAAGGCGCCGTTCATACTAAGGCGATATATCGTGAGCGATATACGATATGCGACACGCACAGACAGATACTTGAAATCTAGAGGCAGGCGATAAAAAAAGGTTCACAGTTGCGCGATTGCATAACATATCGCAAGTGACATATCTCTCCAAGTACCACTTACTGGTCTCTTCATCGATTTGTATCGTATGATATTTCGAGCTGTGAACATGATGGGAAGAAGGGAAGACAATTCTGTAATTCCTTTCATTAATTTAGTGAAAGCTCATCAGTGCATCTGGAACTATTCCATTGCCGCATACAGCAAGACAGACGTGACGAGTGCCGCATGGAAGGAAATTGTATTAGAAATGAAAGACACAGGTAAATGCATTGTTTAATTTTTTAATTTATTTATTATGTAAGACAGGTAAGTAATCAAATTGTTCTATTATTAACTCACATGAAAATATTTCTAAACTCTGACACACGAAATAAATAATTCAATTACAATTCAGTCCGCCTCTGTGGTGTAGTGGTTAGCGTGATTAGCTGCCACCCCCGGAGGTCCGGGTTCGATTCCCGGCTCTGCCACGAAATTTGAAAAGTGGTACGAGGGCTGAAACGGGGTCCACTCAGCCTCGGGAGGTCAACTGAGTAGAGGTGCGTTCGATTCCCACCTTAGCCATCCTGGAAGTGGTTTTCCGTGGTTTCCCACTTCTCCTCCAGGCAAGGTACCTAACTTAAGGCCACGGCCGTTTCCTTCCCTCTTCCTTGTCTATCCCTTCCAATCTTCCCCATCCCCTGTTCAGCATAGCAGGTGAGGCCGCCAGACCAAGAGTTTGAAGCTCCAGGACACTGCTCTTGAGGCGGTAGAGGTGGTATCCCTCGCTGAGTCCGAGGGAAAAACCGAACCTGGAGGGTAAACAGATGATGATGATGATGAATTACAATTCAATTAATTTCAAGTATATACACGTATCTCGTTCTTCTTTATCTCAGCCTTTTCCCACATCACGAAGGGTCAGCGTTGCTTTGTTGAATTCTTCCATGAATGTCTATCCAATGCTTCTTCCCTCTTCCAACCCTTTTTCCTCAGATCTCTTTCTACCTTGTCTTTCCATCTCATTTCTGGTCTTCCTCTCTTCCTTAACCCTTCAATTTCCAGGTTTCCAGTTCTTTTCCCCACATAGTCCTCCCCTCTTCTCTGCACATGTCCACACCATCTTAGCCTTTCTTGAACCTTCTTTCCTAAGGGTCCCACTTTCACTGATCCTCTGATGTAATCATTCCTTTCCTGTATCTCCACTCATTCATCTTAACATCTCACTTTTGCCACTTCCATCTTTCTCCCTTGAGCTTTTGTGATCGGCCAAGTTTCTGCACAACAAAGCATCACAGGTCTCACCACAGATTTATACAGCTTTCCTTTCATCCTGCAACTGACCTTCTTAACACACGGTACTCCAGCTGGTATACCACGTCGATACTCTGATTATCCAGACAGTTATACATCTTGAAATGTTGTTTCAAGCCTCGGGTCAACTATCTCTTTTATTGGAATTATCTTCCTTATTTTCATTATTTGGGAAAGTATAATCTCAAATCGAACTGTTCTATTCCCTATAAACATGGTTAGTTCATTAGAATGATATCAGTCCTATCCTCCAGCTGAACATTCATATTCTGAACTACCTATATTAACTAATTTCTAATATGGCAGAATAGTGCGGTAGATTTAAGCTCTACATATAAAGTTCACCCTTTTATTAGAATATTAAAAATATGGCAACCTGATCGAATTTAAATCTACAAAATAGTGCCTCTCCTTTAATAGAACAATTAATTTTCTTTCATGATCATACACTTTTTATTTTATTAATAATTACTGTTCTAACTTTGGCTTCCAATGAGCTCTTTTATACTTCTATAAAAACCCTTGTCATTTCTTTATTATTTATAACATTAATCCTAATGATTTCATCCATAAGAGATCCGTATTTTACCAATATACTTACTAAAAATATGGACCTTACATCAATTGATCTAATATATTACTCCTTAAATACAGAGGCCACCCCTCACTTAATTAAACTTTATAATAAACCCAACCATCTCATTACCTTAATACTCCACTCAATTTCTTCCAATTCATCCATCCATTATTTACCCTGTGTTGTATTTCAGCCTCCAGACCTCCATCACTTTGTACGTACGAACCCAGATATTTAAACTTCCCGACCAATGGTAGTTCTTCTTCTTGCAGGTTACGCTTCTTTAGTACACATATATTTTGCTTTCACCCTGCTGATCCTCATTCTTCTTTCTTCCAGAGCTTTCCTCCACTCTTCAAGGTTCCCTTGTAGTTTCCCTCAAATTGGTTCGCAGAATACAACGTCGTCGGTAAACATCATGCTCCATGGCGCCGCCTTCTTAACATTTTTAACCAGCACATCCATTACCACGTCAAAGAGATATGGGCTGAGAGCAGATCACTGATGTACGAGGTAGTCCTACTCTCACTGGAAATTTCTTCGTTGTACCAACACTGCTCCTAAGTTGCGTCGTCACAGCTTCATACATCTCTTTCACCACTCTCACGTACTTTTCTGGCAGGCCTTTACTCCTCATACTTCTCCATAGCTCTTGCCCGGGTACTCTGTCATACGCCTTCTCCAGATCAATGAAAGCCATATGTAGATCAGCCTGTACCCCTCTCTGTCTCTCCGTCAGTTGCCTTAGTAAATACAAGTATAAACTGGTCGGTCAAATAGACAAAATTTTGTCATTTAAAGTAATAAACTTCATAATAATCATAATAATTTCGTGTAGCTATTGCTAGCCTGGTGCAGCCCTTGTAAGGCAGACCTTCCGACGAGGGTGGGCGGTATCTGCTGTGTGTAGGATACTGCGTGTTATTGTAGTGCAAGATGGCGGTGTGTGAGTTGCAGGGATGTTCTGGACAGTACAAACACCCAGTCCTCGGGCCAATGGAATTAACAATTTAAGGTTAACATTTCGGACCGATCTGGAATCGAACCCGGGTACCTCTGAACCGAAGAGCACTAGGCTGATCATTCAGCTAAGGAGCTAAAATACTAAAACTCCGAAGATGGTGAAATGTCGGATTTTTTGAATCCCACAGTACTTTTCTTTACTTACTGTAAATCTACCGGCATCAGGCTGGCGCATTTGAACACCTTCAAATACAGTAGCCTACCATCGGACTGAGTCAGGATCGAACCTGCCAACTTAGATTCAGAATGCCAGCGTTCTACCGTCTGAGTCACTCAGCTCAACACCATCTCAGTCCCAAAAAGTAATTGCATTGCCTTTAAAATTGAAACGGCCAAAGGCATTCGATTGGAAGTACACATCTCCCATAGAAGTTCGTCACTGCATTGTCCTACCTAGGAGGCTTGTAGTGGTGTCTTAACGGCGTACTAGCTGCCAGTGTCTTAGAAAGGTGTGGCAATCCAAATAACAAGTCCCCAGCCACAATAGGGCGAAATGTTAGTAATTTCATGACAGAAGAGGCATAAAGAGCTTAATACTAACAATTACATTACTCTGCCATAAATGGAGGATATCTAGGCATAGTGGAAGAACGTGGATTAAATTAGGCGTTAGGAAGTCGGAAAAACTGGAAACGAGATCACTACTTCTAGAGAGGCACTTGGCCCTCGGATTCACTCAGTCTACGCTAACAGGTAGAAGAGGCAGCTCGGGATAGAGTTAATCACTCTAACCCTTTCAGGGCCGAGGTTACGAATAGAAGAATCCTTTAACTTCTACTCGCCGGGTTGAGTGGCTCAGACGGTTAAGGCGCTGGCCTTCTAACCCCAACTTGGCAGGTTCGATCCTGGCTCAGTCCGGTGGTATTTGAAGGTGCTCAAATACGTCAGCCTCGTGTCGGTAGAACTCCCGCGGGACTAAATTCCGGCACCTCGGCGTCTCCGAAGACCGAAAATGTAGTTAGTGGGACGTAAAGCAAATAACATTATTATTATTATTATTATTATTATTATTATTATTATTATTATTATTGCTTCCTTCCCAATCCTAGCCTTTTCCCATCTTGTGCTGAGGAGTAGTCTGTAACAGTCATTAACTGATAGCGTAAGGTGTGTTTACACTCTTTCTGTCACACGACATTTTCTTGGCAAAAGCCAAGCCGAATTATGTTTATGCAAGTGAGGCTCTCAAAATTTTGTAGATATGACAAGAAAAAGATCCAGACAAGGAGTTTATTTTCTTAAAGTCAAGTTCAAATTGGAACTAATATTGAAAAACCAGGTAAACCAGATGTCAAATGGAATAATATTCTATTAGTACTTTCAACCACACGTATAGTTGAAAGTCTCCCAGATGATCACTTGTATGCTACAGGCCTACGTACACGCATGCACGGAAATGGGGTTCCGACATGATCAATCAACACTGCCCCACTCCCAGGGGCGTAGCCAGAGGGGGGAGGGGTATTGGGGATTAGAGACCCCTTCATAAAACTTTTCAAAGAGAGAATAAACAGAAACTGACAATGAACTAAACAAACATGCAGAGACATAATATTGTAAAACCAACAGATCTGTTGAATCTATTTTATAAGAAGCCTCGGAAATTGGATTTAGATTGTAAACTTAACCTACAATTCGCTGTAAAGCTGTTGACTTTAATCGTATTGTCCTTGTTCTGAATTTTAATATAAATTTTGTTTTAGTGTACTGCAATCTGAATATTAATATACTTCATTTGTATCAGTATCCTTATATTGAAAAAACATGCATGCGCGCACCACTCACGCACCTTTATTATATCTATCAGCATTTTGTAATTATACCCCCACCCCCCGTCTGGCTACGCTACTGCATACTCCAGTACAGAAAAGGAAGGGATGGGAGGGAACGGGTAGTGCTGAAAGCACAGTAGGCTATGTGTATTTGCTATACATCCACCACGGTACCCATTTCAATCACAGCAGTCTTGTAGCGGACTGCCTACAAGTGAGGAGGTGGAGGGACGCCACGCTTTATTTATATCGGGACACCATTTCCGTGCATGCGTGTACAAAAAGCAAAGCAATCTCCGTATGGCCACGAAGGCCCTTGCAGTAGTGGAGGGTAAAGACTATTCGTAACCTCGGCACTAAGATGGTTAGCTGCCGCCGTTGCTCCCAACGACAGATCTGGTAATATTTCCTCTTTGTAGACTTGAGTAAACCTCAGGGCCATGCTCCAGAAGTAGAAATCTCGTCTCTTAACTTTTGACTTATAAAAGTTACAGAAACTACGATTTCCGATCATGTATGTCTCATGCATTCTTACCGCGCGGGCTGTGACAACAGAGAAATACACTAATTTAGATTTGTATCGCTAATTCTATCAATGCTGAACATGAGCGACGTTCAATATTGTTCAATCGTGGTGGTAACTCGAATTAACTGGCCATGACGGTCGTTGTTGTTCTGATCGTATCATGAGGTGCAAAACTGCGTGGTCATCAGCGCACATTGATCAGGAAGATAATAATGAATACCGCCAAACTGAGAAGAAAACGTGAAGAAGAAGAAGAAGAAGAAGAAGAAGAAGAAGAAGAAGAGAGTCATAAGACGAGCGGGGAATGAAACATTCGTTTGATCTCGGATGCCCTGATATCGCCGAGCTCGAATAATAATAATAATAATAATAATAATAATAATAATAATAATAATAATAATAATAATAATAATAATAATAATAATAATAATAATAATAATAAAGGCGCATGGCCTCCGGAGAGGCCTGGTGCAGTTCTTTCGAGTCGACTCCCAGGGATGACCTGCGCATTTGTGAGGAAGGGGCCTCATCTTGGGTGAAATCCAACATTGAGGAGGACATAAACATCCACACTCCGAGCCAGAGGAAATAACAAATGAAGGTTAAAATCCATGACCCGGCTGGGAATCGATCCATGACCCCATGAACCAAATGTCCGGATAGTAGCCAATTAGCCACGGAAGATGACGGATGAAAACTAAACGTGATGGCTTACAATGTCCTGACCCATAAAACTGATCAACAGTAAGTGTCTATTATTGTGAGTTGAAGTATAAATGCCCTGTCTCTTCTGCTGCAACTCGCCTCCGCTAGATGACATCACTGCTGTAGTTACAGAAATTGCCGCACCAGCGGTAAGTACGCAACAGCCAGTTGGCAGTTCTGCCATTATAGATTGGCTGTTGAAAATATCCACTTTCTGTTAATTATGTCCGTGTCAAATGGGAAGCGTTTGGCCTGTAGATTTTAGTCAAACTAAAAGGACTGGCAGAGTCATTGGCCTCCAACCAGGGCGGCCCCCTCTCGAATCCCGGTCACTTCATGCAGGATATCGAAATTAAAAGTCATATCCTTGTGATTTGGATTCTCTGTAAAAGTGGAGATTTCGTGGCTGTATTTACAATATCAGCACTCACGTAGAACTAAAAACTCGATCTTGTGTGTGTGTGTCCTATTTTCTTCCGATAGAATGCTTTGGTTTTGATGAAATAATAAGCCCGTTTCCAATGGGAAGCTATTTCAGCCGCGATCGTTTTTATGAAGTAGTAGTTTGGCCAGCCAGGCGCAAGGGATATGAACGCAGCGAAATTTTCTACGGATCGTAACGCATTGAGTGAGTGGGATAAATAAACACAGCAGCCCCTTGGTGAGAGGCCAATGACTCTGCCACTCCTCCAATGGCTTTCATGACCTGTATGGAGATAACTTAGCTTTCTGCCTAGCCGAGATGGTAAATGCATGTTCGGTTCACCTGGAAAGACGTGGGTTCGATTCCGCGTCTGGAAGTCGAAGAGCGGCACATAGCACAAGGGTTTAGTTTATCTACATCAGCCGCCTCGGTAAAAATTGATTATCACATACATCCTTCCTTTACATTCACACTCAGAGTGCAATTTTATAAACCATCTTCTCTTTTATGTGGACAAAAGGGGTACTTTGACAACATATTTGAATCATTCATATATTTTACTAAAAATAAGTGAAATTTAGGAGCGTAGCCAGGGGGGGGGGGTCGAAACCCCCATGGAAAGTTTACAAAAAGAAAATAAACAGAAACTAACAAAAAAAAAACATTCAGAGACATAACTGTAGAACCAACAGATCTGTTGAATCTATTTTCTAGGAAGCCTCGAAAGTTGGATTTTAGATTGTAATCTGAACATACCATTCGCTGTAAAACTGTAGAACTTGATATATGTTCTTGTTCTAGATTTTAACGTAATATTTTATAGTGTGGTGCAATATGAATATCAACGTAATTCATTTGTATCAGTGTTCTTCTACTTCTTCTTTATCTGTTTACCCTCCAGGGTTGGTTTTCTCTCGGACTCAGCGGGGGATCCCACCTCTACCGCCTCAAGGGCGGTGTCCTGGAGCTTCAGACTCTGGGTCGGGGGATACAACTGGGGAGGATGACCACTACCTCGCCCAGGTGGCCTCACCTGCTATGTTGAGCACGGGCCTTGCGGGGATGGGAAGAATGGAAGGGATAGACAAGGAAGAGGGAAGGAAGCGGCCGTGGCCTTAAGTTAGGTACCATCCCGGCATTTGCCCGGAGGAGAAATGGGAAACCCCGGAGAAACACTTCCAGGATGGCTGAGGTGGGAATCGAACCCACCTCTACTCAGTTGACCTCCCGAGGCTGAATGGACCCCGTTCCAGCCCTCGTATCACTATTTCAAACTTTCGTGGCAGAGCCGGGAATCGAACCCGGGCCTCCGGGGGTGGCAGCTAATCACGCTAACCACTACACTACAGAGGCGGATCAGTGTTCTTATAACGACAAGTCTGGTACGCGCGCACCACACACGCACAATCACCTTCATTGTATTCTCTCATCATTTTGAAACTAAGAGGAAGACCCCCGCCCATCCTGACTACTCTACTGGTGCAATTAGTCCCTTATACAGCACATTGCCCAATACACGCTGGTGCGTAGCAGGCAGCCCTGCGCTGATGAGGAGCATCTACTGGAACTTCTCAGATATCTCACTGAGGAATTCTATCAGTGGGCCGTGCTGACCAATTAAATTTCAACACCACTTCTCCTTCCCGCATTCCTAGCGGATATGATCGTACTATTTAAAAGCCAATACTTCGAGGCAAGGATTACGCAACCAAGTGGCTGTCAATGAGATCGCGACCAGGAACAGTTTTGACTATGATTAAATACGAATGCGATTTTAATTTAGCAGATATTCATCTAATGCATGACAACACGTTGTTCGGGCCCGGGAACGGGTCAGTAAACAAAAATGACTGCTATGGTTAATCTCATTTATTTAATTTATTGATTTACTCTTCATTTGTTTAACATCACATGCGAGAGAGGAATGGCAAGTCAAACCATGGGAACGTTTGGTGCATTCCTGACAATGGATTTCCCATAAGTAAAACAAACAAAAAAATCCTAACTAACCTGTTGTATATACAGTCTATTAAGGGCCTCGGTCCAGCCAGATAGTCTGCAGATATAGGAGTGCTACGTGGTCAGCGTGGCGATATCCTCAGCCTTATTGCTTGTTTTTCGTGGGCTGGTCCGTTATCTCTCACTTCAGACAGCTCCTTAGTTGGTCTCACGGGCCGGGCTGAGTGGCTCAGACGGTTAAGGCGCTGGCCTTCTAACCCCAACCTGGCAGGTTAGATCCTGGCTCAGTCCGGTGGTATTTGAAGGTACTCAGATACGACAGCCTCGTGTCGGTAGATTTACTGGCACGTAAAAGAACTCCTGCGGGACTAAATTCCGGCAACTCGGCGTCTCCGAAGACCGTAAAAGTAGTTAGTGGGACGTAAAGCAAATGACATTATTATGGTCTCATGGGGTTCAAGGAACGCCCTGGATGAGCCAGAAACTTCACCATCTTTCAAGTAAAAGGCAGGCTACCGCTAAACCATGGGGATCGTTTCTATCCATAATCTGTACAGGAAAATAATGGCATAGGATGTCATTTTAAGTCGTGGATTACAATATTAATCCAGAGTGACGTACATAATGTCGCAGTACTTGCACCTGACAAAGACGTGCGCTAGCGATCACGATGTTAATGCTAGGTTGGTAACGATTATGTCCACATAAACGTCCACTTTATTTGTTTGTGCACTGACCGACAACAAATAATTTAAATGATACTTCTAGATGAACTAATGCAACTATTATTTAAAAACTCTATACTGATCTGCATTTAGGGCAGTCGCCCAGGTGGCAGATTCTCTATCTGTTGTTTTCCTAGCCTTTTCTTAAATGATTGCAAAGAACTTGGAGATTTATTGAACACCTCCCTTGGTAAGTTATTCCAATCCCTAACTCCCCTTCA